>NC_058130.1:634406747-634506220 GCF_016433145.1 Gracilinanus agilis | reverse complement strand
TTCCCTCCCCCTTCTTCTCCCCTCCCTTTTTTTGACCTCCCCACTCATCTGTTTCCCTTGATTTATCCCTTCTGACTTTCTCAGAAGGGTTAGATAAGAGTTTTATGTCCCAATGGATAGTATAGCTACTCTTCCCTCTCCGAGTTGATTACACTGAGAGTAAGGTTTGATTATTACCTTTTAATGCTCTCTTCTTCTCCTTCTTATAATAGTATTTGTCCCCTCTCCTTCCCATACCCTCTTTGTGTGTAATAGAATATCCTATTTTTCTTATTCACTCAAGTTTCTCTTGGTGTCCCCTGCTATTCACCCCCTCTTTCACATCCCCCATGTCATCTTAGATTATTTAGTGTTCCACCCTCACCCTGTGAATTATTCTTCTGATTACTATAATAGTCAATACTATAATAGTGAATAGAGTTCACTACAGAGAATTATATATAACATTTCTCTACATAGGAATACATATAATTAGATCTTACTGAGGCCCTTAAAAAGGCAAATTTAAAAATTATAAGTTTTCTTTCTTTCCCCTCCGTTTCTTATTTACCTTTTCATGTTTCTCTCAATTTTTGTGGTTGGATATCAAACTTTCCATTTAGCCCTGGTCTTTTCTGTGCAAATACTTGGAATTCTTCAATTTTGTTAAATGCCCATACCTTCCCCTGGAAATATATAGTCAATTTTGATGGGTAGTTGATCCGTGGTTGCAGGCCCAGCTCTCTTGCCTTTCTGAATATTGTATTCCAAGCCTTACGGTCTTTTAGCGTGGAGGCTGCCAGATCCTGTGTGATGCTGATTGGTGTTCCTTGATATTTGAATTGTCTCTTTCTGGCTTCTTGTAAGATTTTTTCTTTTGCTTGAAAGCTCTTGAATTTGGCAATTATATTTCTGGCCGTTTTCTTCTCCGGATCGAATGTAGTGGGTGTTCTATGAATCCTTTCAATGTCTATATTGCCCTCTTGTTGTAGGACTTCAGGGCAATTTTGCTGAATAATTTCTTTTAGTATAGAGTCCAGGTTTCTATTAATTTCTGGTTTTTCTGGAAGACCAATTATTCTCAAATTGTCTCTTCTAGACCGGTTTTCTTGGTCTGTCACTCTCTCATTGAGATATTTCATATTTCCTTCTATTTTTTCAGTCTTTTGACTTTGTTTTATTTGTTCTTGTTGTCTTGAGAGATCATTAGCTTTTAGCTGCTCAATTCTAGCCTTTAGGGACTGGTTTTCGGCTCTAAACTTTTTGTTTTCAGCTCTAAACTTTTCTTTTTTCAGCTATGATCTTTTGGTTTTCTTTTTCAATCTGGTTCACTTTGCTTATCAGTTCATTTGATTTCTGAGCCTCACTTTCCAATTGCAAGATTCTATCTTTTAAACTGTTATTTTCTTGCCAGATCTCTTCCTTCTTCCTCAGAATCTCAGTTTTGAACTCTTCCATAGCTTGTGAGGAGTTTTCCTTATTTGAGGAGGGTCTGGATGCTTGTTTGTTCTCCTCCTCTGTTTGCTCGGTTGTCTGGATTTTCTCTGTGTAAAAGTTGTCGAGTGTTAAAGACTTCTTTTTCTTGTTGTTTATCTTTCTCTTCTGAACTTCCTGAGTCTTGGTAGCCATCATTAGCCCAGCAGCTTTTCACCTTTATCCTCGCGCTCGGGGTCTGTCTGCGGTCCGCGGTCTTTTGGGTCCTGAGGTCTGAGTTCTGGTTTTTTCCAAGGTCAAGCCCTCTGGTGGACCCCCTTGCTTGATCCTCTGCTGGAGGTTTCTTTACAAGTCTCAGGGCGCTGCTTCCACAGTCGTATAACCGTTTTCACTGGTTCCCCACTCAGGGTTTCAGAGCTTTAGTTTGTGGCTGTGTCTGCCTCCACCCACACCTCCGCCACGCCTGCACTCTGAGCCCGTGTCTGCTCTCTGCGCCCTGAGCCCGCGCTCAGATTTTGCGTGCATTCTTTGGCTTATTGTGGTCCCAAATCTTGCTGCTCTCAGGAACAGGCCCTGGAGCTGCCAATGACTCGATGGGTGCCCCAAACTTGCTCTATTTCTTTTTACTGGCTTCGGCGCTATAGGTGGTGTGTGTGGAGGGGGTGGATTGGGGTGGTTGCTCACCCCGCGATTTAGTGAGAGCTGTTTCACCCCTTTATAGCATGGAAATGTCCCGATTCCACGTACCTTCCACGCTGTGCCCTGTTGTGGGGTTCCTCCGGACTTGTTTTTATGTCCCCTTGAGGAGTTTTGTGTGTTTCGGTCAGGAGAGGTTAAGAGCTGCTTTTTACTCTGCCGCCATCTTAACCTGGAACCTCAGAAGTCGATGGGCAACCTTTTGAGCTTGGTGTGTCAAAATTTGCCAAAAAATGGAGCATAACTTGGGTGGTGTGTCACTTTGAGAAAAAAACCATAATTTCACGATATTTATAGTTTAAATAACAAAAATGCATAATTGTAATATATAACTGTATTTAATAAACCAAAAATAGGTAAATTAATATAGGTAGAATTGTCATCTATAGTGTATAGAGTGTCTACACTACACTATAGCAAATGTTTCATCCTTGGCATGCAGCCGCATGTGGCCACGTGTCATCAAAAATGGCACTGACATGCGTGTCATAGGTTTGCCATCACTGTATTAAACCAAAAACACTAACAGAAATCAGGTTATGTTCCTAATTAATCCAACTCCCTCAATTTTTACAGATGAGAAAACTGAAGCCCAGGAAGATTGTCTTGCCCAATGTGACCTGCATAGTTAACATCAGACTTGTGATTCAAATCAGGTTCTCTGACTCCAAGGCCAGTGCTCTTTCCACTAGAGCTAGAGATGGTCCATGGCCCATGATTAATGCAGACTCTTTCATAGAGCTTTCTCTGTGGTATTGGGTCCCATGCCAACAAATCACTTTTTGATAACCATTAGAATTCCTCAAATGCCTCCTACTGAGGTAAAGCCAAGAAATTTCCAATTGATCAGCTGCATCTAAGTTCATGGGTACCCAAGTCTTAAGTCATGAGTCTCATTTCACATACTCTGCATTTGTTTCCACAACCATTAACTCTACTTCCTCCAGCTAAATGCCAGGCCAGGGGAATCCTTTCCAGGGAAACCTGGTTTCTCCTCCTTTGTAGTGCACCTTCCTTATGCCATATACTCTTTATTGCTTTCATGGTGACCAGAACGGACTAGAACCCAAACTAGTACCCATGATTTCCTTAAGCTCGTCAGTCCTGGAAAATGACTCTGGCTTAGGACATCCACAGCTATGAAAGCCTGCTCTCAGCTATCCCGTTAAAAAGATGTGCTAAGAAATATTATCCCTTCCTAAGGTATTTGCAGTATTTGTATTTTCTCAAGAGATGAGACCCTGGCCCACAGGCACAGGTTTTGAATGAAAAAACTTTAGACTTTAGAGATGAGTTAATGGAGGATATGTTGGGAGGAGAGAGAGAACCGTTTCCTTAACCAAGGGCTGGGACTGACCCTATCTTTAAATCAGACTATATTTTCCTTTTCTAGATCTGGGAAGTCTTCAAGAGTTGCCAGCTCTTCATGGAGGTGTAGAATAGGAAGGGTCCTTCCTCTGGGGCAAATGAGAACTCTTAGAGAGAAAAAGTATGCCAGGAGAAGATATAAAATTCACTTACTTTTAATATCCTTTTCCCCTCCCTCTTCAGACATTTGTTCTGAATGGGGAGTTATCCCCTTTGGCTGACCGTTGATGAACAGTTATTTAAGTGGACTAGGGATCCCTGATTGGATGAACAACTACCCTCTTCTGTCTTCTGTAGGAGGCAAAGCCAAACAAAAAAACAATGGCTAGCACAGGAAAAGGGCAAAGTGTGCTAGTAGAGGGGAATAAGGAGCTTCTATTTTGTATTCTCTTGACACTTCCCTATCTGATAGGACTCAGGTGTATGTATTCTTTACCTTGGTGTAATGTGTCATGGATTTTTGACCGAGTATGATCATTAATGATATCTGTATATAATCTGATAAGTCAGAATAGGCTACTGACAGAAGTTTTAGATTTGTCTTGTTTGAAGGATTAAACAATAATAGGAACAAACCTGCTCAGTTATTCTTTTAGGGCACAGTAGTATTTCATCACAATCATATGCCACAACTCCTCTAGCCATTCCCCAATTAGTGGGCATCCCCTCAATTTCCATTTCTTTGTGACCACCCATAAATACTTTAGAATGTATAAAATCTTTTCCTTTTTCCTGATCAACTTAGGAAAATGAGCAGAACCAAGAGAACATTACAAACAGCAGGAGAAATAGTGTTTGAAGAATGACTTGTGTATGTCTATCTCTAGAGAAAGAGCCAATAAATAGAAATAAGCAAGACATAGGTTTATACATACATGTGCCTTTTTGTCTAATGATGCTTTTCTAATAAGGAGAAAGGAGGAAGGGAGTTACTGGGATAATTTAATGTAACAAATTTAAATTTTAAAAAGAGCAATAGGAATTAATTTTTTTGCCTGAAATTAGATGCAGTATGCATTGTGGGTAGAGAGCTGGCCTCAAAACCAGAAAGTCTTGGGTTCATATTCCACCTCTAGTACACACTGGTAATGTGTTGTTCTTGGTTAAATTTCTTAATCTCTCAATGATCCAGACAATTCTCTTAAAAATTTTTTTTAATATATTAACCCTTACTTTCTATCTTAGAATCAACACTGTATATTGATTCTCAAGCAGAAGAGTGATAAGAGGTAGGCGATGGAGGTTAAGTGACTTGTCCAAGGTTACACAGCTAGGAAGTATCTAAGGCCAGTTTGAACCCAGGACCCCTCCCCCCTACTCCACCTGGCTCTCAATCCACTGAGTCACCTAGCAGCCCCTGGCAACTCCCTTTAAGACTGTAAGTTGTAAAAAGATACTGACCTGCTTTGATGGAGGGAAGCTTCCTTACCTGGTATAGGGAGATATAGGGAGTTGCTTATACCACCAATAAAGTCATAGGTCCAGTCTTGATCCTTCTTGAAATGTTTGGATATAGTCTTACCCTAACAAAGAAGCAAAAGACTAAATGATTTCTTAGAACTCTACGGTTCTATATTCCCAACAACTATGTTACAATTTAAAACTTATAAACTCAGTAGGCTATCAACTCCTTGAGAGTGAAAAATTTTCTTCATCTTTATTCCCCAGGAGTAGGGATAGAACTTTGCAGATAACATATTAGCAACTTAATTAGTAAATTGATATTGAATTAAGCTAGAATTGTGGAACTTCAGCTTTAGTTAGTCTTTCACCTTCTGAATCCAGGTATTTGAAATTTAATTATCATCCAGATTATTTTATCTCCAATGTTTTGCAAATGAAATGTAGAAATTGTTTTTCCTAATTTTTTTTCAAGCCACCTATTCTATGTTTATTTAAAAAAATTTTTTTAAACCCTTACCTTCCATTTTGGAATCAATACTGTGCATTGGCTCCAAGGCAGAAGAGTGGTAAGGGCTAGGCAATGGGGGTCAAGTGACTTGCCCAGGGTCACATGGCTGGGAAGTGTCTGAGGCCAGATTTGAACCTAGGACCTCTCGTCTCTAGGTTTGCTATTCTGTGCTTAAATGGAGAATAGCAATGATATGATACAGGAAGGGGAAAGAATGCTGACTATTTAGGAAAGAGCAGGAAGAAAATAATCCAGGCTGGGGGAAGAATTATTAGATGGAGTCACAAAACCCTTGGCATAAGAGGGCATTTTGTTCTGTACTTCAATGGATCTATCATCTCATTGATGCGGCTACTTCTTCCAACTGTGCTGACCATAACCTGTCCACATCAATTATTCTAGTGCACTTCATGTCTGTGTTCTTCCATAAATATCCCAGAGAAGATCTACCCAATATTCAAAGGGGCTTTCTTCCAGGTCTCTTAATATTCTGTGGTTACCAGGGCAGCCCACAAGCTTTCCATCTGTTAGCCTGCACTCTTGCACTGAGACTAGCCCACATCCTTTTTTGATCACATTTCCTGGTTGAAATCTTTTATACCACTTATACACGTCATTGTTGGCTACAAATTTATACCCACCAGATATAAAGGTGGTCTAGACCACACACACACACACACACACACACACACACACACACACACTCACATGCACACACAGGCACACACACACGCACAAACACAAATACACTTTGAGTAATCCAAAATTCTGGATCTTCAGATATTCTGGTGTTGTATGAGTCCTCATAAGTACATAGCATCCTTAGAAAGAACATTGATAATACCAAAGAGGGGAATTTGTGAAAAGAAAAACATGGACCTGTTGAAAGTACTGAGAAGTTTTGCAAATACAATCTTGCCTGCTCTTTTTCTTTTTTTTAATACTTGGCCAGCTCACTGTACATGAGCAGTCAGTCAGTCAGTCAAATATATTTTGTTAAGTATTGTGTAATTTGAATCTGTTACCCTAAAAACTATGATTCCCCAGCAAAACATTAAGTGCTGACATAGACAGGATATAAATTGTGTGGAGTTCCGTGTCTAGCCCTCTTTTCCTTCCTGTGGTGGGCTTTGATGGAGTAAGAAATTTTTGAGCAGGTAGAAAACTTAGTCGCATGGTTCTATTTTGTCAGATAATAAACTTTATAGGGGGCAGGTGGGTAGCTCAGTGGAGTGAGAGTCAGGCCTAGAGACAGGAGGTCCTGGGTTCAAACCCGGCCTCAGCCACTTCCCAGCTGTGTGACCCTGGGCAAGTCACTTGACCCCCATTGCCTACCCTTACCACTCTTCCACTTATGAGACAATACACTGAAGTACAAGGGTTAAAAAAAAAGAATAAACTTTATAAAAATAACACTTGAAGTATTGCACATTAATTTAAATCCTGCAGTATCTACAATGGGTCAGGCACTATGTTAAGCCCTAAGAATACAAAAGAAGAGAAAGACTAGTGTTTGATCTCAAGGAGTTTATATTTAGTGATGGAGACAACATGCAAACAACAAGTACAAATAAGACATACATATGAGACAAATTGAGGATAATCAACAAAAGGAAGGCAATCACATTAAGAGGGATTGGGAAAGGCTCCTTGTAGGAAGTGAGCCTTTAGCTGATCATTTGAAGAAAGCTAAGGAAACCTGGCAGCTGAGATGAAGGAAAATGTTCTAGACATGGAAGACAGTAAATGAAAATGCTTTGGATCAGGAGATAAAGTGTCCTGTGTGACTGCTCCTTCTCAGATTCCATTTGGTTGGTCTTGTATTTATTGTTAGGCTTCTCTTTTTGAGCGAACATGATTGAGCTCACTGAACCTTTTCATTGAGAAGGCTCTGTTAAATTTTGTGGCTTGGTGCAATAAGCATAGAGCCATTTGCCAAAAAACAAACAAACAAATAAGCAAAAAATGAGTATCAGGAGAAATTCACAATGTCAGGATTTTCTTTTGCTTAGAGATTATATGGGACATTCCTCCATAATGGAACCAGGCACATTTGTCAGAACTGTCTCCTTTATTCCTCACTTGATTCTATTGAGAGGAACATTGAAGAGTTATTTGTCAGTCAACAAGCATATATTATGCACCCACTGGGTGCTAGACACTTAGGAAACACTGAGATTATAGAAAATGGAAAAAGGCTGTTCTTGTTCTCAAAGAGCTCCCATATTACTGGTAATGGGAGACAACATGAAAACAACTATATACAAGCAAGCTATATGCAGGAAAAATTGGAGAGAATCAACAAGTAGAAAGCTCAAACATTAAAGTAGAGTGAGAAAAGCTTCTTGTAGAAGGTGGGATTTTAGCTGAGATTTAAAGGAAGCCTGAGAAGCCTGGAGATAGAAATGAAGGAGAGAATTTCAGAGGAATTCCAGTGAAATAGACTAGAGCTAGGAGATGGAGTCTTGTGTACAAGCAATCTGATCTTAACTTCTATATGGGCAATACCTTCTTGGAAGAAAGCCTTTGAGTCATCAAACAAGTGGAATAACCTCACCAATTGAACTGTGTTCAGAGGGAGTGAATAGAATTGGTCTCAGAAAACAAACAAACAAACAAAAAACCTCCCAAAGTCTTATCTGCTAATCTTCAACAGTTGCAATCTTTTTTAGAAGAGAATTTCATATTGGAAATTTTTTACAGTTACAAGATTGGAGATCCTTCGTGCATTCACATTCTCTACTAGATGGGCGACAGACTTTTCTTAATCATTATTACAATTATCATCACTGTCATCAATAACCTTGACATCTAACACCATCATTTGCCTGAATCAGGTGTTTTCTGGGTGCTACTGGATACATATGCCCTCAAGCTAGTCCTAACTCCGGATAGAGGGGACAATAAGAGAGAAACAAATAAGTAAAATTCTTTCTCTGTCAAGCTGAAGCTAACCCTAAATATAAGGGGAAATACCAGGACAGTGGGCAGAGATCATTTTGTTTTTGATTTTGTGTCTGAAGTGCCTAGCACAGAACCTACATAGAGCAGGCACTTAAAAAATGGCTGCTGATGCATTGATCCAGGACAATTCTGAGGGACTTATGAGACTATCCACATCCAGAGAAAGAACTGTGGAAGTAGAAACACAGAAGAAAAACAACTGCTGGATCACATGGTTCTTGGGGATATGATTGGGGATGTAGACTCTAAACGATCACCCTATTGCAAATATTGACAATATGGAAATAGATTTTGATCAATGACACATGTAAAACCCAGTGGAATTGCTCATTGGCTTCAAGAGGGGGGTTGGGAGGAGGGGAGGGAAAGAACATGATTCATGTCACCATGGAAAAATATTCTAAATTAATTAATTAAATAAGCTTTTAAAAAATGGTTACTGAATTAAATTGTCAGAATGAACCCCCCTCCTCCCATTATTCACTGAAGAGTGTTTTGCTCAAAAGAAGAATCTTCATTTCCTACTGGGTTGCCCTCCTTTGGACTTTTCCATCACTCCCCTCCCCACCCCCCTGAACTTCATCATCCTAAAATATCACATCAACCTTGGTACTCATATCTCATCAATACTTTCTTCCTCTCTAATTTGAGGATGGAATGTTGAGTTTCCACTCAAACTTCCATTTAAGGAGGGAAGCCATGCCAGACATCTTTTTGCTTCCCTCCTGGTTATACTCCTTTGATCCATCATGCCTCTGTGCCAGATGTCTTCTCTCTTCCTTTCCTTCTCTGCCTTTTAGCTTTTTATGTGTGTGTGTCACTTACTCTTGTTAGATTGTAAACTCCTGGAGGGTAGGTATTGTCTTTCTTTTGTGCATTTGTATCTCTTGTACTTAGCACTGTGCCTGGCACATAGTAATTACTTAATAAATGTTTATTGACTGATTGACAGACAGAGTGAATGAATCTGGGCAGGACAACTTCTATAGACTAAATCAAGTCAACCTTCATGATATCAGGCTAGATTTTCAAGGGAGATGGGCTATAATTCCTCTATCCTGTGCTCTGGAAAAGCAAATTAAGTATAGAGAATCTTTCACTATGTCCTACTGAGAAAATATCTGACTTACAGAAGAATCATTTTTAATTATTCATATGTCTTTTAACAAGTTCTCTGCTCTGGAAATTATAATAGCCCAAGTTACATTTTGTACACAAGATGGCACTCTTAACCTTTCTACTTCTGCTGATGCTTTGGGCAGAAATGGAGCTTTGACAGATGTTACCAAATGAAAGAAAACCCAATTATTTATCCAGGTAGAAAGTCTTGTCTTTAAGTTTGAGTTACTAACAGCGAAATTATTCAAAGTTTCCTTTATTCCTCCCTGGCTATCTTAAAATTCAGAAATTATCTTGAGGCTAGTTGAAATTATATTTCAAGGAAGTTAGTAATTAAATAGGAAGGGACAGCTAAATGGCTCAGTGAATTGAGAGCCAGGCCCAGGGGATGGAAGTTCCTAGGTTCAAATCTGGCCTCACACAGTTCTTAGTTATCTGACCTTGGGCAAATCACTTAACCCAAATTATCTAGCCTTTACTGCTCTTCTTCATTGGAACCAATACATAGTGTTGATTCTAAGAAAGAAAGTAAGAATTAAAAAAGAAACTAGTAATTCAGTGCAGTAGAAGTCAACCAAACTGCATAAATCCAGATATGAGGGGGGGGGGATTAAAGTGATTTCATTTTCTATTCATACTTGAAATGATTTTAATCAAACTGAGTTCAAGGCTCTGTTACTGAAACATCTGCATGTTCAGCCACTCTAACTGGGACTTGGAGTGAAGCAGGTATTGGAGCATAGTCTTGTTTCTTGATTTGAGCCCTGACTTTCAAAAAGGCTATATCATTCAAAACTTTTTTTAAAACTGTAGATTTAGTTTCCTAATAGATATAGTCAAAGTAGTCATGCACATTAATTAGACTCTACCTAAGAGGTAGGAAAGAAATCCTAACTGAATAAAAATCTTTGCCACAAGTTTCCGTGTTAAAGATTTTATTTCTAAATTGCAAAGGGAATTGATTTAATTCATAAGAACAAGAGGCATGCCATGGTAGACAAAGGCAAAAGGATATGAAGAAGTTTTCAAAGAAAGAAATCCAACCTACCAATGGTCATGAGAAAATGCTTCAAACTGGTAACAGAGAAATGTAAATTAAAACAACTCTGAGTCAGCTTATGCCCATGTTTAGCAAAGCTGACAAAAGAATAAAATGACAAATTTTGGAAGGACTCTGTGAAAATGTGTAATAATACCAATAGCTTAATGTTTGTAAGTAGTTAATATTTAATAGTTAAGGTTTTCAAAGTGCTTTATAAATATACTCTCATTTAGAGGGGTTGTCTCTTGATTGGGGAATGGCTGAATAAATTGTGGTATATGATAATAGAGGAATACTATTGCGCTATAAGGAATGATGAACTGATTAATTTCTATAAGAACTGGAAAGAACTACATGAACTGATGCAGAATGAAATGAGCAGAACCAGTAGAACATTATACACAGGAACTGAAACATTATGGGATGATCAAATATAAAAGACATTGCTACTAATAGCAATGCAATGATCCAGAACAATCCCGAAGGACTCATGAGAAAGAATACTATCCACATCTGGAGAAAGAGCTCTGGGAGTAGAAATGCAGAAGAAAAATCTCTTGTTTATATGGGCATATGATTGGGGGTTTTGGTTTTAAAAGATTACTCTATTACAAAAATGAATAATATGGTTTTGAGAGATAATATATGTATAACCTATTGGAATTGCTTGTCACCTCTGGGGGAGGGGGGGGGAAGAAGGGAGAGAGACAACAAGAATCATGTAACCATGGGAAATTAAAAAAAAACCTAAAACTAAAATAAAATATACTCTTACTTAATCTGTATATCAACCCTGGGAAGTAGGTACTATTATTATCCTCATTTTACATATGAGGAAACTGAGACTGAGAAGGTAAATGAATTTACTCAAGACTGCACAACTGAAAAGTATGTGAGGTATATTTGAGTTCAGGTTTTCCTAACTCCAAGTTTAACATTCTATCTACTTCTCTATCTAGTTTCTTAGATGACCTAAAACTGGGTACTTCTTAGCAGCCTTTTCATTACTTTACAATTGCATTCCAGAAGCAGGAATGGAACCTTAAAGACTAATGGTGTGGCAGTATGTACTGTATATTAATTGTGAAACATTCCATGATATTTTTTTATGGTAGCTCTTTTTGTGGTGGCAAAGAGTTGGAAATAGAGAGGATGTCCAGAAATTGGGGAACAGCTGAACAAATTGTGGTATATGACAGTGATGGAATTCTCTTGTGCTATAAGAAATGATGAGCAGGATGATTTCAGGAAAAAGCTGGAAAGACCTACATGAACAGATGCAGAGTAAAATAAGTAGAACCAGGAGAACACTGTACACTGTAATAACAATATTGTACAATGATCAACTGTAAAAGACTTTGCTATTCTCAGTAATACAATGATCCAGGACAAGGACTTAGGACAAAGAATGCTATCCACCTCCAGAGAAAAAATTTTCAGTCAGAAGGCAGATCAGAATGTATTATTTTTCACTTTAGTTTGTGTTTTTATTTTATGGTTTTGGTTTTATATGAGTATTCTCTTATAACAATGACCAATATGAAAATGTGTTTTGCATGATCATGCATATATGACCCAGTTCAAATTGATTACCATCTCTTGGAGGGGGAGGGAATGGAGACATTTTGGATCTTATAATTTTGGAAAACATATATTGAAAACTGTTATAATATATAATTGGGAAAATAAAAAATATTTTTTAAACCCTTACCTTCTGCCTTAGAATCAATACTGCGTATTGGTTCCAAGGCAAAAGAATGGTAAGGGCTAGGCAATGGGGGGTCAAGTGACTTGCCCAGAGTTACCCAGGTAGAAAGTGTCTGAGGCCAGATTTGAACTCAGAACCTCTTGTCTCTGGGCCTGGCTCTCAATCCATGAAGCCACCTAACTGCCCCCCCCCCAATAAGATATTTTTAAAAGACTAATGGTCAATTCATATTTTTATCTCTTTTGTGGGTTTCCAAGACTATAGAATTCATCAGCTGCTAACCAAAATATTGGTGACGAATCTCTCAACATTTAGCTGCCTCCAATCTACAGAGGCATTCTGTTGCAAGTATCAAAATCTGTGTTCTTCTGTTGTAACTATCTAGAACTCTGAGTCACCTCCATGCCATTATGAGGGATTAGAGTAGAATCACAATGAAGGAAAAATTTACACTTAGCTATATTGCATATTGCAATCCAGCTGCCCTTCATCAGTGCTTTTTTTGAAGTGACTAATAAAAATGTTGAACAGGACACAGCCAATGGTTGAACACTATATATCACAGGAAATATCCTGCTAGATTGATACCAGTGCTTTAATCAGTCCTCCTTGGAATCAGTCATTTAACCAATTTCAAATGCACCTACCTGTACTTTTATTCAGATCTCATCACTTCATCTTATCTATAGGGATGCCCTGAGAAACAGTGGTAAATTCCTTGCTGAAATATATGTAGGCTCTATTTACAGCATTCCTTGGATCTGCTACTTAAGAAACCTTTTTAAAAGAGGAGATGAAGTTTCTAACATAATACCTTCCCTCTATAGTTATCTCCAATTTATCTTGTCTATATCTTAACATGTATTAATATGTAGTCATTTACATGTTGTCTCCACCATTAAACTGTCAGCTCCTTGACAGCAGGGACTTTTTGTTTTGTTTTGTGTTACCTTTCTTTGTCATTTCAGTACTTAGCATAGTGCCTGGTATATGATAGGCGCTTAATAAATGTGTTGACTGATTTGTACATAGTTTTTGATGAGCACATTTTAGCTTGTAGTGATCACTACTTAACTTCTTAAGCCTTATAAACCAGTCTTGTAGAATCCTACTAAGAATTTAAGATAAGCTCAGTAGTAACTCTCATTTGAAGTATATACTACTTTCTTTCTGAAAATCTATACATTTGCTCATCTCTGGCCCTATAATGTCTTTGCCATTCTGCATAATTTAAAAAAAATAATTACTGATGATGGCTTTGCGTTCAAGTCCACAAGTTCATTTAGTATTCTGAAATGTGATTTAAATCTAGGGATATTTATTCATTCTTTCATCATCCATCTGCTCATTCTTTCAATAAATATTTATTAAGTGCCAAATGTACACAGAGTCCTGTTCTAAACATTGTGAGAATTTGGATGGTCAGGGAGAACCCTGAACTTACACAGTCTTGTAATAGGACTTGACCTCATTAAGGACAGCTAGCTGTCTTCTACTACTATTTCACTTATCTTGGGTTTCAACTTCATTTTAATGATTTCTGTGCTGGACTTCCCAAGCTAGAGAATATTCTTATAGGTAGAATAAATACAAGGAAGATAAGAATGTGCTCTGTCCTCCCTCTTCCTCTGACATCCATTATCATCATTCTATCCCCCCAAGCTGTTACCCTTTTCATGTTTGCTTTTTATCGCTAAAATAGTCTTTAAAAAAAAGTCTTTGTACTTCTTAGCATTCATGGCAAGCCTCACTCAGCTCTTTCTGGGTTTTAGAGACCTACCATTACCCTTACACAAACATGCCATTCATTCATATTCATTCTCAGTCCATCTCCTCTATAAGCCAATTGAAAATTGTTAATCAATTAATTTCTTGGGCATACATTCAGACACCTTTCATTTTTTGGTAGTCTTTGGAATCCTTTATGTTTATGTCAGAACTTAAAAGCTTCCCACCTGCACTTGATCCTGCTTCCCTTAAAGAATCATAGGTCAGCAACATTAGGCAGGCATTCTATGTCATAGTGGTTGGTGTAATAAGGGAGTTATGCCCACCACCATGATTTATTTATTTGTTTTTGCCATGTGAAAGAACTTTGAAATACCACTTGCACTGTTTGCCTCTAACAAATTAGACATGCCAAATGTTTCGGTTTCAGTTTAGACGTAGCCAGTTCTATAAGTTCAAGTGACTTTCTATCTCCCAAGATAATAAGTGGAAAGTAGGTGGCTTTGTGGCTGAAACAATTTTCAGAAGTAGATACAGAAATAAGGATGGGTACAAGACAAATAAAACATTTATAAACAGTTTTTGAATGAATGGATGAAATACAGAAAGACCCTAAAAGCCAAATATATTTTAATCAATCTTATTAGAGATGTTAGTATATATTGAGAGCATATTCTCTAAGACATGGTTATCCATTTGTTGCAAAGTTTAAAAATGTAATTATTTATTCATAATTCATTTCATCTTTCTGAATTTCTAAATTAATAAAGGATTGCTTGGATTAGCTTTTCTTCTGAGATCCCTTTGCAGTCTAACATTTTTGATTCTATGAGAAAAAGGATAGAAAAGGAATAATAACTAAGCATTCTAATTTTTGAATTTTTGTTCAGTGAAAATGAATCTTAGTTCAAAATAATCAAAAGGAAAAGTATATGAAAACCTGAACTTCTGGGTAGCGGGAGGCAGGAATTAAGTGGCTATGAGCTATTGGCTTTATTTAATCTCCAGCCATATAGAAAGATAACCACATTACTTTGGTAATTATAGAGCAATCAGAGTGATTAGCTTGAGGTAAACCTATCTGGCTGGGTAATAGGAATACTGTAAACATTTTGTCAGCTTGCACATTTTGCAGACAAGCTGTAAGGAAACATTAGCTTGTTAAGGCTCTTCCTTGAAGCTTTGCCTTATGGGGGCACTGACTACATTTTTTTTTAGTGTCTCTGGCTAATCTGCTCCCTTTAATATCTAGTTAGCCCTTGCTTATTCAGCCAAGTCAACCTGTCAGAATGGGAACTCAGGGGAAGGAGACTGGGGGTACATTTCTGGGATGCTGGTGCAATGATGTTCCAGGTACAAAAGGCAAGCCATCAGTCTTTCTTATTTCTGATGCTTCCTTCTTTACTCTCCCCTCTGGTTCTTATCCTTTGCAAAGTGCGATGATTGTAATGGGGGAGCATTAGGAAAGATGTCTTCTGTTTTTTTCTCCTGAGTGAATTCAAGACTGCCCCCCCCAATATTACTGTTATATTCTAGGCTCATAACATCATAGAATCTGAATTGGAAAGGACCTCAAGTTCCATTGAGCCTAACTGCTTAATTTCAGAGATAAATCATAAAAGAAATAGACAGCATTTGCATGTCATTTTGAGGTTTGCAAAATTCTTTACAAACTTGATCTCATTTTATCCTTACAGCAATTCCGAGGAGTAGGTGTTGTTATTATGCCCATTCTACAGATGAAGAAAACCAGGTTCAGAGAAGTTAAGTGACTTACTTAGGATAACACAGGCAGGAAGTGACAGTCAAGATTTGAACCTAAATATTCCTGACTAAACTCTGTTATTTCTGCCCCATGCTGCCTCTATTTCACTTCAGAATATGAATAGTTTCATCGGTGTGCATTCTCCTTTTATTGCTGTGAATCACAACGACCTCATAAATGATCTTCCCGAGTAGCTGTGGACAAAAGTGCCCTGCACTAGTTTTCCCTAATGTTAGTCATGGGAAAGATTTAGATCCTCTACCTCCTAATTTTCTGATTTGTAAAATGGAGTGGATGCAAATACTTATAGTAGTTGTCTAATAGGGCTGTTGTGAAGATCAAATGAGATAGTGTGCGTAAGGAATAGGGATAGAGAATGGATTATTTATTTCATTGATTTAAGGAACTCTTGAATGAAGTAATTTCATGTATCAATGCAGACAGGTATAGTTTCTGCAATTTATAGCCCCAGTATTTAGAGTTCTAATAGGTTAAATGATGGGTCTAGAATCATATAGCTAAATATACAAAAGGTGGGATTTGAATCCAGATCTACCTAGCTCTTAGGCCAGCTCTCTAACCACTATGCAAGACTCCTCTCACCCCATGAGCCACTCCATTGGTAGGCCAGGCTAGGCTGGCTCTCCATAGAGGGACTAGACAATTTGACCTACGTCATGGATATGGGGCAGTAAGTAGGGTCACTCTCAGGCAGCTGAGTTGAGTAAGTCACTCACCTGCTGTTTTCAAGGACGTGGGATAAAAGGTAGGTAGAGGAAACAATGGCCTGGCACTCAATAAATGTTTATTGATTGATTAGTTGAAGTCTATACATTTTCATCTTCCATATAAATCCCTGCTCATTACAATCTCCCCCAATCAACATTTTTCACTCCTTTGCTTAGAAAAATCCACATCTAAGTTTTTTAGTTTCTTTTGAGAAGTTGTAAAATTGCATCAATAATTCTCTTGTTCATTCTGCCAAAATATGCCCTTGTACACTCCTCTTTCTCTCTCTCTCTCTCTCTCTCTCTCTCTCTCTCTCTCTTTCCTTCCCCTTTTCTCTATCACCATCTTTTTCTGCCTCTGTCTCTCTCATATTTTCCTTATGTTTTTCTCTCCCTCTTGAATTTAAATAATAAACTACACATCAATAATTTAATGATCAGCCACACTTTTATTTATTTGATTTTTGTTTAATTTAATCTTTTTTAAAACCCTTACCTTTCATCTTAGAATCAATACTGTGTATTGGTTCTAAGGCAGAAGAACAGTAAAGGCAAGGCAATGGGGGTCAAGTGACTTGCCCAGGGTCACACAGCTAGGAAGTGTCTGAGGCCAGATTTGAACCTAGGACCTCCCATCTCTAGGCCTGGCTTTCAATCCACTGAGTCACCCAGTTGCCCCTCAGCTACATTTTTAAAAGTGAAAAAAATTAGCACATTTTAAAGAAAGAGAGAACATTTGAGGACAGATGCATGTTCTCCTAGGAAGAGAGAGGCAGAGGAAGGAAGGTGGGGAATGAGGACTTTTAAGGCTTGGGTTTGCCCCTCTAGGTAGGCTTAGCATCAGATGGTCGTGTAGCCCTTAAGTCCACACTGGTGACCTCGCTGATGCCTCAGTTTTCTTACCTGTAAGATGAGGATGATAATAATACTTACCTTCCAGGGTTGTTATGAAGATCAAATGAGATAATATTTTTGAAGCACCTAGCACAGTGTGGCACATAGTAGGTGCAATATAAAAATGTTTGTTCTTATTAAGTCTACTGATTAACCACTTCCCCAAAAAAGCAGATCTTAGATAATGCCTTAGAGTGTGCAGAAGTAACTATAAAATATATAAAAAAGTAATCCCTGGAAGAGGGCACCTCCAACTAGCTTTAACAACATGGAATCAGGAAAAGTCTTGTATAGGAGACTGTACTAACCCTGAGCCTTGAAGGAAGCTGTAGTTCTAAGCTACAAATTGAGGATTTGGATAGTAGTAAGGAATTCATTTTAGACAAAGAGGAGAACCTGTGTGAAGACTTGAAGTGCGGCACCATAATTATCCCCCATTTTAGACTTGACTCCTTAACTGGGTTAAAACATCTCTCAGGCAATCAATCATCACACCTAAGATTGTGTGCTAGAAGGCCACTGAACTGGAATCAAATTTCACAAGAATGGTCTTTGGGTAGATCTAGGAGACTTTACCTTGCCACAAGGACGATCTATAAATTATCAATTGAGTTGAGAAAGGATAGATTTCTAAAAATTGACACAGTTCTTACTTTCTAGTATACACTTGAGACAGAATGTTTTGGGGGAGAGAGACACTGGTTTTGGTCCTGACTTGCCAGGACTTCTCTCTTCCTACCCCACTGAGCTTTGACTGGAGAAAGACCTTGCAAGCTTTAAAGGGTTAGAGGGATTTGGGACTTCCCATCCTCTTGAATTTTAATACCATCCCCCAGCTCTGGAAAAGCAACTGCTGGTGGATGTGTCTGCAGTGGAAACCAAGGAAAATCTGGAATTGTATCTTTACAAATTGTCTAGCCAAGAACACTGTACCCAAGGACAACTTTTGAGCCACTTATAAATGAGAGAAAAAGACTTTCAGTAACTGAAAGCTGGAAGTTAACCCTTTGCCATATGTGATCACTAAGCTTTAGCCCACTTCCTTCTGGACTTTGTATTTACTTGTAGGAGAGTGTATCAAAGATAGAAGGAACTCAGTTTTTTGTACCACCTCAATAAATATCCTTTTAGAACTATTTAAAACTGCTAACTAAATTGATTCTCAAGTCATAATCTTGAGGAGAATCATACTTGTAGGGGTTCAAGCCAATGGCATTAGAGAACCACCCTCTACCCTTCAAGAGTACCCCTAGGATCCTGATGGGGAAATGTAGATGCCTACATGTGTGAATCCCATTCGTCTTCTGATCTCAAATGAGCTATCCAAAGAATTACAGGTAGCCTAGTTTGACTGGGCTGTAGAGGGTGCGAAGGAACAATTAGCCAAGAATAAACAGTATTAAGGAAGTTTGCAATAAGTCAGGAAAGGTGAGTTGGGACTAGACTGTGAATGGCTTTAACTGACAAAGGGAAGAGTTTATATCTTAGAGACATTGAGAACGTTTTTGAGCAGAGGAATAATATGGTCAAATTTATTTTTTAGTCATCTCAATTTGGAGGGCATTTGGAAAATGGATTAGAGAGGAGAATAGAAGACCAAAATAGAGAAGTTATTATAAGAGTCCAAGAGAGGGCCTCAAGTAGGATGTCAGCTATCTTGATTAGAAAGAAAAGTATTGAAATTAAGAGATGTTGTCAGGGTTACAAGCCTTGATAGCTATTTAGATATGAAGAATAACGGAAAGTGAAGCATCAAGGATGACTTCAATGTTGTGAAATGACTGGAAGGATCATGGTGCCTTTAATAGGAATAGGAAAGTTGGGAGGGAGGATGGGGCTTAAGGGGAAAAATCTTAGTTCTCTTTTGGATATGTTGAATTTGAGATTCCTTCAGTCACTTGAGGAAGTCTGGTAGGTGCTTGAAGATGTGAGTTTGGAGCTCAGTAGAGCTAAATATATAGATGAAGTCTTCTGCATAGAGATGCCAATTGAGCCTGTTAGAGCTGATATCATCATCGAAGAGAATGTATGTAGAAAAAAAAGAGGTTTGGGGTATGAACGATGATTCAAATCACTGATTAATTCTTTTAACACACAGATTTGTTCACATCACCCGGCTTACAAAATCTTCCCCTGGTTTTCCAAGGCTAATTAATAAGGTGAAATTTCTACTTTAAATTCTAGTTACCTTTTCCTCCTCATTTTTTGCTCTACTCTGTTTTTCCAGTCTTATATCCCATTACTCTTCATTTGCATACCTTATGCTTTCATTTCCTGAAAACATTTCATATTTTCCTTCCTATGTATCTTTACCTATACACCTGTATTTTTTTTCTCTACTTAGAATGCATTCCCCCCACATATCTGCCAGTTGAAACTTTACCAATCATTTAAAGTTCAATTGAAATATTCCCCTTTCCATGAAATCTCTCAGCTAAAAGTGCTGTCTTCTTCCCATAAACTCATAGAAAATTTCATGGCTCATAGATTTTCACACTCAAGTCTGTATTATAATTATTATGTAATATTTTCCCTTTTTTGAGTGTAAATTCCTTGCCTTCTCAGCAAAATATAAGGCTGGTATACAGTAGTTGCTCAATAGACACTTGATAAATTGAAATAGTTATTATTGATTTGGATAGAGTTTGAGAATTGAGAGCCAATGTACCTTTATGTCAATAATACTATGAATGAGAATCAGTAAGACCTGGATTCAAGGTATGTATCTGACACTTAACAGCAATGTGATAATGGCCAAATTATTTATCTATTATTATCAAAATAATCTAACTATTGAATAAACTATTGAAGTTTCAGTTTCATCATCTGCAAAATGGTTACAATGATAACTGTATTATCTAGCAGCCTTGTTCTGAGACTCAAATAAGAAAATGTTTATAAAGTGCTTTTCAGTTTTAAAAACTGTATAGATGTTTTTGTTTTTGTTTTTATTTGTATAGATTTGTTTTTTGAAACACTGATAAAAAAGTATTTTAAATACACTTAGGGACTCCATATTTAAATAAAGGCTAATATGAATCCTGTCGAAGACCCATTTTGGCATCAAAAGGTCTAATTAAATTCAGATCAATATTTTCTTCTCTTAAGATCTTTTTGGATCCTGGCTCTTTCATTCAGTAGGTTAGCAAACAATTCTAGTTCTGACATACCTTCTATGCCTTTATCATTGACAAAAGACCATGGAACCAAGCAGAAATTCACTGGAGACCTTCTTCCAAGATAACATTCAACCTGATTATCATGGAATACTACCGAACCATAAGAAATGATAAACAGGTTAATTAAAAAAACAACAAAATATCTATATGAAGTTATGAAGAGACAATTGATCAGAACCAAGAGTGTTATGTACAGCAACAGAAATAGTATTTGAAGAATGGCGTGCAAAGAATTGATAATTAGAAATAAGCAAGACAATTTCATATATATAAATCTTTTTGTAAAATGATGCCTTCTCCAATGGAGGGAGGGCAGGAGAGAGAAGGAACTACCTAGGTGTTTTAATATGACAAATGAACAAATAAATAATTTTTAAAAAGAATGATGTAGAACCATTAATTATGACTCTTTTGGTCCAACCTTTTAACTAGTTCCAAATCACTTAATTTCACTAACATCTGGCTCCCACCTCTCTCTCCATCTTATCCATAAGAATTAGTTGAGAAATTTTACCATATGTTTTGCTTAACTTATGGTAAACTCTATCTCCAGATTCCCTCCAAAGTAATAAGTGTTATCCTCGATTTCTGAAAGAGCAGTGAACTTGATTTGAAAAGTGAAAGCCTGCTTCTCATGAGCATCATTGAATGTTGATTCTTTAATGGGAAATATCATCATTCAGCCATTACAACTATGTGGAGTTAGAAAGCAGAAATTGGAGACAAGTCAATAGGAAATGCATACATTCTCTGTGCATGGAAATAAACACTGAATGTGAGAGCCTCTTTTCCCGAAGCACTAGTAAATACTCAGAACAGAGACTTCGTGTAAAATGCCCATGTGCTTATAATTATCCAAACATTGTAGATCCCCAGTGTGGAATTTCACATCTTTATTGAGTCCATTTTAATGTTTACAAAGTTGGAAGAATTTTTTCAAAACCAAATCTGACCCTAAATAGAAAAAGGAGCTTCCTATCTCCCTGATTTGCCATATTGGATTTGATAAAAAGTTCTATCAATTCTGTAGTGTGGTGCTGCTCAAATTATCTGGCCATAAGGCACTTTGGAGCTTGAAAGATACTGACAGAGCTATACATGTGACTCTTGGGATTGGGATAGGGACTCAGGGTACAGAATTTCCTGAGGATAAAAGGTAATTGGGGAAATTGGGAACAAAATGGAAGCATTAAGTTGATTTCCACATCAAAGAGTGCTGCAAATAATAAGTATTTTTGACAATTACCTGTAGGAGAGGCACTGGCCCCATGATTTCATTGCTATAGGGAATTCCCAGATGAAAACACTTCCTCAAGCAATAATATACATCATCATCTTCTCTGCAACTTAATCTTAATCTTGGAGAATTGCCTGCAGCACTGAGATTTTAAACACTAAGATGATTTTCTCAGGGCCACACAGGCAGTAAATATCCAAGGTAGAACTTGAACCCAGTTCTTCCTTCTAAAGCCAATAGACTATCCAATATGCCATCCTCTCTCCACTACTGATGGATACATGATTTGATATTTAACATTTTCACAGAGCCCATTTTAAAATCCATTTTGAGGAATAGAGCCATAGTAGAATCACCTTTCCTTTCACATCCCTGTCTTGTACTTTAGTTCACAATGTCTTTTAAAAAAATAATACCCTTACTTCTGTGTTAGTATCAGTTCTGAGACAGAAGAGTAACAAGGGCTACTCAACTGGGGTTAAGTGACTTGCCCAGGGTCACACAACTAAGCATTATCTGAAGCCAGATTTGAACCCAGGTCCTCCAGACTCCAGGTTTGGTTCTCCATCCACGGGGCTACCTAACTGCCCCCATGATGCCTTTTGCTTGTTTATTTTAAGTATCTGGATACCTATTAGTAAACTCCAACGTGGTTCTAATCAAGGCTATTTGGGGTGGAGGGGGGACGGGACATGAAATGCACCGAATCATTAAAGAAGAAAAATGTTGATCTTAATTCACAGTAAAGTACTTTAAAAGATTTTGCTGTCAAATGAGTTCAGACCAATCTTTCCTTGAGGCTTCGATGTGGTTTTGTTTTGTTCTAAATGAAATCGGGCAATGTAAATAGGGAGATATCAGTGCAAGGGGGCAATCACTGTACTGACAACTGGAGGGAAGCTGGGATCTCACAGGTTTGGATTGCACTATTTGTATGATGTCAGGTAGGTAAGTCTTTGGATTTTCTGTGTCTTCAGATTCACCACTTTCAAAATGAGGGGAGGGAATCAATGGTCTATAAAGTAAGTGCTTTAAAAATACTTACCAACTTGACCTATTGGCTTGACTTTCTCAAAGGTTTATCCTCAGATGAGAAACTGAGGACTAAAGATGTTAAGCATCTTGCCCAGGCAACCAAGTAACAGAACTGGAATTTGAACTCAAGTTTTCAGATTCCAGATCCAAAATTTCCATCCTATATAGATCTGGTCCATGTCTTCCCATACATCTTCCATAAAGAATCTACCCAGTGCACTGAAAATCTCTCCCTAGGTTTTTTATTTATTAATTCTTATTCCAAATTTTCTAAAACCAAGCATTTCCGTATTCAAAGAAAAAGATTGTACGTGAAATCACAAATCTCTTATATGTTTAACTTATTTTTCAACTGATTAACATCATAAATTCCACCCACAAGTGTCCCAATCCTGTATCACAGAATTTATCATCCAGAAGACCAACATGTTCACATAAATTAAGTCTAACCTAGTGGAATGGCTTCAGTACATGCACAGCTCCATCACTCTTGCTAAATGGGAGAAAACTACTAAATTAGTCTAACAACTTTAAAGTTTTACCTATTTCACACAAAATTCAGACTTTTGGATAAAGTTAGGAATGTGGCCGGAGTAAAAACCAAAATTCAAATTATTTGACCAAGTCAGGAATATGGCTGTAGTCTATTTGATGTTGGAGGAATATTTTAATGGATGCAATTTAAGATTTCTAGTCAAATACATTTTAGTTATAAACAAAGAATAGAGCAGGATGTTGTGTTCTCCACACTTCTCAGCCAGTTGTGTAGCTATAACAGCTTGGAAAGCCAGACTTCTTCATATTTCAATCAAGTCAAAAGGCATTTATTAAATACTTTTTAAAAGCCAGAGACCATTTGAAGTATTGGAGATAGAAAAAAGGGAAAAAAACCCCACTCTCAAGAATTTCACAATTAAATTGGGGAGAAAATATGTAAATAATTAACAAGATATATATAAGATAAATTGGAAAGAACTAACTGAGAGACATTAGCAGTAAGTTACCTTTGATAATGGTAATGATAACATAAGCCATTCTCTTCAGTAAATGAAAGGGAGGAGCAGCTTGGTGGCTTAGTATATAGTGATGGCAAACCTATGGCCTGTGTGCCAAAAAGGCACTCAGAACCATCTCTGTGGGCACGCCTCCAGTTGCCCACCAGAATTTGTTACTAGACAGCCAGAAAGACTTGGGGTGGAGCTGTTCTCCTCCCCCTCTCCATGCACCTGAGGACATTTCTCACTTCACTCACTCCTCTGCCCAGCAGCCCAATGGGAACACTTCCTCCCTCCCCAGTCTGGGGTAAGGTGCTGGGGTGCTCACATGCTGCATGGGGTGCAGCACAGACAGCAGACTGTTGAGTCTGTGGCAAAGGTGAGTCCTGTGGTGGAGTTGGAGAGGAGCTAGGTTTGAGGGGAGCATAGCTCACAGCATGCCACATAGCTGGAGGGGAGGGGAGTGCTCGGACCATTCTTCTTCCCCTCTCCATACATGCCTCTCATCACCTGCCCCTCTGCCCAGCAGCCCAATGGGAGCACTTCCTCCCTCCCCTCTCTGGAGTGAGGGAAGGGGGCTATGGGGTGAAGTGAGGGGTAGGGCATGGCACTCAATCTCGGGGTGGGGGGATGTTGAATGGGGGTAGGGCCCAGCACTCCATTTCTAAAAGGTTCACCATCACATGTATATATAGAGCCAGACCTGGAGACGGGAAATTCTGGTCTCAAATCTGGCCTTTAGGTGTGTGACCCTGGGCAAGTCACTTAAGTCCTATTACCTAGGCCTTAGCACTTTTCTGCCTTGGAACCAATACTTTGTGTCAGTTCTAAGAGAGAAGGTAAGGGTTTAATTTTTTAAAATTGCAAGGGATAAGAAAGTCATTTGGATTAGTTGATGTCTTCTTGAGGTTTTTATGGAAATATTTTCCTCTTTGAGATATCTTAAAAACCCATCTGTGAGTGCATTTAAATTGTATTGTCTCCAGTTCACATCTTCCACGTGCATTTGATTAAGTTCAGTTATTTTCTCCAATTTAATTTTCTTAAGTGCCATTTATATTTCCTTATATAGCACATAGGGTTTAAATCCAATGTGGGGATTATCCTGATACTGATAATAAGAGCAGATGGCCTAAGGAGTGTCAGCATATCTTTTCCATTTCAGAGCTATTTGTTGTCTTTCTACTGTCATCTATAAATGCTCTTGAGATTGCTAGGCCTCACATCAAGCTCCCTTCATTTTGTTTTGTTTTGTTTTGTTTTTTACTCTCTATTAATTATTGCTGTTTTGTGAGTTGATTATTGTTGTTGAGTCATTTCAGTACTGTCTGACTCTTCATGACTCCATTTAGGGCTTTCTTGGCAAATATATTGGGAAGAGCTTGCCATTTCCTTCTTCCACTCATTTTACAGAAGAGGAAACTGGGACATCAGGGTCAAGTGACTTGCACAGGGTCACATAGCTAGTAAGCCTCTAGTAAGCTAGTAAGTGAAATCAGGTGTTCCTGCTTCCAGGCTCTATACCAATGATGGTGAACTTTTTAGAGACTTTGTGCCCTACCTCCCCTGCCCCCAAATGCCAGGTGTGCTCTGGCCCACCCCACCCCCTTACAGGGAAAAGAGAAAGCATTCCTGTTTGGCTGCTGAGCAGAGGGGCAGGTGAAGTGTGGGGTGTTCTCAGGCTCAAGGAGAGAGGGAAGGTAGAAGCTCCACCAGAGGCCCTCTGCCTTTCTAGTAACAATAATAACAAACTGGGTGGGGGAGCATGTGCCCACAGAAAGCGCTCTGTGTGCCATATTTGGCACCTGTGTCATAGGTTAGCCATCACTGCTCTATACACTCTACATGCTGTCCCACCTAGCAGCCAGTGCGTTGATATTGCTGATAATGTTCTGTAATTCTGTAAAATCTTTAATGTTCTGTAAAGAATGTATGTGGGTGAGTATTGATCTCCTCCAAACTCCTCTTGCTGTTGGCCCCTCCCAAACAGAATTCTGAACAGGTACATTCTGCTGGGCTGGTTTCAGGGTCCATTCCATCCCCAGCTGCCTGCTTGCTTTTGCAAATTCAGTTCACACTGTTACAATAAGGATGTGTTTGAAACAAGTTTTGCTCCACCTAAGGAATATGGCAGTGAATAGGATGTTGGGTTTGGAGGACCCGAGTTCAAATATAGCCTCAGACATTTACTAGTTGTGTGATCCTGGGAAAGTAATTTAATTTCTGTCTGCTTCATTTTCCCTATTGGTAAAATGGGAATAATAACAGTACCTATTTCTCACAGTTGTAATGAGAAGAAAATATCTGTAAAGGACTTTGGAAGTTTTAAAGCAATCTAGGAGTGCAAGTTATTATTATTATTAGTGAAAGAATTTGATCAAGACATCCCTGATCAAGTGATTTCCCCCAGCCCAATTGATGAAATCAAAGGAGATAAGAGACAAGCAACAACAGAGATAACTAGGTCTTAAACGAAGAGTGAAAATGTATCTATTTTTTGTTATCCCATTTCCAGGTATAAAGTTCTTCTACCCAAATTGAAGAAGATGTAGCAGGATAGTTAACCATTAAAAAGTTGACCAAAATCTCTATATTGTAGTTACTATGATAATATGTTATGGCACACACATATCTACATATGTGTGAGTGAGCTATTATTATCACTCTAAGATAATATCAGCTCTCTTCGTAAAAATGTCACTTAAAAACTCAAAGCTTCCCTCCTAGAAATGCTATTTTAACTAGAGAGTAGGTTGTTGTGTATTTTTTTTTAACCCTTGTACTTCGGTGTATTGTCTCATAGGTGGAAGAGTGGTAAGGGTGGGCAATGGGGGTCAAGTGACTTGCCCAGGGTCACACAGCTGGGAAGTGGCTGAGGCCAGATTTGAACCTAGGACCTCCTGTCTCTAGGCCTGACTCTCACTCCACTGAGCTACCCAGCTGCCCTGTATTTTTTTTTAAACCATATGCCATGGCTATGGATATTAGGCATCATCTGGAATCATAATAATAATATCATAATTTATACAACACTTAAAATAATCTCACACTACTCTCACAAGTGTACTACTCAATAAAGTAGGTAGTATAAATATTATTATCTCCAATTCAGAGACAAAAGAAATTGAAATTCAGAGCCTTCTCCAAGGTGAAAGTGGTACAGCCAAGATTTAAATTCTGGTTTCTGGGGGCAGCTAGGTGGCCCAGTGGATAGAGAGAACCAGGCCAGGATATAGCAGGTCCTGGGTTTAAATCTGGCCTTAGATACTTAGATAAAAAAAAACCCAACACAAATTCAGGTTTGGGGGACTCTTCCTCCTGAGAATATAAGTTGTCTCTGAGCTTTACATACAGTTTGGCAAAGCCAGGGATTCCAAATGTCTTGATCGATGTGATTTGCTGCAACCAATTCTTCTGGTCCTGCTGATACCATGAAGTAGAACTCTGGGCATCCACAGGAGAGTAAAGAGGATGATGAAAGGCCTCGAGGTCACACTATACAAAGATTCCTTCAAGAAACCAGGGTTATTTGGCCTGAAAAAAGAGAAGGCTATAGGGAGAACACCTTTGCTGTTTTCTCTATGAAAGAGAATTTAACTTTGCTCCACAAAGAGACAGTGTGGTGCAATGGATTGCCTCTGACATATACTATTTGCTTCTGAGCAAGATGGTCAACCTCAATGTCTTTCTCTAGGCAAGATGCTAAAGTTAAAATGATAGAGAATGCACCAAAGGAGACATTTTCTAACCTGTAAATTCCATCTATAAGATGACAGGCTCAGCCTCTACTGCTGCTTGACCTCACAAGGAAAATCCTATTTATATAAGAAGTATAAGTTGGAGAGAGAGTGATAGATTTAGGCTAAATATAAGAAAAATCTTGGTAACCATGAGAATTATCTCAAAGTGGAATAACTTACCTTGGGAATGGGTGGATCTGCCTTCACTGAGGGCTTCAGGTCAAGGCTGGTTCTATATACCATTAGAGGAGAAGTAGCTTGAAATAATAGATAGGGAGTCAGCCTCGGAGTCAAGAAGACCAAGACGGTACATATTAGCTGTATACTGTTTGTTATCGGGTATGGCTTAGATATGCTGCTCAATTTCTCAGGGAATTACATAATTCTCTAAGGCTCTCAAATTACAGGCAATCTACCTGGGTGGAGAGAGTTTCCACACTAGGAATTCCCATATACAGATGAAATCATGGGTTGGAACTAAAACTATTTACTGCAGTCATTATGATGAAAGTTTGTTTACAGTGAGCGATTCAGAGGTAGCAAAATATCCCAGAATCGTTGATCTAGTCCAGGGGTTTGTAACCTTGTTGAGGCCTCTGGATCTCTTCTCAGAATCACCCCCTTAAATGCATAAAAGAAAATATATGTAGGATTACAAATCAATTGTATTGAAATTTTTGTTGCTCAGTCATTTTTTCAATCATGTCTGACTCCTCATTGACCCCATATTCCCCATCACAATGAGAATTATCTCCAAAGTGGAATAACTTATTTTGGGAGTAGGAGGATTTGCTCCAACTGAAGGCTTCAAGTCAAGGCTGGTTCTATATAACATTAGATGAGAAGTAGCTTGTCATAATAGGTAGAAGGTCAGCCTTGGAGCCGACCCCATTTGGGGGGGTTTCTTGGCACAGACTATTGGAGTAGTTTGTCATTTCCTTCTTCATGTCATTTTACAGATAAGGAACTGAGGCAAATGGGGGTAAGTGACTTATCCAGGGACACATAACTAGGAAGTGTCTGAGGCTGGGTTTGACCTCATGAAGATGAGGCTTCCTGATTCCAAACCCAGTGTCGTAATCACAATACCACTTAGTGTCCATGCATATACTGTCTTAAGTCATAACAGGACTACATGGAGAAACTTTGTTGTCTATGGGGGCTTCTAGCCTCCCATTTGCCCACTGTGATTCTGCCCCTAGGCTTTTCCTCAAATATACTGCAACAGGCTTAATCTCCCAGATTCCAAATTCACCCTCACGTACTCTTCTTGTCTTTGTGCCAACTTCCACCAAATGTTCCACATGTGAGCACACACTTGCCACTCTTATGTGGAAAGGCACACCCAGGCACACTTACCACAACTACTGCCTCCCTTTTTGTTCTCCAGCAATCACAGCTTCCAGGCTGGCTTCCAAACACTTCAAAGCCATACACCAACCTCCCTCTCATCTCTTGTCCCACCCTCCAGTACTTCCTGATGGCCCCAAATCCCCTCAGGATTTGGATATATTGAAACCATGCATTTCAATAGCAAAGAGGTAGAAATTATTTCTGCCCAAGTGACAATATTAGGATCCACATTTTCCGGACTCATCCGTATAGTACAACTATCATATATTTAGTATCTAGCATGTGCAAGGCCTTGGGAGAGATGCAAAGGTAAGTAAGATGCAGTCCTTACCTTCAGAGACTTTACAGCCTACTATTTTTATTTTTATTTTCTTTAAAATTGTTTATTTCATTTTTTTACATATGGAAAGAAAGCATAATAGATGGCAGAGTAGGTTTTCCCACCAGAAAATTATTTACACCCATTTTTTCCAAGTTAGAAATACAAACCTGAAGAGTTATTATTATATCTCATCTGTAATTAATTTCTCTGCAGTGATCAATTTTCTTTCATGTTTGGAAGACACTGAAGAAAAATATTGTCTCTTAAGTCTTTTCATTTTGTCCTAGTATTTTTAATAATGAGAATATATTCCACTGTAGGATATCATCTAGCAAAAGACTCCAATGTTTTCTCTTTATTTACCATATCATTCTTTTAAAGATTTTTTCTACTTTTCATTTTTAAAAATTATTAATAGAATTTATCCACAAGTGTCCAAGTTCCTCCCTCCCCTCCCCACCTCACAAAAGGCACCATCCTGGAGACTGAGGTGTTCATACAAATTAAGTCTTTCAGGTTTCCTCCTTTCAGGTCACTCTCTGGAGGTAACATCCATAATTTATTATCCTAGTATTAATTTTGTAGCTCTGTATGGTGTTTTCTTGATTCTATTCATTTTGCTGTTTGTTATCCTATATCTGTGATGGTGAACCTATGACATGGGTGACAAAGATGGCACGCAGAGACCTCTCTGAGGGTATCTAGGCCATTGCCCATCAGTTAGTTACTAGAAAGGCAGAGGGACTTGGGCAGAGCTGCTCCTTTCCCCCTCTCCACAAGGACCTCTCATCACCTGCCCCTCTGTCCAGCAGCCCAATGGGAGTGCTCGGCCCACTCCCCTCCTTTTTTCCCTCCCCTGTCCGGGGTAAGGAGGGGCGAGGCATGCAGTCTCTAAAAGTTTTGCCTTCACTGTCCTATATAGTTCTTTTTGCTTGTTTAGAACTAAATTTATTTATTTTATCATGTAAAATATATTTCCATATTGTTCATTTTTGTAAGTAAATAATCATATAAAACCAAAAAGGGCAGCTTTTTTTCCTCTATAAGTTACCTAAAAAAAAAAAAGCTTCTGAAATGATGAGGTTTCTTTCAATATAAGTACTTTATTTCTAGAGAAAGGAATATTTCATTTATTTAGTGCAAGAAAATATAATATTGTCAAATCTTTTGCTGAAAACTGTATGAATTTATTGGCAGATGTCCAGTGGCTGATATGATTAAGAAATACAATTATTCCTTATACACTTTCGACATTTCCCCTATTCAGAACATACATATAGACAGTACTGCTCATTTTCTGCCTGTGACTCCCATCGGCAACCACAGGGGGGCAGAACATACCACACTGCACAGTTGCCTCAATCAGCCTATTGAAAACTGCAACATAGGAGTGATACCGTGATACTCTAGATCTGTCTTTCCCTCTGTCCATATCCTTCCCATTTGTGAATCTCACTAGAGGAAAGCCAAGACCTTCATTCACTTTGTGCTCTTCCTGGACCAGGATTCTGAGGGAACAAATGATGTATCCAAAGGCAGGATTTGAACTGGTCCCTCTGACATTACTTCAAATATATAATGGAGATGTGAGAGCAAATCTTGACTTTTGGTTTGTTTTTCATTATTCTGAACTGAACAAAAAGAAAAGGAAAAGAAGGGGAAGGAAAAAAAGAAGGAAAGAAAGAAAGAAAGAAAGAAAGCAGATATTTTTAAAAGCACACATCCAAATTAAGAGTAATGCCATAGGGGACAGCTGGGTAGCTCAGTGGATTGAGAACCAGGCCTAGAGACTGGAGGTCCTAGGTTCAAATCTGGCCTCAGACACTTCCCAGCTGTGTGACCCTGGGCAAGTCACTTGACCCCCATTGCCTACCCTTACCACTCTTCCACCTATAAGTCAATACACAGAAATTAAGGGTTTAAAATAAAAAAAAAATACCAAAACAACAACAACAAAAGAGTAATGCCATAGATATATCCAAATTAAGGGAAACACTACAAACCCTTTATCATTGTTGAGGGTTCCTATTTGGAATGCTATTCATGGACTGAAAAACATTCTGTCTACAGTTGTATAGGCACTTAGAGGAAAGAGGGGAAATTTTTATATTTAATGCAGGAAAGACGTAAAAAGTGCTCTCAATTAGAAATCAAGTGACTTTCCTTCTCTGGTATTGACTATATGAATTCAGATAAGTCACTTATCCTCTCTAGGCCTCAGTTTTCTCATATGTGAAAGGGAGAGTGGCATCGGTCAGACACTTTTTTCTGTTCTGGCTCTAAGGTTTTATGATTTTCCTAAAATGAGACCTAGAGAGGTAGGTACAATTCTTTTTAAATGGTTCATCTTTTTTTTTTAACCATTTTTTTAAAACAAAGACAATGCTGAAGCAAGCAGGAGAGACTATATCTATTGTGATCTAAGTCCAAGAATCATTTAATGCTCCACAGAAATCTCTCACATGTGAGGAAAGATCTTGAGCCACAGCAAATATGTTCATTACTTTGTTTCCTGTTTACTGATAACTTGTAACAGATAATAATTGCTTTGGGCAAAGAGAAGACAACAGGCTGGTGCAGATGCTAGTGGGCAGCTCTGCTATTGGATAGGAGGGTAAAACTCATGAACCATCATTAATAAGACTCCATATTGTAACCCTGATAGAAATTAAAATGCTGATAATACAGACCACAAGTTTTCATTCCCTAAGGGAAGGGATGAAAACAAAATAAGAGGAGAAGCCCTTCACTTGATACACTTGATAGCCAGATGTGCACAGGAAGATGTAAAATCAAGCAACATCTATGTTTGTTTTATCCCTAACAGGTAGGAAGAAGACAAAAGTCATTTCCTCTCCAGCCCTACCCTTTGGAGGGAATGTGTGTTTTTGAGTCTTTGGCTTTGGGGAAGTGACTGAGCCAGGGCAGTAAATGGGTTGAGGTGGGGACAATGGTGTGTGTATATAGGAAAAGAGCCCCTGGGGCAAAGTCAGATCACAGCTTTGAATGAAAGGAATTGGTTGTGGGTCAGAAAAGGGGGAGCAGCAAAGAGAAGAGTACAAAAAGCACAAGGAGGGAAGTAACAGTAGGAGAATGAGGCCCAAAAGTGATAGGGACCAGAAAACAGCTAGTGAGAGGAAAGGGAATGGGACTGGCAAGACAGTGGCATCAGGGCAAAAGAGAGAGCCTCAATAGCCAAGGTCTTTCATAAGAGAGAACAGGGCCAGGATCAGGGAAACATACCTAGAAAACATAAAAAAAAAGTCAATGAAAACATCAGGACAGGAAACTGAAGTGGAAGCAAGAGAGAAGGGAGAAAGAAAGCAATGGGTCTGAAAACTAAGGCCACATTTGTGAGACTGAATGACAAAGTGAATCAATGAAGAATTAGAAGAAAAGCAAGTTAGAGGTTACCTGGAAGGGAGAGAGGAGACCGGCATGAAACATAAAAAGGGAAAGAGATTTTTCACCAGGAATCCACCTCCTGGCACTCACAGTGTCTTACCTCTATTACTCCTTCCCCATGTTGTACTAGCTATAAACAAGAGTATGAGATAGCTTTCGTTGTTGTTTTTTTTTCCCCTTTCTTCCCGAATTAGGCTAAACTGTGTGTGCAATTTATTGTAACATGAAGGAAGAATGAGTGAAGAAACTATGAGAAATTAGGGGTAGTATAAACAGTATCCACTGAAAAATGGGAACCAGAAGGCCTGGGATCAAATGATGCTAACACGTGTTAACCTTGGGCAAGCCATAGGATTTTAGGCTTCTAATCAGTGAAGGGGTGCAGCTATGTCCCTTTCAGCTCTTAACAGTAGTGGGAATGGCTGGGGAAGTCATTGGGAGGGTATAGGGTAAGAAGGGTAAAAGTGAACCAAACTACCGAAAGGTAGGAAAGCAAGGGAGTGGAGAGGAGGGGGAAGGAAGAGAGTGAAAGGTAAAGAAATGGACCGGAAGAATGCTAGAACAGAACCAGAACGGGAAAGGGAAACAGTAGGGGAGGCAGGAAAGGAGGAAGTACTGAGGGTGGAAGGAAGAGACTGAGGGGGAAATGGGAATGGAATTGGGGATGGGAGTGAAGGTTGAGAAACAGAGAAACTAAAGACAAGCAAAAGGGAAACAGGAGGAAAGTTAGAATAGGGTTAGCGGGGAACGCTGAGAGCATAACAATGTTGTGCCCTCAAACTCCTTGTTTCTAGAAGCTGAGTTGGGAGTTCCTCAGGAGATACCGTTCCCCATTCCCGCAGCCTGAGGAGCAATAGGAAGCCAGAGTCTTCCAGGGGGAATTTCGGTCTCAGACTCTTACAGTGAAGTCGGCCTGAGGGGATTCAATGGCACTGAGTTGCCACCCAGAGGGAAGGGTGAAGAGGGGCAACCCCGGTCTAGGGACGCAGCCAGAAAGCTAGCTAGGGCTTGCAGCCTGCGCACTGCGATCAGAGGTGCGCCTTCTCCGAGCCGGCTCTTGGGGGCGCCGCGTTCGCTTGCTTCCAACGGGTCAGCTCCAAGGGAGAGCTGGAGGTGGTTGAAGAGTTAGGAGGCGGGCAGGATGCAGCACAGCACCCAGCCTCCGGCCCACCGAGGGGTCCCTGAGGTCGCTCCACGTTCTGCCCTTCTCTGCTCTTTTTTCCTAGCCCCACAGCTGTCTCCACATCCTCTCTTCCCGTCTCCGCTCTCTCTGCCCCTTCCTCCTGTTTTCCCAGCTTCAGTGTCCAGCAACAGCGAGCCACGCGCAGCCCTGAGCAACCCAGTGCGCGTCCCGCGGGGGCGCTGCCTCCCCCTCCCACACACACTCCCGCCCCTTCGCCCCCACTCCACCTCCTCTACTTCTTTCTACATCACCCTGGCCTCTTGTCCTAGCCCTCCCCTCCCGGCGAGGGGCGGGAGGGGGCGTGGCGGGGCCGGGGCTAGTGCCACTGGGACCGGGATCCTTGCACTCTGCTGCACGAAAAGTCCTGTCCGAGCCCGCAGCCGCTGTCCAGCCCGAAGCCACGCCGCGCTCTCCTCGCCTCCACCCTGCAGGAGGGGAAAGGGCTGCGAGGAGCATCAGCAGCTGCTCGCCATGGATGCTCACCGGGCCCTGCTCTCGGCAGTCTTTCTCATCAGTTTCCTGTGGGATTTACCCGGTTTCCAGCAGGCTTCTATCTCATCCTCCACTTCCACCTCGTCCTCTTCGTCTTCATCTTCCTCTTCGTCGGCTGAGCTGGGCTCAGCCAAGGGCATGAGGAGCCGCAAGGAAGGGAAGATGTCCCGGGCGCCGCGAGAGAGCGCCGCGGGCCAGGGGCATCCGGAGCAGGCGGACGAGCCTCCGAGGCAGGAGCGCCCGCAGCCTGGACGCCAGGAACCGCAGCCCGAACAGTCGGGTCCCCGGCGGCGGCAGCAGCCCCAGACTCATGAACAGACGATCAGAAGTCCTCGGGTGGTGCCCCACGAGTACATGCTGTCCATTTACAGGACCTATTCCATCGCAGAAAAACTGGGGATCAATGCCAGCTTCTTCCAATCTTCCAAGGCTGCCAATACTATCACTAGTTTTGTAGATAGGGGACGAGGTAAGTTAAAACAACAAAAACCAAAACAAAACAAAAACAAAGAAGCCTGTTTCCCCTTGCAGTGGGGCGGCTAGCTGCTTCCCCCTCTTCTCGTCCGTCCCAATCTCAGATCAGTCACCAGGCTATGCAAGGCTGCAGTTGGCGTGTCTCTCCTTCCCTTTTATATCTCCTTCTCTTTCCTAACACGCCAGACCTTGCTTGTTTTAGACACTAGAGACTTTGCTTGTTTAGTTTCTGAATCCGGTTTTCCAGGACATGGGCAGCTTCAGATGATACTTCAACCTGCGCTCTCCTTTCTTTTCTATCAAGAAAGGTATTTGTTTTCTGCATTGCTTTTGCCGTCCGTGATAGACTGTGTCGAGGAAGTGGGCTAGCCGTTAAGGACTGGGGAGTAGGTAAAAGCAGTGGCTGGTGTAGGGACTTGGGGCAGGGGGACCACACTACCCTGCATTTGAACGAGGAAGGTCAGCAGCAAGGTTTAGGAAAAAGACCAGAGAAACATTCCTTTGGGGTCCTGGGGCTACTGCGGATTATAGATAGATGCTAAAGCGAGTGTGTGTGTGTGTGTGTGTGTGTGTGTGTGTGTGTGTGTACGCGCGCGGGCGCGCGCGCGCTTCTGTGCGTGTGAGACAGAGACAGAGAGACAGAGACAGAGACAGAGAAAGAGAGAATCCTCTATAGAAGGTCTCGCTTTTATTTGAACGGCTTTGTGGCTGGTATAGATAGCAAAGTTCTGAGGGACTGGAGAGCTAGCGTCTGGAAGTGCCCGCTACTCCTGAAAGGGAATACTCCAGAGTTCTTTTCTTTGGGCTTCTCAACTAAGTTTGAAACCCGTCTGCAGACTGAGAAGCCAGCTCCTCTGCGGTTCGATTTGCTACTCTCTAGCACGCCAGAGGGCTCTGCATCGGTTCTAGCCCAGGTAAACGTTTTAAAGGCAGTAGCAGAAGCTAGTTAACTTGAACTAAGATAAAAAAGAAAGAGGATGCTGGGGGAACACTGAGGGGGAGGGCGTGGGACTGCCATATTTTTCATTTCTTTATTAAAAACAAACAAACAAACACCCTAGGTTTTCAGGTCCAGAAGGCGAATTCTATATTTTTTTTCACTCCAGCGACAGAATCTTTTTGACTGCTTTCATCAGGTCCCCCTCTCCGGTGGTTTCTTCTGTGTGGTACGCCCCCTATTACTCTCACCTCACCACCCACGATCGTTTTCCTGGCTACGATTCCAGAAAGAAACGGTCCCATGTCTCAGGAGTTCTACAAGCTCAGGAAGTCAAAATCTCTAAAGTGGCTGAATAGAAAAGGAAAAGAGGAATAAGGAAAGAAGGAAGGAAGGAGGAAAGGGGGGAAGATTAGTCTATTTTCCCCTCCTTTTCAAAATCCTTGTAATTCCTGGTCTGATCCTCCACCCCCCAACCCTAGCACTTCCAACTCTGGGTCTATATACCCAAGATCTGGGAAAACTGAGGTTCCAGGGAGTCCCAAGACAGTTACAAGGTGAGGAATATCCTTAAAGAAATCAGTAACTCTAAAGGGAAATAGCAACCCACCACCGACCCCAGATGCCTTTGCCTTATCTCTTTGCAGAGCCACTAATGGCAGACTAATTAACTGACCCTTAATGAGGGTCGTAAATTCTTCCCCCGCCCCCTCCGTGCTCTTGGACCTCCTCCTATCCTCAGCCTCTACAACCTGCCCACCAGCCTTCCTGGCAGCGTGCGGAACCTGCTCCTCGCAACCTGCCCCCATTCAGTTTCCTACGGTGGAGCTTGGCCGAGGGGTCAGCGGGGTTCATTAGCTGTTGAAAGCCCCAGACAACAAATTAACTTCGTGTTTTTTATGTTGGGTTCAGGACAAACGTCGACTTGGAAAAGCCACATGGCTTCTTTGTAGTTATATGAGCTGGCGATTTGGTTCTTGGCTTCCATAAAAGTTGCGACTCGATGTTGAGTCTCCATCTCCCCCACGGGGTCTCTATCTCTGAGGGAGAGGATGCAGCTCCCTTGGACTTTTAGTCAGAGAGAGCGGGAGAGAGAGGGAGGGTAGAGAGAGAGACAGAGAGAGGCGGAGTGCGCGGAGTAGGGGGGAGAACAGAGACACCTAAGCAAGGGAGAACCTCTGCCTCCGAAGTTTTCAGAGCTCCAAAGAGTCCTTGCTTCAAACTTTGGATTTACCACTCCCCGCCATATCACTACTGGCTGGACAATGAGAGGTTTACTGGGAGTTTTCCAGAGCTGGGTCCCACGTGTGCTTTCCACAGAGGGATCAGAGGGTGGTGAGCTCCCTGGCTTTTTAGGGACGTGAATTGCTTCCCGGAGGGGTCCCGGGCACGAATAGGGTTCGCTAGCGGGCTTCTCTTTCGCCTTGCTGGGTAGAGCTCAGTGCAGCCCTTGCTCTTCTAGCTTCTCGGTGCCCCAAGTGATACTCAGGCCAAGACCCTCGGGCGTACGCCTTTAGGCTTGGAGAAAGGGAGGTTGGCCAAGGGCCCAGCCTGGTGGGGGGCAGCGAGAGTGGGAGTGGGATGCTGCTCCAGTCCCGCTGGCAAGGGACCAGCGGTGGTCCCCACGCAGCTCCTAACTCAGGAGGAATGTTTCTCCAGGACTGCGGTTCTCACAAGTTGCGCTTCTGCCAGCAAGTGCTAGAAACGTCACGGAGCTTGGCTGGAAGGGCATCCCTCAGGAAGAAAGACAAGCGGGAGCTGCTGGGGGAAAAAAAATCTAGGTTCTAGATTACCTCCTCTCTTCCCTACTACCATTCCAGGCACCACCATCCCCCATGCCGTGAAGAAAGTCCAAACATACACATATGTATGTATGCCTATATGTGTGTATATGTATACATGCACATGTATATATATATATATATATATATACATATGAAAATTTTCCTCTAAGGGTGGACTGTGGGTTGGTGGGAAGGGAGGGGAGGGAGAGAGGATTTAGGGAGGGGGGAAAGGGAAGGAGCAGGGATGGAAGGGGTGGTAATGATTTGCCGACAGCAATCCTGGCTTGATGAAGGGAAAGCTTCACTTTCCCTTCACTGATTTTGATTTGAAGTGTCACAGGCTGTGACCTTGGATTGGACCTTCCGGGGGTTGCTTAGCATCAAGTCCCTGATTGGAGTATTTCAGCTCAGTGATCTAATTGAGTGTGCATGTCATAACATATCAAATATTGTCTAGTCTCCCATAATGAAGGGGTCTCAGCCAATGGCACATCCCCAGAAACTTCAAGAGAACTTCCGTTCCTCTGAAGTGGTAGCTTTTTTACTGCCCACCTCCCGGTGGGATTGTCGCCCAGTTAATTGCAGAGCCGAGCTGGGGCTGGGCGTCGGCTGTTGGCTCTGCAGCCGCCGCCCAAGGCTCAGAACTCAGGAACGCTTCTTCATCAGTCCCCTGGCCGACAGGCAGTGTGGTCCCTGAGCTCACTCGTTTAGATGGGTTTCTAAGGTGAAGATGTAGTATCAGCCAGCCAGTCTTGCTCTGCCCTGGGCTCAGGTTGAGCACGATCTCACATTCGGTGTATTCATCTGTTTGTTTGTTTATGTTTGTGTACTATTCTCCAGGTCAAAATACTCAGCCAGAGAGAACAGGGGAAAAACCAGCCCTGTTTCCTTTTCTCTTCTGAGCTTACCTTGACTGTACAGTTTATAGCACCTTGGTTGGACTTAGCAGACAAGACCGATTCTTCAGCCAGTTACAAAAACAGACCAGAAAAGGTTTGGGGTTGTGGTCCAAGATCTTAATCAGAATGTCTTCGGCCTTTAGGTCTGCAGGGCAGATAGTTCCGAGGGTCAGAAATCTCCGAAAGAGGTTTTCCAAAGTATTATGGTATGAGTGGGAACTCAAAGAAGATAGCAGTCATTTGTTCTACTCAATCTCGTGCTATTAACAAATCAGAGCAAACCAGGAAGAAGGATAGGAAAGTGAATTGGGACAGACTGAGCATGTGGGAGTAGGGGAGATCTGGTGGGTGGGAGTTGAAGATGGTACAGTGTCAGGATCAGAATTCCCCAGTCTTGCTGCTTCTTTCTTTCCTCCCAGTTTAGCAACATGAAAGTTAAGCAAGGGGCTCCTGATATTTCAAGAGAGACCTATGGAAAAGGACTGTTTGGAAAATGAGTGAGAAATAAAAAGCTTGTGATTTCTCCACCCTACCCCTCCTGCCGTGCTTTGTTAAGGTCAAAATATCATAAAGGACTGGATGAATGTAGGAAAATTACAGTTGGCACGTGAAATAACTCATTAAAAAGCAGATGGTGCCTGAGGGCTTTGGGACCCCCAGCATTGGAACTCCACAGGAGAGCAGGAGTGGCTAGAATTCTCACAGATTTAAAGATTTCGTGGTGTCTTTGAGAAGGCCTGCGAAAGAGAGAAGCTATGAAAGAAAGAGAAAAAGGACAGAGAAGAAAGGAGAGGTGAGAAGAGGAGAGGAGAGGGGAAAAAAAGAGAAAAAGGAAGGGGAGGGGAGAAGAGGGAGGGAGATGCTCACAACTTTTTAGTTATAACAGTTTAAATTTGTAGAGAGAAGCAGACTAATTCCAACAGCAGGAAATTTTAAGTCTGAAGAGAAGAAAATTATTCCTTAGGAAATTTACTATGGTCATTAAATTGAGAGGGGAGGAGAACTCCTAGATTTTCTTTTTTTAATGGGATCTCCTAGACAAACAAGTAGGCTGCAGGAAAAGCAGGAGGGACAGGAGAGCTAAAACTCTTTGGGGGACAAATCCTAGACCAAACTCTCTTTCTGTGTCTTGTTTTATTTTGCTTTTCTTCTTCAAGAAAATTACGGAAACGCTTAGGAATCCGATTATTATTTTCAATATAAAAGGGGGAAATAGGAAAAGCTGGGGGGCGGGAGGGGGGCTGGAGAAACCTTGGGCGTTGCTTAGCTGTTAGTGTGCAGGAGAGAAGAATTAGACTCCCAATCGAGGTTCATCTTCTGTGGGATGTTTATGCTAAACAGCGGGTTTCTGGGTGGACCTGAAGCCTCGGTATAGTGTAATCAATGCAGCGCCTTTGCCCGGGCAGTGTTGTCGTTGGCAGAAGGAAAATGAAATATAAGCAGGGAAGTATTTTAATGGGGACGGAGGGAATTCACAACTGTTAATTATTTGGTGACCTTGTATTCGATTTGTTCGAGTCCCTTATAAAAACACTAATGCAGACCAGACGGTCGAAGTGAGGAAGCAGGGCAGAAGGTTCCAATCTAAGTTTTATTTCCCTGGTAAGAGGTAGCAGCCTTGGAAAAAGAGTGCAGGGAATTCAAGCGTGTGTGTTTGTGTGTGTGTGTGTGTGTGTGTGTGTGTGTGTGTGTGTGTGCCTGAAACACACATAACATTAGTATTTAAGGTGTCATCTAGAATTCAGGTCCCAAAGAGTGGCTCCTTTAATCGTAGAGAACAGACAGGTCCTGGAAAGAGTCAGAGGGAAGGGGAAGGAAGCCAGGTTTAGATGTCTAATCTGGTCTTCTGGGTGAGATGATCAAGACTTGAAAAAAAATCCATAATCTAACCTTTTATCCAGTTGACATTTCTTTAAAGATCAATGGAGAGTTCTCTAGCCCAAGATCTTAAGGGGCGTTTGATTCCGAAAGCAAGAAGCTAAACCTGCTTGCAATCTACTTTCGGTGATGCCTACAGGCTACCTGGACAGCTTGTTTTTTTGTAATGCGTCCTAATTCTCTTGATGTTCTTGGCCGGTCCTTTGGGGCACTGAAAGACAGATCTGAGAAGAATGCCGCAGTCCTTTCTATAGACAGAGGAAATGAGGCAGTCTAGAGTTTGCAGGATTGAAATGGTGGTGGGGGACAGGGGTGGGAGAGGGGCTAGAAGTTTCTGAAACGCTCCCAAACAATTCATTCTTCAGTTCTGTTCGTACATCACCACCATCGCCTTCAAAAATGCGGTCTCCACATGCACATATCCAAACCATCCAGAGTTTCATTGATTCCATCCTCTTTTAAATGGAATCAGAAAATGAGCAAAGGAATACCTCGCCCCGCCCCCCTTTTAGAAAGACCATAAGCGGCTGTTCTCTGGTTAGAATAGGAGTATGTGGGTCTTTTTCTGGCCAATCTCTGCGCCAGTGGCCCGAAAAATCGGTTTGGCTGTGGGTCTGGATTTCCCAGCTTTTCAATAGCAACAGTGAGACTCCAGAAGAGTCAGTGTGAATCAGGAATTAAATCAGCACTAAATCAGGCGTTACATTTTTTCCAGGAAGGGAAAAGGAAAGAAGGAAGAGAAAGAGGAAGAAAGAGAGGGAAGAAAAAAAAAAGGCAGAAGGGCAAGAAGGAAGAAAGGGAGAAAGTAACGAAGGGAGGGAAATGGAGGAGGAAAGAAGTGAGAAAAGGGGAGGATAAAAAGGAACACATGAAGAAAAAGAGATAGAAAGAAGGGGAGTTAGAGAAAGAAAGGACGAAAGAAAAGCAAGCTTGGGAAGATCCTGCGGGGAAGGAAACAGTTGTTTCCTCTCAGGGCCTGCTGTTGGCCTTCTGCCCTGGAGTCTCAAAAGCAAAGAGAAGAGAGTACGGTGTATCGGAAGATTACCCATGCCCTCGGGGTTATTTGCTAACTATTGGTAAATAAGGCTCATTGGTAGTTTGGATGGGGGTGGAAAGCTGCTGGTTGCAGGATACAGACTGCCACCGCCACAGAGATAGTGATATTTGGTTCAGAGGCTGCTGCTACACTCCTTAATGGCCGGGCTGTTTATTTTTAAGCTCAGTGTTTGCTAAGTGAAGTCTCTTGTTTACTGGAATTAAATAGCTCTTAATTCGCATAATAGGTTCCAGAATTTTTACTTTACTATTTTCTTGGGGAATCAATTAGCGTTGTTGCGAGGATTGATATTTTGGGTATTCAGAGAAGGACCTGCTAATGTGTGTATTGTTAAAGTAGCTAAAGCAGCTGGGACAGGCGGGTTTTTCTGCTACAAAGGTCTTAATCGAATCGTCTCCTGACAGCTTTGAGACAAAGAATGGCCAACATCAAGGTAGTAGTTGCAAAGTGAGGAAGAAATTGGGAAGTTGTTTACAGCTGTAACTTGGAAACACTTCATCCGGAGAAATGAATTCCGGACACCCAAACGGCTGCTTTGGTTTTGGAGTTGTTAGCAATATCAAGGAGAAGAGAAAAAGAGACCTAAAGAGAGGGGAAAGGAAAGAGACAAAGACAGATAGAAATACCGAGACAGCCAATTAGGGAGAGAAGGTAAAGCGAAAGATAGAGACTGACAGAAAGAAGACGGAGTTTAAACACGCAGAGAAAGAGAGACTCAGAGGAAGAGACACAGAAAGACAAAAAGAAAACTGAGGCAAATAGGCAGAGATAGAGAGAAGCGACTTGTTTTTTCTGTTCTTTTTATCCCCAGCACTTAGCACAGTGCCTGGCACATAGTAGGCACTTAATAAGTGCTAATGCCTTGATAGAAAAAGAAACACAGAACTCCTCCCCCCTGCCCTTCCATTTACGCAGATAGACTGAGATTTAGTTCTTAAGACTGATGGGGAGGATGTGTGTGGGCCATCGATGTAAAGGGAGATATTAGTAGGATTATAACTAAGATGCCAGGATTGAGTCCGCGGTCGGAACACCCTAGGCGCTAAGAGTTTCAGCTATGTAAAATGATAACCCCCGCCAGTTTGGTTCAGTTTGGAAGGTGGAACATGGGCGGGGTGGGGGTCGGGGAAGTGGAAATTACATAGAATGAGGTCTTTTTTCCTGTCTTAGTTGAGAGAAGAGGGCCGCAATCCCAGAAGCGAAGAGAAAGAAGAGAGAAGAAAGAGTGGGGCTGAGTTCAGACGCCTGGACTTCCCTGAGGAGGGCCACACACTAAGGCAACCGCTGGAAGGTCTAGCAGCCCCCAGAACCACTTCCGCTGCCTGTCCGAGGGGCGGCTGGCTCATAGCAGCTGGGAGCTGCCTTTTGATATAGGATTGGGGCTAAAATTGAAAAGAAATTAAATCAAAAGTCCAAATACACCAAATACTGTTTGTTTCCTCCTGCCAGCCCGCCTCCATCCCCCCGCCCCCGCCCCCGCCCCCAGAACTCTAATACCGCTTTTGGCACGAACTGGAGGGCTTAAAATGAGTTAGGGGAAGGCAAAGCAGAGCAGGAATTGAAGAGGAGGTGGAAGGGGAAGATGGAAGGGGGGGAGAGCCCTACAGGTTGTGGTTTGGTTGTAATTTGCAGGGATGTAAAGTTAAGATTTGAGCCCTGATGAATTGGCCAGGAGCCCAGTACCTGATCCACCGTGCGAAGGGGAAATACTGGGAAACTTTCATTAACCCCGGTTTTTCTTCCCTCCCGCTGCACCTCCTGCCACTCACGGGAAGCAGTGGAGCCAAGGGAAGAGTTTCTGAGAGGGAAGTCAGAGAGACATCCCATCCCCGGATTTCATGTAACCGTAGAGCCGGTGAATCCGAACAGGTTGCGGAGCCTAGAAGATACTAGGTGAGGGATAAGGAGGGATGTTTGGAGGTGGTGTCGGTGGGGATGGGAGGCTGCGGAGAGCTCGCTATTTCGGCAGTTTTTTTTCTTGCGAGGAAAAAAAGCTGGTGGAGAGAGTTAGAAAGCCTTGCGTCTTGTTGCAGTTTTTCAGTCCGCCGCAGAAAGTGCTAACTAAGCATCTAACTATATTATAAGCGCACTAGAAATCCCCACCTCTCCAAGGCTTTCCCACGGTTCAATCTCCTCCCAACAGGGAAAGATTACAGGGCAGAAGCAGAAGAACACGCCTGGAGAACCAACTGGACTACAGTAACAGCAGCACCACCGCCTTCTCTGGGAAATGAACCAAGAGCCCAGTTTTTTTTGTTCCGGAAGTTTTCCCGTTTGATTTTTCGCAAGATGCTGGGTTCCAGCCACTCTGCCCCAATAGCCTCTGTAGGACCCATATCTTAGAGGCTCATAGACGAAACCTGAAAATCTTCGCTTTGTAAACAGGCCTGTAGTCTAGGTCTAGGGAGAGGTGGGGGGAAGGAGAGGGAAAGAGGGAGAGTGAGGGAGAGAGAATGAGACAGAGAGAGACAGACAGACAGACAGACAGAGACAGAGAGAAAGGCGGGGTGGGGGGAAGAAAGGGAGGTAGGTAAGAGAAAAAAGGAGAAAGAGACACATGTAGAAAGAAACACAGTAATACCTCGTGAGAACCTGTGTCGGTGTGGTGTAACATCAGAGCACTTGTGTGCCTGCTATACGGATAATCCGCAGCTGGTTTCCAGGGCTGACCGACTAATGATGTGTGGGTATGTAGTGTTGAGTTATTGTGGTTGCTACAGTTTTGTTAATTGATGAAAAATCTTTTGACTGAGCAGGCAGGGATATTTGCCAAGTACAGTAGGTTGATGACATTGCTTTCCATTGAATGAAGTTCTAAACTGGGAACTTTGCCTCCTCCTCTACTCTAAAAGGCCAGGTAGGGCCAACTGATGATGCAGGGATTGACTGTGTGGGTGGGGAAAGGATTTCCACTAATGGAGGGAGCACAGGAAGGATAGAAAGAGGAGAGGCCAAGCCTTGGCTTTTCAGTAAGAATCTGAGCCTTAGAACTTAGACTCCTACTGTACCTTCCAAAACTTCCTCCTTTCCCTGCCTTTCTCCCAAATTGTCATCAACATTTCAGAAGAAAAGAGAGGCTTGGTGTCCTCTGAAGTCATGACAAAGACAATAGAGCCTAGAAAAACATTAGGGTAAGGACACAACTTTTCTCCCCAACCTCCTTGGTTCCAAGAGCTAGAGCAAAAAATGAGGGGTGTCTTTTTGGAAGGGGTGAGGGTTCTTGTTGCATTACACTTTTACCCTCCAAATGAACCTTTGGAAATTTGTTCCCTGAGGCAGCATTGGACTACTTCCTCAAAGCAACCTGGGAAAATTCCCAGGATGCCAGACCTTTGGCATGAAGGGTTGTTGTTCCCTTTTCCACCAGGAAAATTGTGTGTGTGTGTGTGTGTGTGTGTGTGTGTGTGTGTGTGTGTGTGTGAGAGAGAGAGAGAGAGAGAGAGAGAGAGAGAGAGAGAGAGAGAGAGTGTTAGTCCATGCCAAAAGGTGATTTGAAAACTATCCTGAATGAGATCGAGATTTCTGGCTCACTGTAAAAAAAACTAAGTTTGCCTCTGAGACAGTTTAATTCTGCTGGGGCTAAGTAGTTAGAATGGGTGTGGAGATCAGTAATAGACTTCAAAGCTGGAACTCTAGAGATTAGGCTACCGAAAGATTTCTAGTCCAGCCTTCACATTTTCTAGATGAGGAAACTGAGGCCAAGAGAAATGAAGGGGCTTGCTTGAGATCACACAACTAGTAAACAGCAGAGCTGGGATTAGACTCTTGGTTTTATGATGCTAAATCCATTGATCTTCCTAGAGTACCAAATTGTCTCTTACTAGTCACTCTCACTTCAGCCTTCAGGAAGGTAGAGATAGAAGATAAAACAATTATCAGATTTCTCAAGAAGGTACCAGCTGAAACTCACCCAGGCATATACTCAAGCTTGTCAGAAGTCTATAGTAAATATGGACAGCATGTTCTAGGAAGTAATCTTCACCAGATCAGCTAATTTCTATGTGCTCAAAAATAAGGTGAAGTATTTGCCTTTTTTGTGAATTATTTTATCTGGACTATACAATTCACCAAGTTAGTCACAATGTTCAACAATGTGCTGACACTTTAGAGCTTGGATTTATTTTTTCAGAATACACCTGACTGGGCAGAAGACTCCTTCTATCAGGGTGGGCTTTAAGTTGCATTATAGAGAAGGAAATGGGCATTCCAGGAATATCACAGGCTCAAGAGAAGCTTGGGGCCAAGATTCTTTCCAGTCCCTCACCCATCTCAAAAGCCTCAGGATACTTTATGGGAACTGTGGGGAGGAACTGTTTTTTCTCATCCTTGATCACCATTGTTATTTGCCTCCTTGGTTTTGCCCAAATTGTTTGATCAGAAACAGGCTTGTTACATATCATTCCTCTAGCCAAACTGATATACTTGCTGTACTCATTCAAGAAATTCCATCTCTTGTCTCAGTGTCTTTGCACTGGCTATTCCCCATCCCTGGAATGCACTCCCTCCTCACCTCTGACTCTTTGAATTCCTAGTTTACTTCAAAGTTTATCGTAAGCACTACCACCTCCATAAGGCCTTTCTGTTCCCCCTGGCTGCTAATGCCTCTATCTAAATTACCTTGTATTTACTTTGTATATATTTTGCATAATGTGTTTTTTAACATAGTTTCTCTTGATAGAATATATCTTTCAGAGAGAAGGAACTGTCTCACTATTTATTACCTTTGTATCACATAAAAGGCACTTAATAAATAAATGATTGGAATGAAAGCCAATTTAAGGTAGAGATTGAGTTTTGAGGGACTAGTTCCAATAGGTTGCAATAGGTTGCTATGAATGAACATATTAAAAATGTGACCTATTGGCCTTTCTTCTTAGATGTTGACCTCCCTTCACCAATTAAAGAAAAAGTTCTGCTAAATTGAGGCAATTTGATTCAGCACTGAGCTAGAAATCAAGAATGGATACTTACCTTGGGCAGTTTTGAATCTGCATCCCCCTCACTACCCCCCAACCTCTGCTATTGTCCTTTGGAGGCTTTGAGCCTTAATGGTGACACATGTAATTTAAGACTTGGAGTTGGAAGATATCATCTAGTATAATCCATGTCTGAAACAGGGACTCTTTAGACCACATGCTAATCAGAAATCATCTAGCTTCCAATAGAAGACCTTTCAGTGACAGAGAATTCACTAACCTAGGAAGTAGTCTATTCCATTTTTGTAAGGCTGTAAACATTCCCTCTCATATTGAGTTGCAATCTACCTCTCTGCACCTTTTACCTTTTGGCCCAAATTCTTTCCTCTGGATCCCAGCAGAAGCAATCTAGTGGTCTGTAGACTACTGGGGTCCAGCAGACATTGGCCTATAACCTATGACCTATTAATTGTCCTTTGTTGAGGTGGAAAGGTGACCTGAGCATCTGGAAATTTCTTCAAATATTTTTTCACCAGGAAAAAAAATCTGCCCTTTTTGTGGAGGCCATCCCACCCTTCCATGGGAGCAATTATGACCTCCTAGAATCTCAGAGTTGTTAAGTACCTTACAGGCCATCTGATAGTCAGAGTATCCGTCATCATGCTTGGAATGAACTCTTTCTTCTCACCTCTGCCTTTTAAATGCCTCCCAAGTCAATTCAAATACAACTTCCTGTATGAAATCTTTCTTGCTCTTTTCATTTTCTAATATCTCCTCCATTGAAGTTGTCTTATAATTTGTGTGTGGGGGCCACACATGTGCATGCATGTGTTATAAACAAAAGAGATAACATAATGTAGAAAGAGTGGTCTTGGAGCCAGGAGGACCTGGGTTCAAGGCCTGTCTCTCACATATATTAGCTGTGTGACTCTGGGCAAGTCAATTAATCTCCCAGTAACTCTGATACTCTGAGTTTCAAAGAATTTCCCTTTCTATTTTCATTTAGAGAGTTTCTCATATAAAATTTCCCTATATTAATGAAATCACAGGTCTAATCTTTATCTCTTTTTCTTATATATGCCCCCACACACATACATACCCTCCAATAGGATGTTATATTCTTGAAGGTAGAGACTATTTCATCCCAGCTCCTAACCCAATGAAGATAACTAAATAAATGCTTATTGATTGGTTGATAATGTAGCCTATTTGTTCCAGCTCCAATAAAAGAGGGAAGTGATCACCTGACTTTTGCTTAAAACCTTCCAGTGAGAGGCAAACCACTCTCTTTAGGGGCTATGCATTTCCTTTTTGGATCGTTTTAACTGTCAGGAAGTTTCTCCTAATATTGTGCCTAAATTTGCCTCTTTGCAAATTCCATTTGTTGTTCCTGGTTCTATTTTATGGAGCTTAGCAACACAAATGTAACGCCTTTTCTATACAACTGCTCTTCAAACACCTCTGTGGAGTTTCATTATAATGAATACCTATTGAAATTTTTAGAATTATTGTAAAAATATCCGTTATTCACTGTTCATGAGGAAGTTTTGCTGGATGGTGTCAGTGCCCCCTCTTAATTCTGGGAACTCTAGGAGAATTGTGTGGATAGAATTTTGCTTCCCAGGGATTCTCTCTTCCAGCATCTTATTTACATATCTACGTTATGTACTAACATAGGGAAGATACAAGTTTTGTACAGCTCTGTCCTCTCTCTCTATTTCCTGGAAGTCAGCTTTTGGAGGTTGGGTGAGTGCTAGGCAGGAGAATTTTACTCACGTGCTATTTACTTAGGCTTTTACTTTGTTTCTTTTATTTCTTTTCCTTCAAGTGATTATTAACAAATCTTGTAAAATATAATACTTGGAGTTATTGGATATTAATATAAATTTTACAGAATGCATCAGTAACCAGTGAAATTGCACAGCCCTCTTTCCCTTTTCTATCCCCCAAAGCAAAAGACTAACTTGACTTTTGGAGAGGACTGAGGATTTGAAATTCCTTTAGTCAAAGTACTTGTTAAAAGCTTGGAAGAGGTTTTGAAGTCTTGGTTTCTGACTTTGTTTAAAACATATTTCTCTTTCCTTCCCCACCTCAGCCTCTCCTACCTCCCTGCACCTCTCCTTAGCCTACTAACTTGATATATCTAAAAATGGAACAGCTATACTTTTCATAGAAATGCTTCCTCCTCTTGTACAGAAATGGAGAGTGGATCTAGTACAGCAAGAGAGATGGATCTGGAAGATGCTGATTGGCTCATCTCAGCAAAGGTATACCTCCTAAGCATGGAGAGAGTTTCAGTCTGCAGTCTGTACTGCTTAGATGTTAACAGGTTGGACTAGCAAAAGAGAAAACATGTAAATCCATAAAAGTAAATTTAGACTTTCCTGAAACCATATGTCTCAGCCATGTCTTGGAAAACAAAGCCTCTAGTTTTTGTTCCCTGCTCCTGCTCCCTGCCCCCAATAACATCTCAACCAAAATTTTGGAAATAGGGATAGAGCTGAGTTTGATGACATTCTAGTCCTCCCCCAAACTCTATCCAAAGGGACTTAGGTATGGATGGAGGGACAATTTTGCCTCTCTTCTAGGCCTTCATAGAACAAACCAGAGATGGGCAATAGGGGCATATGATGTTTTCAATGACTCTTTATTGACCAGATGTTTTTGCCCCCTTCTGGCTCCTTCACCAGGCAGATACATACAAATGCACTACAGGTTCATGGATTAATTTACTTTCTAGATGAGGAAACTGAGGCCCCTCCAAATTAAGTGACTTGCCCAAGGTCTAATTCTAATAAGTGGCAGAGTGGGGTTTTGAATTCAGGTTCCTATTACACCAAATCTCCAAACCCTATCATTTTTGCGCAGTTTAATACCATTTATGAATAGTGGCTCATTTCTGACCATAGGCTCAGTGGAGAAAAACTCAAAAATTTAATTTTGTGTGCATAATAATTAGTTGTACTGAGAAATACTAAAAACTTCAGCCACTTTGAGATTCTGCATTGATTTTTTCCAGTCTTTCCCCCTTTTTCTGTCCTTTCTTCTTTCCTTCTTTCAACTTTTTCTGCCTCTTCCTCCATTCATATTTCCTTTTGCTGACTCTTTAATCCAGCAGCATCAGTTCATCTTATTTGTTAAAATAATATATAAAGGGGATTGGAAAAGAGCAAGTTAGCTGGTGAGAAGGTAGAGAGGTTTGTGAGCACGTCTTGACTCCTCAGCAAACTGATCTGAGCTAGGAATTGACTGGCAGGGGAGTCAGCCTCAGGGGATGTTCCTGGATTGGGGGTGGGTGGTTGAGGGGGTGTCTGATGAAATGAACCCTGAGTGTGTTATACTTCTTACTCCAAACCACAGTGTAGTACAAGAGACCTGACTCCAATTCCCTTTTATCCAGAAGAGATTCTATTTAATAATTCTATTTAATAATACTAGCTAGCATTTCTATATTTTAAAAAAGTTTACAAAGTGCATTTATATCCCACATCTCATTTGATTCTCACAATTTTCACAATCTCACTTGTAAGATAGGTACTATTATTATCTCCATTTATTCCATTTAGGAAAGGGAGACAGAGAGAGGGTGACTTCCACAAAGTTGCATAGCTAATAATAGGCAGGATCTGAAATTAAGTCTTCCTGAGCCCAGCATATCTATCCATTATATCATCTGTCTTTTTAAAAATGAAAATGTTTTATTTTTGAAGAGCTTTTCTCAGACATGCAGTACTAATTTAGTAGTTACTTTTCCTCCTCCTCCTTCTTTTCTTGAGTCTTTGTTGAGGCCACCCCTCAACAATTAGTGTGTTAGGCATACAATTCAATGTTTAAGACCATGTTAATGCTAAGTAAAAAGGAATTTAAAGCAGAAGATCCACTTCCTGAAGAGTAATTAACCAAGAGTAAGGGAAAGGAAAGAAGAACCCCTGGTGGAGTGATGTTTCAAGATACCAAGGAGAATGTTATCATATAATTGCAGACCTAGTTTTTTTGTTTGCTTGTTTTTAAAGGGAGTTAAAGATATTGGAGTTCTTCTAGGTCAATCCCTTTATATTGTAGATGAGGAAACTAGAGCCCAGAGGAGTTATGACTTTCAGATTGTCATTCAGCTAGCAAGTGACAGATGGGACCCAGGTCTTCTTTCCACTATACTATATTGTCCAATGGGCAGCTATGTGTTGCAATGGATAGAGTCAGGGCCTTAAGTCAGGAGTTCAGAATCTGTCTCAGACACTAGTTGTGTAAGACTGGGTAAACCACTTAACCCTACTTGCCTCAGGTCTTCATCTATAAAATGGTAACACACTGCAGGAGGAAATGGTAAACCACTTCAGTATCTTTGCTAAGAAAATCCTATGGATTTTTTCACAGTCAGGCATGAGTACTGCCTAAAGAATCACTATGGTGCCAAGTCACAATGCCAGAGTTTGGTAGGGATCAAGGTGGGGTGTCTGAGAAATGCTGCCCTTTGACAAGGATATGAGGGACTAAAAACCTGTAGATCCCAGACTAAAAAATGTCTTTTGTAGGTTAGTCTCACTGTGCCTGCCTATAAAACAGTTGTAGGAAGATAGAGGAATGCAAGCTGTCATCCTTCAAGACCCTAAATTTTCTGGAAGACCCACAAAGGACATGGTCAGTGTCACTCATCACCTGACAATGACAAAAACTGAAGGGAAGAGAGTCAGAACAGAAGGGAGAATACTGTGCCCTGGTCTACCATCTACCCAAAAGTTTTTTGCTCCAGAGCAGAGTTTTGCTCTTGATGATCAAAACCATGAGGATCTCATTCTGTGCTGCAGATGATTTACCAACTGGAAGGAAGGAAGGAAGGAAGGAAAAAAGGAAGGAAGGAAGGAAGGAAGGAAGGAGGAGCTCTCTTCAATCTATGATGCCACATGGGCAAAATAAATAAAAATCAAGATCTTGATCTATTGCAAACAGGGCCAAAACCTGGTTATTTTGAAGGTTTACAAAAATAGAAGTGGAAATGATTTCTTAAAGGAATACCAACTATACTACTATTAAATTTTGTTTAATTTTTTTTTGTAATGTTCATGAAAAAAAGTCAGGAGGCTGTGGCCAGTTTCTTTCCTGCCTTTTCTGTAGTCTAGATATTACTGTGAAATAAGAAGGGAGAACTTAAAGCATCTTAAAGACACATTTCATTATTTATCATCTATATACCTCTTGATGTGAGAAGCCAGGAATTGATTTGGTTTTTGAGGCAAGAATATGAAGCCTCCAGGTGAGAGGTCCTGTGACTTGACTACATCAGTGGCTGAATTCAGGGCCAAACTCAGGACTCTTTAAAGGCTGTAGAAAGGAGAGAATGTTGAATTCCTGTTGAATTTGATGTGACCCTGGTTGGTCTGAAGGTCTCGACTCCTATAAATCAACTGGCTGTCCTCTCCAGAAGGCCTTTCCCTCTCTCCCACCCCCCCAACACTTTCTGCTCCTCCATTTCAGGTTGGGGCATGTGCCTATTAGAGAGCAACAATCTCTGAAAAGTATAAAGAGCCGGCATATAGTGTTTCTTTAGTCTCTATTTCTAGTTCTGGTGCTAGCTGGGTTTGGAAAGGCAGTAAGGGTTGAACACAGGCTCCAGTGACACTTTTACTATTGAAATCTACCTAAACTTTACTAGCTTCTGGGGAAAGCCCGGGGCTTTGGGGATTTTTGTATTTGCTGGGTTGTAAACATTTTATGAGAAGGCAGTTTGGGGGAAATCTGGTTAGCTTTCCGCCTTGCACATTGGATTGGTGTTGGGCTTCATGCACAAACGTGTCAAAAAAGAAGTCCAGGTTTACCTAGGTTCCAGAGTATTTTCCTTGGATTGTAAAAGCCATCTTCTCCTATGTTACCCTAAATATCTTTTTCTCCACTTGTGAGTCCTGAAAGTCCATCTCCAGAACCAACTGGAGGGTAAAAACCAGAGGATTCTTGTTGGATGTTATAAAGGCCACTGGTTTTGTGAATTTGTGCAACCCTTTCTCAGCGTCTTACACAAACACCTCAGTTATTCTGTGTGTTCCTAAGAATCCCAATGCATAGCTGGTATGCCCATCAGTGTGCTTTCTCTTTTTTTGGATGTAGTTCTAGGCTGTCTACTCATAAATTAGTGGAGAATGGAGCAAAAAGTCAAGGAATCCGGTTCATGCAAACTGCCAATCTATATTGTTAAAACTCTAAATATGATATGCCCCCAATTTTTTTTTTTTAATGAGAGCCCAATTGGGGAAAGTTCCCTGCCTCTCTATTTCGATTAGTGTTTCCCTAATCTGAAGATCCAAGTAGCAGAAGGGGGAAAAAATCTCAGTTCTCTGCATGTTTTCCATCTTTTGGTCAATCAATAAACATTTGTTAAGCACTTACTATATGCCAAGCACTCTGCTGGGTGCTGGAGATATAAGCACAAAGGAAGAAACAATCCTTTCTCTCAAGAAGCTTACACTGTAACAAAAGACAAATTGTTGGTTTTTCTACCTTCTGGGAGGACTGTGAAGATGTTGCGGCCCCTGTCTGACTTCCTGCCCAAAGCAGATTGGGAGGGAGGATTATCTCTGGCCACTGCTTCTCCCCTAGATCCCAGTGTTCTCCCAGGCTAGGGCCTATTAAACTCTGGGGGTGGTAAGGCCCCAGGGCTGCCCAACTACCTGGGTCGGCCTCGTTCACCTCCCCCACCTCTATCTTCCTCCGTCCCCTCCCCCAGCCTCTGCTTTTCCTCCCAGGGGGCTGCCAGGGAGAACTGGGAAGATTTCCCCCTTAAGTGAAACTGACTGTAATTATTTTTTATCTCGCAGACGATCTCTCGCACACTCCTCTCAGGAGACAGAAGTATTTGTTTGATGTGTCGACGCTCTCAGACAAAGAAGAGCTGGTGGGCGCGGAGCTGCGGCTGTTTCGCCAGGCGCCCCCGACTTCCCTGGGGCCCCCGGGCGGCCCGCTCCACGTGCAGCTATTCTCCTGCCTGTCCCCCCGTATGCTGGACGCTCGGACCCTGGACCCGCAGGGGGCGCCCCAAGCTGGCTGGGAGGTGTTCGACGTGTGGCAGGTTCTGCGCCGCCACCAGCCGTGGAAGCAGCTCTGCCTGGAGCTGCGGGTCGCCTGGGGGGAGCCCGGCGGGGAGACCCCACCTTCGTCTCCACCGCCACCCGCCGAACCGCCCCTAGACCTGCGGAGTCTGGGCTTTGGCCGGAGGGTGCGGCCGCCGCAGGAGCAGGCCCTGCTGGTGGTGTTCACCAAATCCAAGCGCAAGAACCTGTTCGCCGAGATGCGCGAGCAGCTGGGAGCCGCCACGGTCACGGCCACGGCCGCGGCGGGGGGCGAGGGCGCGTGGCTGCCTCCATCGCTGCCACCCCAGCCGCTGCTGCCTCCCGACAACGCCCAAGACTCAGATTGGGGGCTGGCTTCGCAGGGCCGCCGCCGGCGACGCACCGCCTTCGCCAGCCGCCACGGCAAGCGGCACGGGAAGAAGTCCCGGCTCCGTTGCAGTAAGAAGCCCCTGCACGTGAACTTCAAGGAACTGGGCTGGGATGACTGGATTATCGCGCCCCTGGAGTACGAGGCATACCACTGCGAGGGGGTCTGTGACTTTCCCCTCCGCTCCCACCTGGAGCCCACCAACCACGCCATCATCCAGACCCTCATGAACTCCATGGATCCCGGCTCCACCCCACCCAGCTGCTGTGTGCCCACCAAATTGACTCCCATTAGTATTCTCTACATCGACGCAGGCAACAACGTGGTCTATAAGCAGTATGAGGACATGGTGGTCGAGTCCTGCGGCTGTAGGTAGCGGCGCCTTTCCCGCCGTCTCGGCCCGGGGACGGGAGGGGAGGACTGCAAAAGGGAGGAGAGTTGCCAGATGGAAGTGGGGGGGAGGGGGAGAACACTCCGGAAAATGGACCTGGGAGACTGCAGTAGGGAAGGATAAGTAGGAGGGGGAGGCGAAGGGAGGTGGTGGTCTGGGAGGGGCACTGACCGCTAAGGAGCCCGCCTTGAACACTTCCTTTCACCTAGAGAGAGGAATATGGACTTTCACACCCTGCCTGGGGACCCTGGAAAACAAGTCAAGGATTTGCTTCGTGCTTGTTGTCTTTGCTTTTTCAATTTCCTTGAAGCACCTGTGTGTCTCACGGGTTTTTAGTAGGAGAGGGGAGAGGAAACAGCCCTATGTTTCACAGCTGTCTCATGGATTGAAAATTATTATTTACAAAGAAAACGGGGTTGGGGGGAGAAGGAGATCACGTCTAACCACATCCCAACCTTCTCTGCCTTTGGACCATGCTGAGTTTTATATTTCCTTTCTGGGTGAAGTCAACTTTCCCAGTGGCCATCCAAACAGAACATCCTAAAACAGCAAAATCTTTCCCCCTCCTAGCCACACCCTTCCCCTTTCCTTCAAGAGACCCGGAAGTCTTTTTCAGACCCTTCTTCTCTTAAAAGCATCACCTCCTAAGACATTTTTAGCGTTAGTGGGCCAAGTAACTCACATGGCTTGACTTTCTTACTCAACCTGACACCCCACACCCTTCAGCTTTCCACGACTGCCCACGGTCCTTTTCTCAGTGCTACTGGAATCCGATTGCGGGGGCTCCAGTTCTGAGAAGATATGGGTTATTTTGCAAGCTTTCCTTTTTTGTTGGGGGAACCGGGGAGTTCATGCCTGACAGAGTGACAAGAATCAGTTCAAGCTAGGGGTAGTTTAGGATAATGGACAGAGAAAGGAGGCAAAGCCCCCCTTCTCCACCCCCCTCCGTGAAGTTGTTCTCCCCTTTCCCCCTTAGCTGCCTCTTTCTTTCAGGATTATCTGATGATCCTAGTCTCCTTCTAAGGTGAAGGCAATTTCCCAAGTACAAAAAACAATCAAGTGAAAGGAGAGAGGGGGAGGGGTGGGGTGGGAGAGGAAGGGAGGGAAAGAGAATTCGATGTGAGAAGGTAGAATAGAGGGAAATGGGTGGGGGGAGAGCTAAAGGACATGTTTTGAGGAGAGGTGGTGGTCACTAACCCACTCGATTCAGAGCAAGACTAGAGTCTAGTCTTGCAACAAGAAAGGAAAACGAGTGAAAGGATGATAGGCACACTGTAAGAAACAGGAGTATAGAAGTGCTTGTCTCTGAAGTTTATCTGAAAAGTTTCTCCCTTTTTCTCCCTGACATTCCTGAAAGATTACCAGTCAGAAATCGCCTAGGGCACCCCCAAAAGAATTGTTTCGGATTGTAATTATCAGTTAGGCTATGTTTTTAAAACTTAGTCATGAAAAACTGTGAAAAGAGCAAAGTGTTACATTGAACATGGGGAGGGGATGGGGGTAGTGGGGTGATGGTGGTGGAAATCAGCCTTCTTAATGAGAGGAATTGTGTATGGTACTGTTTAATTCCTCAGTTCCAAACAAACAAAAAAAAATGAACCCCCTCCAAACTGCACCAGTATTATTTGTAAGCATTGTCTTAGATGTCCTCAAAAGGGTCTGTTTGCTCCCCACCTTTGGCTTGTGAAATTTCCTCAACCAAGAGAACAGGTAAGGAAAAACAAGGTCTGGGTTTTCCCCACCTATGTAGTTTTGCTCTCTCTCAGTTTAACCCTGTTAGCTTGTCTGGTTCACAGAACTATAAACTGGCGAAGAAAAGATGGGAATAATAATAATAAAAATAATAATATAAAATACTAACTAAAAAAAAAGGACTTGGCCAGGAGCAATAATTTAAAATGCACATTTGCTTTGATGCACTGTTGTTCATGTTAAGACTGTATATATTTGTTTATTTAAGCAGCCTGAAAGTGCAAAAAGGAAATGAACAGCATACATTTCATTTTAATGTACAAAACATTATATGCACTCAAAATGTTATAATTTCTAATATTTTTAAAGTTTATATTTGAGTTGTACAAAGTTACGCATTAATCAGATATTTCATTCTTACATAATGTTATCATTTCCTTAAAATTACAAAATTTAAATTCTGTCTAATGGAGATTTTTGTTTTTGTCTACCTCACTATAATGCAAGTATTTACAACTCTAAAGTGACCTGAGGTAAATTAATATTCAAAACATTTTTACAGTACACTTTTCTTGGATGATACTCCAACTATTACTGTATTATTAAACTTCTTTCTCAAAATCCCAGCCTGGTTTTCATATGTTCTGTTCAGAGAAAGAACTTCCTCAAAAAAATATTGGTCATGGTATAAGCACAACATACGGATAGGGAGATATGGGCTTGGAAGTCTGAAAAGTCATTAGATTGGTTTGCTGTAATTTCATTCAGTAGCTCTTTTAGTTCAAGAAGGTTTTGTATTTTCATGAAACTTTGTGACATTTGCTCTTCCCTGGGCTAAATCCCCATTTTGTATCGACCTGTGAAAAATCCTCGTGAGAATATGACCTGTTCCAGCATCTCAGGACCTAAGGATAGGTTGGCTTCCTTTTCTTCCCCTTTTTAATGTTGGAGGGAGAGAGAAGACAAGAGTCTGCCAATATGTCTGTAGTTATTGTTGGTGCCTGTTCTCATTTATATTCTTGGTAACACAAGAAGCAAAATGATACTAAATGCTCATTATTTATTTTTTATGGAATGGCTCTGAAAACTCTTCTGTATCCAATACTAGTAATATCAGGAGCAGCTAATTCCCAGGGTGAGTGTAGGGAAGGGTTATCACTAGTACCAGTGCTAGGACTGCTGGGTTTGTGCCTATCAGCCAAGAAACTACAAACCTCTGTGGATTTACCACCTGTTTCCAAGAGAGCTGGTCCTGGTACTTCCTCCCTCCCCACCCAATCCTCTTTAAACATACTGAGTGCTTATTTGGGAACCTCTTCCTGATACTCCTCACCTGGAGACTTCTACTAATGAGGATATGTTTTAGAATTATAGGCCTAGAGCTGGAAGAGGCCTTAAAAGACATTTGATCCATCCCCTTCATTTTACAGAAGAGGAAATCGCAGTGCAAAATGGTTGAGTCCTTTGTCAAGGGTCACACAAAAACTAAGAATTAGAAGCAGGGTTTGAACCCAGCTTCTCTGACTCTAGAGACAACTCTATTTCTACTGCTGAATAATTTTCCTTTTTTTTTTTTTTTTTTTGAAACCCTTTTCATCTGTCTTAGTATTCTAGTACAGAAGAATGGCAAGGGCTAGGCAGTTGGGGTTAAATGACTTGCCCAAGGTCACAACTAGGAAGTGTCTGGGGTCATATTCAAAGCCAATCCCTCCCTCAATCTACCATTCCTAGGCTGCTTCTCTATCCACTGTGCTACCTGCTTACCCTGAATAATTTTCTATAGCTAAAAGATAATTGTAGAGGGACCAGTAGCAGTTTCAGGATACGCCTTAAAGGCAATTTCTATTTATTTTGTGGTTATATTTAATAAAAAACAACAACAGGGAAATGGGTAGGCAGCAAGTCAAAATGAAAAAAAAAAGTTGAGACATGGAGTGGTAAAATTTATAGCTCAATGCTATGAAAAATGTACTATTCAATTATGCAAAAGAGGTATGGTCCTAAGCCACTTAGGGATGAATTAGATGTATACTTAAATAAAAGAATGCGGAATGTATTGCTTTTTAGATATATATTATATTGCATTAGAAAGACATGGATGAGAATCAATAGGATGAGGAGTTGTTATACAAATGAAGAGAAGATCTATACTGATGAATTGTCATAAAATATGTATACTATAAAACATACAGATGTAAGATAATCTTTTTTCCTAGTAAATTCTTACATGAGGAATTAATTCATTGGGGATTTTTTTTGTTGGTTCAGACCTATGATTTTGTCAGTGTAGGGTACTTCCAGTGTGGAAGCTTCCTCTACTGAGACACATTGGCACCTCATTTGTAATTTCATGTTTATAAAAGTTGCCTGGTGTGCTAAGAGATTAAGTGATTTGTATGTAATCCCATTACCAGAAACTAGAATCAGAGATTTAGAGCTGGAAGGGACCTGAAGAGGTTTTCTAGCCCTACCCCTTCTTATAGCTAAGGAAACTGAGGCAGAAAGGAGTTAAAGGGCTTGACTAAGGTCACAAAGATGGTAGGTGACATCCATGTGTTTTGGGTGCAGGTATCATACTAAAGTTTTCATGACTCCAAAGGGCATTCTGTGTTTTACACTAGATTTGTCCAACACAGGACCCAAGCTCCTCATTTATCTAATATCCCAAAGATCAGCCAGATTTAAAATATTAACAATAAAATAGTTAACAAACTAAATAAAAATACAACAAAACACAGATAATATTAGCGTGTTATTTTCTAAGTTAATATGCAGCCTGAAGAGGTGGCCAGATATGGCTCTTTCTGCAGGAGCCATAAAGTCAATTTTTTTTCAGGCGCTGTTACAGGAGCGCACACTGTGAGCACTGTACGGCTCTCACGAAATTACATTTTAAAAAATGTGGCATTTATGGCTCTCACGGCCAAAAAGGTTGCTGACCCCTGCACTAGAGCATTCATACTCTTAACTGTTGTTTAAATAAATTTGGTTCATCTGTGTTTTTGAAAATTCTTGATTATTTTAGATAGAACTAGACAGGTAGTTTTCTGCTATAATGACAGCATAATAACAAGTGGTAAGAAATGAATACATTATGGTGAATGCTTTCATTTTCTTGAAATAATTAAGAAATGAACCATATGTTATGGTGATCTTAAAAGAGTAAAATGTTCTTATTTACTTAGGACCATTGATGGAATGGGATACTGCCAGTGAAGGTAGTGTGGCAGCTAAAACCTGCTATCTTTATTATTTAGAGACCTGAATCTGGAATAATCACATATTTAGAGTTGAAAGGGACCTTAAAGATCATTGAGTCCAACCTTCTCATTTTACAGATGAGTAAACTTAGACCTATGTTTTTCAGCACTGACAACTTATTTCAGAATATTGAGCTATAGGGGGCAGCTGGGTGGCTCAGTGGATTGAGAGACAGGCCTAGAGATGGTAGGTCCTGGGTTCAAATATGACCTCAGACAGGTCCTAGCTGTGTGACCCTGGGCAAATCACTTAACCCCCATTGCCTAGCACTTACCACTTTTTCCTTTGGAAGCAATACACAGTATTAATTCTAAGATGGAAGGTAAGAGTTTAAAAAAAAAAAGACTATTGAACTACAAAATTCACTTTTCTGTGCTTCAGCTTTAAAAAAAAATTGACTTGTTATGTACCCTTCTACTTGTGAAATTTGTTATATCTAACAATCTCCAAAATGTTAGGAGAAAGGTGTTACATAAATTCCATTATCAGTTTGCCTTAAAAACAGTTCCCTTACCCAAATCCTTGAATGCCTCCTTCTCCTTTGTTTAAAGAGTACAACATCATGTTAAGTGCTGGACCTTCTTTTATCCCTGTTCTTGGATATAAAATCTTTGGGAAAGATCTGTCAGTATTTGTTTAGTAGTTCATCAGTTGAGAGCTATCAGGGATCTCAGAAATCATTTAGTCCAATCCTTTATGTTTACAGATGAGGAAACTGAGGTCTAGAGAAAAGTAAGTAATTTTTGCAAGGTCACATAGGTAGCAAGTATTAGAGCTGGCATTCAAACTTTGGAGAATGTCTGACTCCAAGTTCACCCTTATTTACCATTGCAGAAAAAGAGAACTGATAAATTGTTGCAACTGTCATCATTTGTGGTAAATGTTTACTGAACACATTCTCCTGACTGCATAAGGATCCTAGGTTAGAGGGAATGAGTTCAGTCTCTTATTCATAGTTGTGCAAACCAAGAAGAGTTTTTCCTTTGTAAACTTTTAGATGGCTATCCAGAACAAATGGGCTGCGTTTATCTTAAAAGATTGTTTGGTTTAGGCTTAAACAAAACTTTCTGCATTCATATTAAAAACTCAGCCTTCATCAAAGACTAGAGACTACCGTAATTACAGCTAAAATGACACCAGAACCAAGAATGGCTGGCATTGCATGGTATAAAAGTGCATTTTGTTTCACCAGATGAATACTCTTCGGGAAAGAATTGAATCTCCCACCTCCCACTTCAAGGTTTCTGTTGTGAGGAAGTTTACTAAATTATTATTTAGGAGACCTAGCAGACCCCTGGTTTTCCCCATAAGATTTCTTTGGAGTATTTGGAAAATGACTTACTAACAATCATAGCAGTTTTAGTTATTCCATTTCATATAATCAGGTGTGATTTTTGGTGATAGTACAATGAGTAACCTTTCACAAATAATCTCCAGAAACCCAGTTTTTCAAGTGTGTTGTGTGGTTTAGCTTCTGGGCATCTTTTAAAATGTTTTATGAATATCTCTCCAACCAAATCTTTTAAAAAATTAATTTATTGACTCCTTTTATCCCTTATACCTAATGATGCAGTGAAAATTCAGCACACACTCTGCATTATTGACATTTTCTCTATCATATTTTAAAATTCTGAATGATCAAACAACAATCAAGCCCCGATTGATGGCATCTGTCAATTTCTGAGGTATAGATGCTCACATTGAAAATTTAAGAATCAGGTCCTGGGACCCAGTTTGAGCTGGCTCCAGGATACTCCCATTCCTTTTTAGGTTGGATCTTCTCTAGTGTCAAAGAAAAAACAATAGCCAAAAATATCTAAAGGTGACTGATTCTGAGATATGTATACAATATTTTGTCCTAGAAGTAAGAGGATTATAGAATCATAGAGCTGGACATATAAGAAACTGCAGAACCATTTAATCCAAAATTTTATCTATCTGCTGTGTGTCCTGCCTCCAAAGTTTGGGATGCTTCTGGACCTATGAACTTTTGATTAATATCAAGAATAGATGGTATTGTTTGTTGAGAATTACAGTTATATACATTCTACAGTGTGGATCTTGAATTCCCATAGAGCTATAGTTTGACAGAATCAGTGCTAAGTAAAGTGCCTGGAATACAGTAAGCATTTAATGTTCTTGACTTGAGCCTAGAATTATTTCCCCTAAGACGTGAGGTTTCTCTGATCTCCCAGAGCCTGGAGAGCAAATAACACTCAGCAGGATCATTCTGTTGGTGACTACCTTAATACAAACTTGAAATCAGAAATCCTGGTAGGACCTTGTAGCCTCTCCAGAGCTGTAGAGAGGAAAAGGATTGCTCTTTGACCACATAAAAGGTGCTCATTTGATTAGAGTGTAACCTGAGAGGTTGGGTATCCCATAGAGGTGTGGTGAGGATGGCTCACATCATCATAGTAACAAAATTGTTATATTATAAACACTAGGGGTGGGGCAAGACATGTTTTATTAGGCTTTAATTGTGTAGTAGAGAGGGCAGAGTGGAGTAAAGAGCCCTCATTGGGCTAGGGGTCAAGATACTTGAGTTCCAGCTCAAAATTTGTTACTAAATAAATATATGAGAATTAGCAAGTCACTTTACTTTCAAGTCTTCAGTTTCTTCATATGTAAAATAGATAAGATCAGGAATTCTCAATTTTTTTTTTCATGTGTGTGTGTACATGTGCATCACCAGACTCTCCTTCAGGCAACAAAGTCTAAGGACCCTTCCACAGAATTATGATTTTAAATAATAAATGAAAATGCTAGATTTTAATGAGAGGCTGGTGAAAATAAAGGTATAATTTCCCCCTCCATCCAAATTCATTGTTTGCCTGAGCATTCATGAACCCCAAGTTAAAAACCCTGGACTAGGTGAGATTTCCCATTCCATGGATTTTTGTTGACAGTGTTGAGTATTGGTTGGGAAGAGTCATGGTATTAATAATGTTGCTCTTCTGTTTTTAGACCTTTCGGCATTAGGCAAATTAGAATTTGAACAGATTTGTGGTACTAATAGATGCATGGACATAGGGAAGACATTAATCAGATGACTCAATGTGGATGATGAAGATTAGCTTGACTCCAACCTAAAAACAAAGTTCCTACCCCAAGGTACTCATGTTAAAAAAATGCTATCCACAGCCAAAGAAGTAACTGTTGTAATCTGATTGCAGATCAAAGCACATCATCCTTCACTTTATTTTCTTCATGAGTTCTTTATTGTTTGCATGATATGTGTCTTCACTCAGGACATGGGGAATATGGAAATATGTAGTGTATATATATGTATATATATATTGCATGAAAGCACTGGTATAATGAATATTGGACTATTAACTGCCTTGGGGAGGTGGGAAGAGGGAGGAAGGAGAGAATCTGAATTACAAAATGTCAGGTAACAATTGTCAAAAATTGTTTCTATGTGTAATAAAGATGAGGTCCGAGAAGGAGGTAACCATGTAACACCTATTAATTATTAATCTAGGAACCTGTGGATTACCTTGGAGAGGTCATTCCCTCCCCCTGTTTATATGTCAAATTCCCAATATCATAGATTTAGATTTGAAAGGGACTTAGAAAGATGTGATTTGTCTAAGGTGAATAGGAGACCTAAAACTTAAACTCTTGGTCCCCTGACTCCAAATCTATCCCTCATTCCCTTATTCTACACTGCCATTTATTTCTAGGATGACCTTAGGCCAGTCACACACTGTCTGGCACATAGTCATGCTTAATAGATGTTGAAATATTGATTGAATTGAAGTCACTTCACTGCTACTCTAGTCCTTAGTTTTCTGATGTGAAAAATGAGGGGGATGGATCAAATGATCTCCTATATCCCTTTTAGCTTTAAATCTGTGATCATATGCATCATTTCCCTCCATGCTTGCCTTGACTATCATCCATATGATTTGGGCAGAAGTGGCATAAAACCTTTTTTTACCCCCTTGAATTTTGCAGATGATTGTGAAGGAGAACTGAGCCTCAGATAGTATAAAGAGGTTAGTGAGGAATGGTGATGTCAATATGGAATTTTAGTTTATTTTCACCAAAAAAACCCATGTACAAACAATAGTTGGGAAACTTCTCAACTCTTCCCCACAGTTCTGGAAGAGTTAAAGTAGTTAGTGCTTCCCCAAGGCTTAAAGAAGAAAACCAGTAAGTTGTGAAATTATTTTTATGATGTTGACACAGATGCATTTTCTTAAAACATTTGTAAGAAGCAATTAAAAAAAATAGCATGCCTCTTGGTTTTCAAATTCCATTTTCCTTATGTATGTGTCATCTACAGCCTCACGGGGGGAGATCGGCAACAAAAAATATTCCTCTTTTCTTCCAGTTTTCACATTCACATGGAGCATTTTAATGAGTCAGTGAACTATTGCTTACCAGTGAACCATCTCCAAGGGCTCCAATTTTCATGGTTCTCTCTGAAGTCTGGGCAAACATTTAAGCATCCAGGATTAAAACAAAATACCAGAGGAGACAAAATGTATTGTGAACTTTAGTATAGCCTTGAAATATTTTCAATTCAAACTGGTCAATTTGAAGGACACTAATTTATATATATTTTACATCTCTTTTAGCACCAAGCACAGTATTCCACATGGTCAATGTGTACTGCATTTGCATTTATCTCAGAAACATGAACAAAAACGTTGTCTACTTTGTTATAGAACTTAGTATACTATGTATTTCATGCTGTGACTAACAACTTTTAAATTACTTTCTATATACAATTTTGTTTGATTCTTACCACAATCTTGAGAGGTAGATAGCATGAATATTATGGTACTTATTTTTCATATGAAGACATTGAGATTCAGGAGGTTAAATGACTTACCTACAGCTCTCCAAACAGAGAAACAACAGGAATCAGGGAACTGAGGTTTAAATCTTGGCAGGACTTCTTACTGAGTGATCTTGTGGCCACTCATTTTACATCTCTAGGTTTTAGTTTCCTCTGTAATATGAGAGAATTAGACTGAACACTCAAAATTCTTCTAGTTTTGAATCTGATGATGACTCAGGATTACTGTGCTGGAACCTGAATTTGCATGAAGGCTTTCTAATCCTACCTTCAGCATTCTTTCTTCTACTTGTTAATGAGGGCATGTAGCCATGCATGCCTGATAGACAACTAATGCCTATGAGAACGAAAAGTCACCTTATTTACTGACTTCCTCTCCCTGTATCTGCTAAATTCCAAGAGAAGCAGGAGGTTTCTGTAGCATAATCGCAAACATTCTTAGAATTTGCTTCATCTTTTATCGAGGACAAAGCCTTGGGTATGTTGGACTGGAGAAAGGTTGGAAATCGAACTGGCCTCCTTTAGGATCTTGTTTTGACAGCCGTAATGAATTCTTCGTTTTCTGAGCACTTTTTGGCAGCTCTTTCTGATGACCTGAACTGCCGTCTTCTTCCTTTTCAAATTGGCTATGCTTCTTTATGTGGAACTGACAAGGAGCAGGGCCTGAAGTTCTGAAGAGAAGAGAGAGGTTCAGAGATATCAGGAGCCTGGCAGACCTTCAACCATTTTAAAAAAGGAAACTATTGCTTGCCATTAAGGGAAAGAGCTGGAAATGGGAGAGACGTGTGTGTGTGTGTGTGTGTGTGTGTGTGTGTGTGTGTGTGTGTATCTGTGTCTGTCTGTCTGTGTCTGTGTGTGTTTGAAAAACTCTTCTAGAGCTGATTAATCCAAATGTGATAATTGAGTTAAAGGGTGGGAGGAGAGCTGTCTTACATCCTTCTGTTTCATTTGCCAGATCTGTATAAACTTTCTCACACTCTATCGCTGCATGTTCAAAGAAAGGGGAAATCATTCTTTTTCCTTTTTCTTCTCAGTTTCCTTCCCCACTTACACTTCCCCTCCCCCAGAAGAAACTAAAAGAGAGAGAGAAATCTGCTGAATCTCTGGGACAGAACAGATGCAGGCAAATGCTAGGTTAGGTACCTACTTTCACAGAAACCCTGAATTGTGTGACATCATTGCAGAAAATGACAAGATCTTGCTATTCAATAAAGCTGCTAGGCAGCATTTGACATAGAGACCGTAAAAAGCATAAAGAGCATCAGAACATCAATGTCCTTGGAATATTCTTTTATCCTGGCCTATTGCTAATACTATAGATTGGTATTACTTTTGAGATTATTACAGTATATTCATCCTCTGTTTGAAGCAGCCATTCCATGCTAGTGTTTAAAATATCCAAGGGATGTGAATTCTATTTTCCAAGAGTTTACATGTTAAATGGTTTAAAAGACAGTACACACAAACATTTATCAACTTCTCCCTCTTCTATTTACATGTTTTCTCTCCCTTTTTAGTAATTTAGGGAGTGAAGTGGACTGTAAAATAGATTTCTTTGGAAGCATGAATAATCTCACTGCTCCTTATTCAGCATAGGATTCTTCTTTTTAATCCTTAACTTCTGTCTTAGAATCAATACTAAATATTGTTCAAAGGCAGAAGAGTGGTAAGGGCTAGGCAATGGGGATTAAATGAGTTGCCCAAGGTCAAATAACTAGGAAATTTCTGAGACCAGATCTAAGCCCAGAACCTCCTGTCTCTAGGCCTAGCTCTTAATCCGCTAAACCATCTACCTGCCCCCTTCAGCCTAGGATTCTCTGGGCAGTTGAATTCTGAGATGAGCTTTGAATAGGAAGAGCATAGGGTAGCTCTGAAGTGAGAGTTGTAAGGATGGACACAGAGCTATAACTAGTAATTTTGGTGCTTAGAGCAAGCAGCTGAGGTGGAGGGGAGAGATTAAAAAGGTCTTGTTGGGTCTAGGAACCCTAGGGCACTCTCAGGTTGCTCTTGGAGAGACTAATGATGGAGGAGGAGGTAAAATGAGGATGGGCTAGAGCAGTGGTGGGCAAACTTTTTAAAGAGGGGGCCAAAGGAAAGGAAATGCTGATCTGTCAGTCTGTTTCTAAGGCAACTCTTTCGAAGTTTCATTGTATTGTATCCTACTCATTGTATTTGTCAGATTAGGAATAATGTCATGCAGCCAGATAGAACATTTCAGGGGGCTGCATCTGGCCCACAGGCCGTAGTTTGCCCATCACTGGGCTAGAGGGAAATTCAACTGGAAAACGGCAATGAGGTGGGTAGGGAAATGAAGTGATCTGATAGCTTCTGATTTAAAATAATTATTCTTGCTAACTGCGGTTGCTTTTAATTATTGAAGGAGTTCAAATGCTATCGTAATCTTCCAAAATTTGTTGCCCTGGAGAAATGCCCTGGGCACCTCACTCTATATGGCTCTGGATAGAACAAGATACAGAGATAGATGGAAGCAAGGTTGCCCTCCTAGGAATGGTAGAACAATTTAGGTTGGACATAGTTGTGGAGAATTATGAGTATAATACAGAGAACACTTAAAATGTATGGAAATTTTTGAAGATTTAAATCTAGATATATGCAAAGGAGATGTTGTTGGCAGTGGCATTTTGGAATGAATTAAAATGGGACCATTCTGAAAACAGAATGGACACGAAAGATATAGTTGTTCATATACAAGATGATTAAAAAAAACAACAAAGGATAGGTACTTAGCTTAAAGGCAATATAGATGGCTGAAGAAATAAAAACAAAATGAGTATGACATAATAGAATACCATAAGAAAAGAAGAAATAGGTGATTTCAAAGAGATGTGGAAAGATTTTGTTCCAACAGATGCAAAAGGAAGCAGACCCAGAAGAACAAATTTTACTATAGCATCAGTGTTATAAAAATGAACAATTTTGAAGACTTTTATAAACTGATGGAGAATGAAATGAGCAGAAGAAGCAGGAGAAAAATTTATATAATTATAAAATTTAAAGATAAACAATTTTGGAAGTTGTAAGAACCATGATCAATACAATGTTGATCCATGATTGTACAAGATAGATGTTAAAACATACTGTTTACTTTCTGATAGAGAAGTGATCGATTTTAGGATGCAGAATGAGAGATTTTTTTTAACACAGCTAATGCAGTAATGTATTTCACTTAACTATTTATTTACTGCAAGTACTTTGGTTTTTTCCCCCAGTGAGATAAAGTGGACAAGCAAGAAAATAGATTTCTATTAAGAATTTTAAAAAGTTAATTTAAACATTTTAAAGTACAGCACACACACAAGAAGGAAATATGAGAGATTGGAAAGGGTCATAGACTAAGAATCAGGAGATCTAGCTCTCTGTTTTATTACTTCTGAAATTTTGGAAAGTCAGTTTCCCTTTCTAGACTTTATTTTCTTTCTTTTGCTAATAAAAGAGTTGGATTAGATCTGGGTACCCCAACCAGGGTTCTATTAACCTCTGAGGGTTTGATGAATTTGGGTGGGAAAAAATTGCTTGTTTATATTCATTAATTTTTGTTTCCTTTACATTCTTATTATTTTATTTTATTTAAAAACTATTTCCCCCTGAGAAATCTAAGCTTTATCCGTCTGATAAAGGAGTCCCCAAAACAAAAAAACCCTTAAAAATTGCTAGGATAAAACTGTTTAAAATCTCTTTTAGCTTTTTATGTTTTATCAATCTAGTCCATTATCCTATGTTTGAAATATAAGATGCGAGGTAGAACTAAACCAGAGTGAGATTATTGAGGAGGAGGTAGCAAGATATGATGATAGTTTATATGCTAGGAATCAAAATACATTATTTACAAGAAACAATGGAAAGGACAGTAGGTGATAAGTGAGGACACTAGGAGGTAGATCAGTTCCATGTTTGCAATATAAAACTAAGATGCTTAGACTCAGTTAATAAGAGAAGAAACAGGACTAGAAGAATTAAAGAAATTAGGGATAGATCTCCTAATTAGTGCTATGGGAATAGAGTCAGCATTCTTGGAAGAGTCCTAGGGGCTAGTTAGTTTTAGAAGGAAGAAAGAAGAGAAAGCACAAAAGATAGAGAACATTGTGGGAGAAGATATCACAGAATGCTCTGATGTGTTAAAGATGGCAGAAGGCCAAGCAGATTGAAAATTGGATTTGGGAATTGGCTGTAAAAAAGTGTGGGCAGAAACTGTGAGGAAGAGGATAGAAGCTTATTTGAGAGAGATACAGGAAGGAATTAGATGAGTGGAAGAAGAAATAGATTCCGAGAGCTCAGGAGTGAAGAGGAGGATGAAGATGGAGAAAGGGTTTGGTTAATGGGGTAAGAGGGTGAGGGAACACGTTACTAGCATTATGTGTAGATAGAATTCTCTCCGGAAAGACTTCCAACCCAGCTCATCTTAACCTGCATCCCATTTATGTGCTTACCCTGCAGTTAATTGACGTAAGCATGCAAATGGGATGCTGGGTAAGATGAGCAGGGTTTGGAGGAGTCTTTAGGGAGAGAATTCTACCTACACAATTATAAGAATGTGCTTTTCCAATTTCTTCTTTAAAAGGGAAGCATAAGTATATTTAATGGTGCTGGAAAGTAGAAACAGAAGAAAAATGTTAATGATAAACAAAGGAAAGGCAAAGAATAATTAAAGGAGCAAAATCTTTAGGCAAATAGGAAGGATAATGTTGGCAGTTCACGCCCTGTGTGGGAGCACTTTTGATTGTACATGGCCCCCCTTTTTCCAGAAATGTTACTGTAAGTCCAAGGTGTTCTAGTCATTCAAAACTCTTATGATGTTAGGAGATCAGAAGCTGGAAGATTTTTCAGTCAGTAAATACATTTGAATTGAACACTCACTCTGTGGAGAAATCTTAGGAAATTTCTAATCCAGGTTAAAAGAGAAAGCAAAGAACAAAGAGGAAGAAAGTGTTCAGGAGCAAGGATGTCAATGATGTGAGGTTGTTGCAGGGATCAAGATGGGAGAGATAAATGGAGAGGAGGAGATAGATGTCAAGAGAAGGTATAGTAAGGAGGGATGATTGATGTTTTGGGGAAAGGCAAAGGGGGTGGAAGGAGAGCAGAGGATATAGAGGAAAGTTATGCAAACACCAAAAGTGAGGAATTAAGGAAGATAAACTTTTAAAGGAAATAGAGAAGAATAAAGCAAAATATTGTAGAAATCAGCTGGAGTGTGCCAATGGAAACAATAAATCAGCTATCATTTATTAAGTATCCATTATATGTCTGGCACTGAATTAGTATTGAGGATAAAATTAAAATATGAGTTAGCCTTGCCTTCAAGGAACTTATATTCATGTTGGTTTATATTCTGTATCTATGGGGGATACCTAACACAGCTAAGTAAATAAAAGATATATGCAAAATAAATACACAGATTTGAGGGGCTGTGGTTTATTAACATCAGGCAGAATCAAGAAAGACTTCTTGAAAAAGGTGACTCTTAGGGCAGGAATTTAAGAGAGTCAAGGGCTTTAAGGGGGAAAGCATGTGGAAGGAGAAAATTCAAGACATGAGATATAGCTTTTGCAAAGACATGAGAAGAAGGCAATGGAATGATGTATATGGAGACCAAGAAGTAGTCCAGTTTTGATGGTGTATCAGGTATATGAGAAGGAGAGTAATTTGTGGTCAGCTTGGGTTGTAATTCAATTTGGACTTAAGCCAGAATGCAAAAGGTTTTAAATTCTAAATAGAAAAGATTGTATTTTATCTTAAATGGAATGAGAAACTACTGAAGTTTTTTGTCTGGTGAACTAGTCAAAACTGTGTTTTTGGAATATTCATTTGGTAGCATTTGCAAGAGGATGGATTGAAAAGGGAAAGAAAAGATATAGGAAAGCCAGTTAGTAGGAGTAGTGTTAAAATTTAAAATGATAAAGGCTGATATTACTAGAGAATTAATATTTTAATTGCCATGCTGATAGAGATAAATTGACAACTCGCCTGTAAGAAATCTATTCAAATGCCTCCTCTGCCATTTTCTTCCATATCTTCCCTACTCCTCTCTGTCCCCCAGGAGCCTGCTCAGGTAGTGAAAGAAGAGAGCATCTCAAGCCCGCCCTCTGAATTTAAGTCGAGCTCTACATTGGTTCCAGTTCTCTGATGTAATCACATCAGAAACCAGAAACCCCATTGGATCACGGGGAATGTAGTCTCAAAGTTCCCACATGTCCACAGGAATTTTGTAAGATACTTTTAAACAGCACCTCCCTGAATTCCAAACACACATTATCCCCTGAGATCCGGCAAAAAAGGGTTGGCCCTTTTTCTTCGCTGGATCTTTAAGCATAGTCAACTTCTAAATTTCAGGAATTTGGGGGATAAAAAAATGGATAAAACTAGCCGAATTGACAAAAAGCCAATTTGGGGGCAGTCCGCTATTGGCATAAGAGTGTACATTCAAAACAAATTCGTTCAACTCATTCAACTCCCCATAGTTCAAATCAACTGCACCCAAAGTTCAAAATTGATTTTTTTGCGGTCCAGTGAAGGATCTTCAGGCATCTTCATGGTGCCTTCACCAAAAAGGTTCGTTGTCTGGATTCTGGGGAGATGGCAAGATCCTTATCCTGAAATTACTCTCAAAAGAATTTAAACTTTACATTATAGATTATAAAACATACATTTCCTTCTAGGAATTATACATTTCCCCCTGAAATTACTCCTAAAAGGGTTAAATATACATATATTTTTACATTATCGATTTTTAAAAAACTTAATACACATCCCCCTGAGGAAAATTCTAACCAACATATTTCTCCTGAAAAGGGTACCTCAGGTCAGCTAAGGATGGATGCATGGCTGAGTCACGGGGGTTGTATGAAATCAATAGACTTAATTTTAACAGTCAATGGGTAGACACAACTCAAAACAATGACATTTATTAAGATGATATAGTAAGAATGGTAGCTATCATACATTCTCCTCATATACCAAATAAGTATATTTTCCTACAGATTCACACAGTGCTCTTGGAAAGAATGGAATCAAACAGAATACAATAGTAATGCAACCATGTAGCCAAGCAATTTATACCTTTGCTACAAAAGTGTCTACTATATTCTTTCTTGGGGAGTTCTCAGTTTTTCCTCCTGGCATATAATTTCTTTGCTAAGTAGATCACTAAACTGGGCTCCCTGAGTTTGTTCTTTTCTTAGTTTGATTCTTGATTATCAGGGCTAGTCTCCTTTTGAATCACAATAAATTCTCTTCTGTATTGCTAGAGAACTTGTTCCTTGAAAATGATTTTTGCCTTAAACTGCTCGAGATTCTGAAGTGATCTTTGCTCTGTCTTAATGAGTGGGTAGGACATTGCAAGAAGGCATGGTAGGTGGGGGTAGGATGAGGAGAAGAGAAAATCCTCTCCCTACTGAAGCCCTCTGATAGAGGAATGAGTCTCATTCTTTATAGCTATTACTTACCTTGAACTCTCAAACCACCTTGGAGTTGGAAGGCTTGTCTCTTAAAGGTCTCTCTTAAGAGAAATTAGAAAGGAGGGGAATGACTAGAGATGAAGCTAAGGTTTTGATGAGACAAAGCCCAGGAAAAGCCAAAAGATAGAAGGTTATAGTTGGCCGAATTTTGGAGTCAAAGGAAAAGAAGAAAAAAAAATGATAGTTTTTCTCTAATGGATCCTTGGATAGGAAGTTTCTCCAGAAGATCCCTTTGGAATTTGTTGGAAAACCATATATCTCTTGGATGAAGTTCCCATAGTGCGATATCTATTCTGGGCCACACAACCAACTTACACTCAAATTGAAAGGTCGGGAACTCAAGTGGGTTACTATCTGAGGTTCAAGTAGTAGTCTTCTGGGACTGTACTCCTTAGACTATACATATAGCTCATATATTCCCACTTGTAGTTATTCAGTAGAAGCAATCAGCTCAAAGCAAAGGTGCTTGATAAGATGGTAGAATAGGAATAGTAACTATGAATTCAAGTCCTAATTCCTGAGACCATTTCTTTGCCTACTATGCCACCCTGACTCTCCTAATAGTACCAACATGACTTTTTGTTATTAGTGATATTATACATTGGTTGCTTTATGAGACATTTTATCCATTTAGATAGCCAGAAGTGGCTTTTAGGGAAGTTCTAATTCCTTTTCTGTTGACAGGTGAAATCCAATTGTCCTTTGTTAGTTGCTTATGGACATGGACTGAAACTGGCTGTTACCCAGCCTTATTTAAAGTGCAGCTATGGTGCCTGCTTGCTGCAGTGGGAAAGCAATTTTAAACTTTAAAATAAACAATAATTTTGCTTCTTTTGGCCTGTCCAAATGATCAAAAGCTAGAGGAGCATTTTCATAGGCAGATACTGCCTTAGCATTATTATGAAAATGGTTTTGAATTTGTAGACCTCCTGAAGGGGGTCTTGGAATATACTTGAGAACTTCTGGTCTAGAGAACTCTATCCCTTGAACCAATATTCAATGCTTTCCTTTCCCTAAGTTTATCTTGTTTTCTCTGTTTGAAGCATCCCACTTCTAGTTCACGTGCTGAATTCCAATTCTTTTTAAAATCCAAAGTCAAGTGCTACTTCTATGGAGATTTTTTTTGCTTCTCCCAGTTGGTAATGACATTTTCTTCCCATGGGTCTCACATACAATTTAGTGTCATTCTTCTCAGTTGTTTTTAATTGAGATTAGATTATGAGATCCTTAAAGGCAGTGTTTGGCTTTTTTTTTTTTAATAAACCCTTGTACTTCGGTGTATTGTCTTATAGGTGGAAGATTGGTAAGGGTGGGCAATGGGGGTCAAGTGACTTGCCCAGGGTCACACAGCTGGGAAGTGGCTGAGGCCGGGTTTGAACCTAGGACCTCCTGTCTCTAGGCCTGACTCTCACTCCACTGAGCTACCCAGCTGCCCCTGGCTTTGTTTTGATTTGTATGCTGTATCCCCAGCAAGTAAGCACATTGGCCGGCATATATAGTATGTACTTAATAAATATTTTGTATTACCGTTATCTGTATATCATAGATACCAGACTATAAGTTCCACAAGGACAGGCAATATACTTTCTAAAAACTTTGAGTCTCCCCTAATGTCTAACCCAGTGTTTTGCACAGAAATTGTTTGACAAACATTTGTCAAATGGGATAGAATGTTTTGTAGGCATAGAGGGAGATAATCTAGTGGGCTTCAGAGGACAGGATAACTTGTGTGAGCAAAGACTTGTAGTTTAAGTTGAATTAATTATAAGCAAGGGATGCTAGGAAGGTTTGCTCTGAGTCAAAGATGAGCATTTTAAAGTGTAAAAGCAAATTAAAAAAATAAGTTAATAAAAAATAAAAAGGTAATTAAATATATTTAGAATAATAGATTTAAAGATGAAAGGGATCCAAGTAGCCAACGATTCTACCTTTTTCCTTTTACAGATGAGGAAACTAACGCACACAGTTAAAGTTACTGGCCCAGAGTTAAACAGGTAGCAAAAAGCTGAGTCAGAATTTTAACTCAGGTTTTCATGACTTGAAGCCCAACACTCTTATCTGCTGTTACTCCATTACTTGACTCTTGCAATTGTTCTCTTTATTGAGGCACTAGGAAGCCGACTAAAGACCATGATTAACTGTTTTAAAGAGACAATTGAAAATTATTGTAGACTTCTGAAGGGTATGGGGTGAGTTCGTCAGGGCAATGCTTACAGATACAGCATAATATATTATTTAGTACCTTTTATCTCAGAATTTTAGAGTTCTTTACCACAATCAAATATTTACTAAACAATTCTAAAGGGTTGCTATTGAACCTTGCTTCAGTTGCTACTGAGATTAAAAAAGGTCCTTCCCCTTGAACTCAATCTTACTCTTTTCTTATCCTCCCCAAACCCTTTGACTTCCTCATTCACTTTCTCTTCCTTTACTCCACTCTCTGAGAATGAGGTGGCCCTTCTCCTTGACAAGGCCTGGTTCTCTTTATCATCCCTTTCCATCATCTCATTCAACAGTTTCCTCCCTCAGTCATTTCTCTCTTTCTTTAATCTTCAACCCTTCCCAAATAGATAAAAATAATCATTTTTTCCTTTCAATTTTGTTTTAAGCTGAGTCATATAGTTTTTTCTGACAGATTCCTTTATGAATCAGACAAGTTTCTTTGAGATAAATTTTGCTTGTTTGAATGCACATTGCTAATATTTGTTCCATTACCATATCTAAGTATTGTAGCATGTATGAGAAGTTCATAAATTTTTTTCCTCCCACTCCCTTTTTCTTTTAAGCAAACATGTATTTCTTTACTTATTTGTGATATGAGTCCAGACAGTTTGCTTGGGATCTTCATGGACTGTAGTTCCAAAGCATAAGATTTGCCTGTTTTACTGAAAAGCTGAGTGATCAGCCTTAATTACTTAATCTCTTTTGGGGAACTTTGGAACTTTTCTGAAATTGTTTCCTTTTGTTAATTTTTTTCCTAGTGAGAATTGAGCTAGGAACTCCATTTGCATTGTCTTAAGGTATTGACAAGAATATTTGGGGAAATATGGGGTGCCAGAGAAAATTTGTGTCAACTTCCAGTTGAATTGCTTTGTGTAGTGAAGAAAGCCAAAGAAGAGTTTTCAACAAGGACAGTTTGTTTCTCACCTGTAAGATGTGACATGACTTTCAGTTACTCTAAGCCCTTATTCCTGTGGGGAGAGGTCCATGTACCCTGGACATTTTATAGAGATAAAGCTTTCCTTCTGAGAATGGGAGGTTGGTTTTCTTTTCCTTTTAAAGTTTTATTTAGATGGGTATGGCCTTTTGCAAATTCCTAAGCAAGCAGTAAACTTTGACAGACTTTGTAAAATGTCCTTCGTTGGTTGAATCTGGATAATTCTGTATTTGGGACAATTGCTATTTCTGCCTCTATATTTTGGGGTAGCATAAGATTTGTGACGCATGGAATTTCCCAAAAATCTTTAGTACAAGATACTGAAATCTGATACTGGCTAAGAAATAGAAAGGTAGATTAGTGGAAAGGACAGACAAATAAACCATAGTAAAATATTATGGTAACCTTGCATCTGACAAAAATCATAAACCCAGGTTTTTAGAATAAGAAATCACTATTTGGTAAAAATTGATGGGACAACTGTAAAGTAGAGTAGCAGAAACTAGGTATATACCAATATTATACCATTCACTGAGATAAGATCAAAATGAATACATAGTCTAGACATAAAAAGGAGATATAAGTTAATTAGGATAGGGAACATATTACCTATTAGATTTATGGAAAGGAGAGGAATTTATGAATAAACAAGAGATAACCATTGTGAGATGTAAATTGGATAATTTTGAGTACAATAAATTAAAAAGGTTTTATACAAATAAAAGTGTTGCCAAGATTAGAAGGAAAGCAGAAAATTGGGAAAAATTTTCTACAGCCATCCTCTCAGATATAAGTCTTTATCTAAAATATATAGCGAATGTTGTCAAATTTATAAGAATAAGAGCCATCCCCCAATTGATAAAAGGGCAAAAGATGTGAACAGGCAACTTTTGGGTGAAGAAACCAGTCATATATAGATATATGAAAAAATGCTCTAAATCACTGCTGATTAGATAAATGCAAACCAAAACAATTCTCAGATAGCATCTCATACTCATCAGATTGGTTAAAATGGCAAAAGGGAAAATTGAAAAATGTTGGAGGGAATGTGAAAAAATGAGGACCATTAATAAACTGTTGATGGAACTACGAGCTGATCCAACCATTTTGGAGAGCAATTCAGAATTATATCCACAGAATTAAAAAATTGTGTATACCCTTAGATCTGGCAATATTATTGCCGGGTCTCTTTCCCAAGGAGATGAGGGAAAAAAGGAAAAGGTTCTATATGTTCCAAAATATTTATAGTAGCTCTCTTTGTGGTGGCAAAGAAATGGAAATTGAAGGGAAGTCCATTGATTGGGAAATTGCTAAACAAATTGTGGTATATGACTGTATTGTAATACTACTGTGCCACAAGAAATGATGAGGCTAATTAAAAAAAAAACTTGGAAAGGGGGCAGGTGGGTGGCTCAGTGTATTGCAAGCTAGGCCTAGAGACGAGAGGTCCTAGGTTCAAATCTGACCTCAGACACTTCCCAGCTGTGTGACCCTGGGCAAGTCACTTGACTCCCATTGCCTAGCCCTTACCACTCTTCTGCTTTGGAACCAATATGTAGTATTATTTTAAAAAACTTGGAAAGAACTACATGGATAATGAACAGTGAAATGGGTAGAACTAAGAGAACATTACATACAGCTACAGATTTGACACTTGCTTGTGAATGCCACCTCCAGAGAATGAACTGAAAAATGGAAACATGAAAGACATAATCTATATATACATATTTGTTTGCTGGATGATGCCTCCTATGATGTGGGGAGGTAAGGAAGGGTCTGAGATACTTGTAAATAAATTCTGTTAATAATAATTTAAAAGAACTCAACTGATTCCAGAAAGGCTCATGATAAACATCTCTAAATCACTAGAGAACTATCCAGATTTTGGAACTGTGGATTTTGTCCCAAACACTCCAGTTTATTTACTGGGGACAGCAAATTTATAAAAGGGGGATCCAATAAATAAAAAATATAGATAAAGTATAAACTTGTTCTTAAACAATTTGAAAGGGTCAAAGTGCTGTGATCATTGGGTGAAGCAGATGATCTTACTTCATGATTGGTTGGAGAGAATCAGTCATTCCCTGTGAGGCTATGTATCAAGACACCTTAGTGAGTTTGTAGGTTCAAGAGCACCTAGAGGAAAGTTTCACCTATAGCAGAAGCAAGTGGTGGAAGGGAGCATGATGCCAGCCTCTTCCCCCAAGAACTATGAATCATGTTATCATAGTCTGGACCAGTAACTAACAGTGCAGGGTAAGGGGAGGAGAGATAGAGATAGAGATATATATAGAGAGAGATAGATGGAGAGAGAGAGAGAGAGAGACAGATAGACAGACACAGACAGAGACAGACAGACAGACATACAGAGAGAGACAGAGACACACAGAGACAGAGACACACAGAGATAGAGACAGAGACACACAGAGACAGAGACAGACAGACAGACAGAAAGGAGAGAGAGACAGAGAAAGAGAAACTAATCTCTACATTAGGGGTGTCAAATGCATTGTATGACAAAACTCCCTAGCATAGCAGGACCAGATTAAAATTTATTTGGGAAATATTTAGCAAAATAAATAAAAATGCATAGATATTATATTTCAAAACCAAGTCAATATATGTTCCTCAGGGATCCTTATGTATGCTTTAGTGGTCACCATTTCTAAGAATTTGACACTACTTCTCTATAGTATTTGTCCTCCTGAGACCTATATATTTTTCTATCTCATATTTACTGTTAGGGTCCTCAAAAGATGCCTTTAGTAGTGAGCCTTTGTCAGAAGTTTTTCCTTCCTCAAGATTTCTGCTGGTCTATGACAACACATACAGGACACACACACACACACATTTTAGAACAAGTAACTTGGGTACTTCTCAGAGTAGGAGAAGGTTGAGACAGAGGGGGTAAACAGAATAAAGTCAACATAAGGATTAAGGTTGAATGTAATGTCTTGCCCAGGAAGGAATAAAAGAAAGGAAGGAAGGAAGGAGAAAGGAAGAAAAATGGGTCAGGATAACTTAAAAATTTGTTTACTAAGCATCTCTTGGACAGTTACTATAGTCTTGGATTAGATGTTATGAATCTAGGCTCTATATAATGGGTGAAATGGATTATATGCATTAGAGAAAGACATTTAACCTATGTGTACAAAGAGTCCCCAAGGTTTTTCCTTTGCAGAAGTTCAGAATGGAGGTGATTGCTTTGATAAAGTTATTTTTTCTTTTAATAAGCCTTATCAATGTCTTTTATTTTATATCAGTCATTTCTGGACCCAGTGAACCCTCTAAATCTTCCCCAGCCTTCTCATGAAGTAGAACCCCTTATTGTAAAAAAGAAACACAATTCTAAAGAACTAAAGAAAAACATAACTAACATGGTAATCATATTTGTAATGAATACAGCATTCTTTTCTAGTAGTGTCCCACCTATCTGCTAGTTGGGGGAAAATATGTTCCATTATCTGTCCTCTTAGACAATTATTATTTTTCTAATTGCCCAATGGAATATAAGCTTCTTGATTATAGAGACTATTTTCTTTCTTGTCTTTATATGCTCAGCACCTAGCATAATGCTAAGCAGTTAGGAGCTGCTTAATAAATGCTTGCTGAATAAGTGAATATTCAGAGTTCAGCTTTCAGTACTTTTTTAAGGAACTCCTCACAACTCCAAGAACTTCAAGAATATAAACACTTCCAAATTTCCTTGACTTACACACATCAGGACTCATTCAATAGGATCTGGGTGCAAAGAAGCATCTTTGTAAGGGATATGCTATTCCTTTTACAACTTGTTCTAAAACAAGGGTTCTTTAAAATAATGTATATGTTTTCAGTTCCAAATTCTATCCCTCCCTTCACACTCTTCTCCTTCTAGGGAGAGGGTGAGAAATACAAAACCCATTATGCAGATGAAGTCATGCAAAATATATTTTCTCATTAGCCATATTATGAAAAAAAAGCAAGGAAAATAAAGTCTATCGGTTCATTATGTAGAGGTAGATGACATCATCAGGAGTCTCTTGGAATTGTTATGGATCGTTAATTAATTATGGGTCAATAATTAATCAATAATTAAACTCATGCTCCCTTTCACTGCTTTCTTCTGCTATAGGTGAAACTTTCCTCAAGTTGCTCTTGAACCTACAAACTCACTAAAGTGGTTTGGAGTGTAATACATAGCCTCACAGGGCATGGCTGATTCTCTCCAACCAATCAATGAATTAATCAATAATCAATCAACAATAATTGCTAAGTCGTTGGTAGTTGATTAAAATTAAAATATTGCTGTTATTGTGCCCATTGTTCTCTTGGTTCTGCTCACTTCACTTTGCATCAATTCATAAAAGTCTTTGTAAATTCTGAAATCATCCCCTTCATTGTTTCTTACAATACATAATACTTGCATATACGATAACTTGTTCAGCTATCTTCATAGACATCTTCTTAGTTTCCAATTCTTTGCTACCACAAACAGAGCCACAATAAAATTTTTATACACATGTATCCTTTTATTTCCTTGGGGGTATAGATCTAGTAGTGGTTTTGCTGGGTCAAAGGGTATACATAGCAAAACAGGGTTTTTTAAGGTGGGGTTTATGAACTTGTTTTAAAATATCTTAGGACCTGCATTTCAATATAATTCCTTTGTAAACCTATGCCTTTTATTTTATGCATTAAAAAAGATCTTTACACATCACCAGACTGCCAAAGGTTGAGACAAAAATGGTTAAGACCCCCTATTCTAGAAAAAAGACTCTTTGGTCCTTTATCCTTTGTATAGCTAAAGGGATCAGAGTTATTCCAGCTGATTGATGGAGTCTTCATTTTGCTGGTGCAGAAATATCTCTGCTGCATTACTTTTTTTTGGACAGGACAGAGTGGGGGCAGTGTAGCAAAGTGGGGGGAGGGAGAAACCAATAACTTTTCTCTGTAATAGGAATAAATAAAGTTCCTTTATTTTCCTTCAAAAAGCTGCCACCCTGAAAGTAGCTCTAGAGTAGGTAATAGCGAGCATTAACGCGTCTATGTTCACAGACCCACCTGACCAGACAGGACAAGCTTTAATAACAGGGAACACTGTGTCAAGTATGCCATTGCCTCCAAAGGCTCCACGCCCTGTTCAGCTACAGCCCCCAGAGTGTGTTACCATCATTTGCCAGCACTGGGGCTCTGCAAATAGCATGTTCCGACTTCCTGGCAACGTTTTAACAATGGAAACCATAAGCAGATTCTAAATTATCATTATCATTAATCGGGGTTGACATTTAACTGCCCCCTCCTAAGTCCTGTTCAATCACTGTCCTTTTCATTCCTTTCTGGGAGATTCCCACAGGCATCCTTGATGTGAGGAGAGGTACCTGAGCCCTGCCCAAGTGTGTGGTCCTGTCCGGAAACAATGGGAGCAAAGTAACTGGTGATTGTGGAACTGAGCAACATGAAGGCTGGGCAGGCTAGGACTCTGCAATCTGAGAGAGGATTGGTTTTGGAGAGAAAGGAAGAAAAAAAGGGTATGGGAACAGAAGTTTAGGAAGAGAAGACAGTAGGGAAATAAAGTGGAAAGAGAGGGAGAGAGACAAGATTTCTTTTAATTGCTTGCTTGCTCTGTCATTTTGGATGAATTTAAAGGTGAAAGCAGAGAAAATATTCAGCTTGTGAAATTAACTGCCTAAGAAAATCTGCCTGGTCAAGAGAAGAGAGATTTGGACATGCTGCTTTGTACCTACATAATCCTCTATTCATACTCTGAGAAGCATTGTCGGTTAATAAGTAATTAAGGTGTCAGCTTTGGAACAAGGAGACTTGGGTTCGAAGTCTACCTTAGTCACTCAGCAGTTCTGTGACTCACTGGGCCTCAGTTTCTCTTTCTGTAAAATGCAAGTTATAAAATGTAAGTAATTATAAGGCTATCCATCTCTGGCTTTTCATAAAATGGCAGATCTACAGGAAAAAAGGAACTTCAGGGGCCATTTGGTCTGAACTGTTCATTTTACGGATGAGGACACAAAGGACAATGATTTTTCCCAGGTTCTATAGGTAGCGTTAGAGGTGGGATTTGAAAGGTCCTCTGACTCCAAGCCTAGGGTTAATAATAACACCAACCTTACAGGCTTGTTCTTGGGATTACAGATCTAAAAATGGAAGGAACAATTTAGTCCATAGATCATCTAGTCCATTCATTTTGCAGATGAGGAAACTGAGGTCCAGGGACATTATGTAACTTTCTCAGAGTTTGTACAGTGTCCAAAGAGGGATTTAACCCTAGGTTTTCTCCAAAATCCAGAGTTCTTTGTGAAGATCAAGTGAGATAACATATGTAAAATGCTTCCCAAACCTTAGAGGGATACCATTATTTTGGAAGGTCAAATGACATTATACGTAAAAAATGCTTTGCAAATCTTAGAACCACAAAGAAATACTATTCTCTTCAATAATCATAGATTATTATTCTAGTTTTATCCACTTTTTCTATGATCAAAAAAATCCCTGGTAAACTTCTCATAACATAACGCAGAATTTATAAACCAATGAATGGTCTTGCTGGAAAGTCAGCAAGTGTTCTCATAGAAACTCACTAACCAGAAAATACTTAATTTCCATTGTTTGTTTTTTTTTTAAAAAGAGCAGAACTCCAGTAAATTAGGAAACTCCTTCCTTTGAAGACAGTTTTGTTCAGCATATAATTAAACTGCAGTATATTACCCATGCCATAAACCTGGCAAAATAGAAAGCAAAAAAAAAAAAAGTTGAAAGTATAGCTGGGTCTAAGGGAACATCACTGGGGTGAGCCTTTAACAGGCCAGTAGTACTTAGCATGACTATAAATTTTATTTTTCAGTTGTGATAAACTCCTCCACACACATTATCTACTCAATGGTGCCTGATTCTAAGTTGTTCATTTTTCTTGAAATCTTGTTGCAAGGCTTAGACCTCTTCCTATGTGAAGAATACCTGTAAGTTGGGACTAGACACTTATAGGTGTGTTTGGAAGGGAATTTTGCAGAATGTGGGACTTTTGATTTCATTAGGTCAATGAAACACTGCTTCCCATCTCCTATCTACCTTGCTAAAGAAAGAATTGAAGGATATGAATTGGACCAGCAAGAGAGATATGCCAAAAGTGTCTGAAGCTTTAAACTTTCTTGTATTGTCATTAAATAGCCTTTATAACATATTGTCATTATTCCCCTCCTCCTTGCATAGTGCCATTCAAAAATTTAAAAATAATACTATGACAGTTTGTGATGACTGCTTTTATGCAAATAACTTAACCTGTTTCCACATCTGTAAAATGGGGATAAGGATATTTATGCTATCCATATGCTAGGACTGTTCTGAGAAAAGAACTTTATAAACTGTAAAGCTGTATAGAAATGTGAGATCTTTTTATCATTATTTTCCTCTCCTGCTTCCCTTCCTCCCCCTTTCTCTCTCTGCCTCTCTCTCTCTCTATATATTCTTTCATATTAATGGTATCAACTTTTCTTTCCATTTATAGTTTACATCTAATAAGTTATCCTTAGTCACACATATTCAACAAATCCTGTTATTTATACAAGCTTTTGAGAAAATTTTTCTTTCTCATTATTATATTTATGGATGCCACCATCACCTGACCCTAGAGCTATCCCATGCCTGTGCTTAGAGGAGTGATTAAGGAGGGCTTTGGGATGATAAAGGGGAAAGGAGTGGTCAAGGTTGTAGTGAAAGGAACACACAGTGCTGTGGCTTCTTGCTGGGGCCAGCTGCTGATTATACTCACCCTACCCAGTGATGGGTTAGCTGTGATTGGATGAGGTCAAAGGTCCCAGCCAACAAGACAGATGAGAAGAGGAATCATAAACCCTCCCAAGTCTCATCTCACACAAGATCCTATGTTTGGTGCCACTTTGTTATGAGTGAACCAAGACACTGCCTCTAGAGTTTCTCTTTCTTTGGTGACTAATTCTAAGGGAAGTGTGAAGTTGACATAGCCTATGAATTTTGTTTTTCTGCTTTGTCTGCTCAAGGGAGAACTAAAACTGTATGCATTCTTGAACTCCTGATAAAAGAAATCCTATTCCTTGGAGCACTTTTAGGATCTAGGACAGTGACAGCTTAGAGCTTCCTGGTTGATGCTTATTGTTTATTTTTGTACTTTGCTTCATTGTTATTAAATACTATTTATTTACTTACTGATTCTGTGCAAAAAGAATATTATCTATAGCACTCCAGCATGTATGTCTGCTTTCAGAGGGAATGAATTCCATTATGTCAAGCTCATGTGACTGGTACGGAGACATAGCTTAGTCAAAAGGAGATGGGGCTACCTTGTGGGTGGGGGCTTAGAGATAAATTCAAGCTAGTATATCAGGAAATCCATGCACTTCTATATAACTAGTGAGGCAGACATGAAGGATGGAAGACCACTAACTCTGATAATCTTGGAGAATATATTCAGTTGTTGTTGTTTAAAAAAAAAAAACAAAAACATTTCCATACCAGTAGGGCATGTATAAACCACTAGGGTGAGTGTTGGACTCCATAGTGAGTGGCTATCAGTGCCACCTGGTGGCTAAATTTGAAAAATTTCCCCTTTTGCATCTGTTCAGCTTTGGTGTTGACACACTATACAACCCCCAACAGAATTAAAACTAAATGCTTTGTAAAATAGACGCCCAGAATGGCATAAAGTAAAGCACAAAAGAGGATTTTTGGCTGATGATTCAGTCATGCACTTTAGTAATGTAAGTTATAAATTTTTGACATTTTCTTTTTCTTTTCCCTTATTGAGATAAATATTTATTTATCCCTTACTCTAATCATTTTTGTTTCAGAAAGTTTGTAAGATTCATGTATTTCTTTATTTTTGAATACAGTTTATGTTACCAAAGTATTTAAAAAAACTTAAACTATAGAATTGACTTGCAAATCCATCTGGATCTGGAATTTTTTTGTAATATTTTATTCATCATATGCTCAAGTTTTATTTTATTTATTCTCTTTGATCAAATTAGCTAATGGCTTATTGAATTTATTCTCTTTTAACATAGCTCTTTATTTTATGAGTTTAACTTTTAAAAATTTCAACTCTCTCTATCTCACCTTTAATTTAGAAGATCTCTTCTGTGAATGTTTTGGGCTTCTTAATTTGTTGGTTCCCAAGATATAAAAACATTTCATATTCAACAGTTCCTTCTTGATCCCCATTTGTTAACATAAATGTTTAAGAATACACATTTTCCTTTAAGTATCTCTTTAGCTGAAATTTACATACTTTGGAATGTTGTTTCATTATTGCCATTCTTTTTGCTATAATTAATTATTGTTTCCATGATTTGTTTTTTGACTCATTTAGAATTTAGGTTGTCATTTTAAAGTCTCCATTTATATTTTGTTTATTGATTAATCATGTTGTATGCTCTGTGTGAGGGTTATGCTATGACCTATAAGTGCTGGGTTTGTGAGGTCTATGTGAGTGCTATGCTATGATCTATATAAGTGCTGGGTTTATACTTTATGCCTTTCTGCATTTATGTGCCCTAAAATATGATGAAACTTCATATAAGAGCTGAAGAGGTATGTGTGTATATGTATGTATACACACACACACACACACACAAACACACACACGTGCATGTTCTAGAAGTGTCTGAGGCCAGATTTGAAACTAGGACCTCTCATTTCTAGGCCTGGTTCTCATTGCACCTCACCAATCAGCTGCCTCTGTATTTTTAAAAGATTATCATTGAGAAGTCTTCATATGTCTATTAAGTTCATTCCACCCCCCCAAATACAAACAATAAACAAACATCTTATTCAAGTTTGTACTTTGTCTGTTTTTCTTTCTTTGGCATCTAGATGGTGTATTTGATAGAGTGCTGGATTTAGTTAGGAAGATGCAAGTTCAAATTCAGCTTCAGACATTTACTAACTATGTGACCCTGTTTACCCTCATTTATATTAGCTTTTTTAAAAAAAGAAATTGGTTGTTATGTTATTTGGTACATTATATTTTTAAAAATAAATTCCTAGTGATGCCTTTTTTAAAAATATCATCATGTTTTCCCAGCATTCCTTTCCCACCCCATTTCAGAGTCATCCCATATAACAAATAGTATTTTAAAAAGACTTCTCCAAAAAAAAAGAAAAAGAAGATGAAGTCAGCATAGCCAATCAATATATCAAAAATGTCTGAAACTGTGTGCAGTGTAAAATATTCCCATCTCTGCAAAATGGTTTAGTATCTCTTCATGTCTCTTCTTTTGATACACACTTCTTCATTATAATTTTACAATATTCACTTTAATTTTTTGAGGGGAGATTTGCTGTTTACATTGTTATTGTCATAGTGTATACTGTTTTATTGGTTCTGCTTACTTTATTCTGCATCATTTCACACATTTGCTATTTCTTATAACACATTAATATTCAATTATACTCATGCACAATAATTTATTTAGGTATCCCTCAATCAAACAGCATCTACTTTGTTTCTAATTCTTCGCTTTTACAAAGAAATGCTGCTATAAATATTTTGATGCATATGTGAACATTCTTCTTATCAGTATCCTCTAACTGGTATAAACCTAGTCATGAAATCTCTGGAGCAAATGGGTCTGACAGTTAACCATTTTATTTACTAAATTCCAAATAGCTTTCTAAAATGGTTACACTGATTTAAACTCCACTAACAATGTACCATTGCTCATATCTTTCCACAACTTTTCAACAATGCCTATTCCCATCTTTTGTTATCTTCGCCAAATTTCAGGATGTGGGACAAAACCTTTTTTTAAATTAATTAATTCAATTAATACCTCTCCTGTTTCCTTAGGATTTTCTAAGTAAACCATTGTATTGTCAGTAAATAGGGATAGTTTTATCACTTCTTTACCAATATGTATGCCTTTGATTGCTTTCTCTTATCATATCATTATTGCAGCTCTTTCCAGAACTATAAGAAATAAAACTGGGAAGAGTGGGCATCTTGTTTAATCTTGTATTTATTAGAAAAAAGCTTTTTTTTTATTGTATCCTCATTACATGTAATGGTATTTTTTGGTTTTAGATAGATTTTTTTATATTAAGAAAGGTCTCCCTGTGCCTACACTTTGAGGGATTTTAGCAAAAATAAGTATTATACTTTGTCAAAGGCTTTCCTTGCATTTATTCGGGCAATTACATGGTTTAGTTTGTCTTTGTTCTTAAAATGAATGATTAATTATGTTGATTGTTTCACAATACTGAATCATCCTTGAATCCTTTGTATAAAACCGACTTGGTCATGATGAGTGATTTCTTAGATGAATCATTACAGTCTATTTGGAATGATTTTATTTAATATTTTAAATAAATATTCATGAATGACATTGGTCTATTGTTCTCTTTATGAGCTTTATCCTTCCTTAGTTTAGATATTGACTATATTTGTTTTAAAAATTAATATAATAATATGTGTATTTTCTTCTCAATTTTCTGAATAATTTGTTTAGTATTGACACCAATTGTTTTTCATAAGTGTGATAGAATTCTCTTGTGAATCCATCAGAAAGAGGATTCCTCCCCTCCCCCCCACCTTTGGTAGTTCCTTTACAGCTAGTTCTATTTCCTTTTGTGAGATTAGGTCATTGAAGATCTCTATCTGGCTTTCAGACAGTTTTTTCTCTCTATTCTTGATCACATTATATCACCATCATCATTATAAGCACAAGGCACCTGTTTCGTTTTTGACTGCTAGGTCTTACTTCCCAGGCTCAAATACTTTGCCTCCACCTGCTTCCCACAAACCAAACACAAATAAAGGTTATCTTGCTTTGTAACAATCTAACTCTTACTCTTCCTGTCCTCTTTCACCCACAGACAGGTGAACTTTTACTGATAGAATATACCCACAAACATATTTGCCCCAATCTGCTTATCCCAGATAAGTGTATGGTTTAGGAATTACCTCTTTTCTCAATTTACCACATTTTTTTTGGTTGGATCTTTATTTGTAATGCCTGATTTCTAGAAATAATATTTCACTTCTCTCCTTCATTCCCCCAAATGATCTAGTTCTGTCTACTGCTTTCAGGGAATTTCCCATCAAATTTCTGTCCTTTGTATTTCCTCCCTCCCTCCCTCCCTCCCTCTCTCCCTCCCTCCCTCCTTTCCTTCCTTCCTTCCTTCCTTCCTTCCTTCCTTCCTTCCTTCCTTCGGACAGAAAGGCAAAGGCTAGGCAATTGACTTGTCCAGAGTCACATGATTAGGACGTGTCTGAGGCCAGATTTGAGCCCAGGTCCTCCTGACTCCAGGTCTGGTGCTGTATCCACTGAACTACCTAACTGCCCCTTGCCCTTTGTATTTCCAATGTGCTTTGTACCAAATGTGACTTAAAAGCTGTAATAGATTCTTTACCTTCCTTAAGCATGTAACCATTGGACCATTCTTTGTTCATTTCTTGCATTTCATTCTCCTTTACCATATTAAGATAATTTGATTATCATTTATTTATTGCTATCTCTAATTGTCATTTATTCATTAATTTTTTTAATTACAGAGAATCAACATGTATAGTGGATAGCACTCTTCTGAATGAGAAAGAACTGGATTCAAATCCATCTTTGACACATAAAGACTGTGAGGTCCTAAGTAAATTACTTAATTTGACAATGCTCCAGGCAATCCTTTAAGACTGTAATTTGCAGAGAAGGTGCTGCATTTCACTGACAGAAGCAAGTCCTCACCAGGAGCTCTCTACATAGATGAAATCAGAATTCAGGTAAAAAGAAAAAAGGAAACAAAACCTTACTTGCTTGGTCAATTTTCATATCAAAAGCCCTTCCAATGCCTGAATTTTTCAGATGGAAAGAATCATATTTTGTGACCATATTTTTTCATAAAAAATTAAAACCCTTACTTTCTGTCTTAGTAACAGCTCTTAAGACAGAAGGGCAAGGGCTAAGCAAATGGGGTTTAGCAGCTTTCTCAGGATCATACAATTAGGAAGTATATGAGTCTGGATTTGAACCCAGGTTCTCCTGACTCCAGCCCTGGTGCTCTATCCATTGTACTACATAGATGGCTCCATCTTTTCTCTTGAGTTGCTATATTTAATTTTGTAAGATTGTTAATTTTATGTTCTAGACTTATTTCTCTTACTTTTCAGGATGCCACATTCTAGTCTTTATTTCATTTCTTATCATTTAGTATTGTTATTTGTTGTTTCAATCATATCTGAATCTTCATGACCCCATTTGGGGTTTTCTTGGTAAAGACTCTGGAGTGGTTTGTCATTTCCTTATCCAGCTTGTTTTACAAATGAGGAAACTGAGGCCAACAGAGTTCAGTGACTTCTCTAGGATCATAAAGATAGGTATCTGAGGCCAGACTGAGTGAAGGCGATGAGCCTTCCTGACTCCAAAACAGATCTGCCTTAAAGCTAATTCATTCCTTCTCTAGCTTATCCCCAGTTTATTGTGTAGATATTTTGTTTGTACATAGTTGGTTTCAGTTAATCATATGATCAATTTCTTTATGATTTTATCTGTCTTAACAGGAATAAAAACTTAAGTGGGGGCAAGAAAATAATTCACCACCTCCAGGAAGCCTGTTCTGAGTTAACTCTGTTCCACTCTGATCATTCCTTTGCTTTCGAACTTTATATCTATATTTTTTGTACTCTATTAATTTGTTTTCAGTTTTTTGTCATTTAAAAATCATTCTTAAGAATTGAGGGTTTGCAATGGGTATTCTGTTTCTGTTCTTTTCCAGTTTTCACACTATCACAATTTTTCACTCTAAGCCCAATTGAATTGGGTGTCCAATTGAAGTTTTTGGCCAATATACTAAAGGAACTAAAAGCTTGGAAAAAGTATAGAAAAGGTAAGACCAGACCTATACAACAACTATAGCAACCTGAATGACAAAATGAAGTTTTAAAGAAATAATCCAGACCTTTAATGACAAAGACATTCTCTCCATCAATTATCAATAATTATCATTTATCAATATATTATTCTCTTCATAAATAATCCAATTCTTTGCTTTTCTTTTATTGCATAGATTTGACCCAGGGAATATCCAACCCAGAGACAGCTAGGTGGTATAATGGATAGAGTGCTGGGCTAATGGATAGAGTGCTGGGCCTGGAGTCAAGAAGACTTGAATTCAAATCCTATCTCAAATACTTAACCAACTGTCTGACTCTGGGCAAGTTACTTAATCTCATCTTCCACAACTATAAAATGGTGACAATAATAGCACCAACTTTCCAAGGGTGTTGTAAGGATCAAATGAGGTTTGTTAAAAGTACTTAGAAAAGCACCTGGCACGTTGTAGGTATTAAATAAATGCTTATTCCATTCCAACCTTGGCTAAAACTTTCCTTTAATAGACCTCACCAGACCAAAGAATTTCCCTGTTGTTAGCTGGCAGAAAATCAGCAGATTTGGGTTGTTAAAGATGTCAGACTTCTTTTTTGTTTAGGGGCACCTGTTTTGGCTCTTGCCAGAGAGACTTCTGGAGAATTTTTGAGGAAATTAACTGTCATCAATGCTATCATCCAGAACCTTTGTCCTGTGAGAACTGTCTTTGCAAATGAGGTCTTGTATTTTTTAACTCTTACCTTCTTTCTTAGAATCAACAATAAATATTGGTTCCAAGGCAGAAGAGCAGTAAGAGCTAGTCAATAGAGGTTAAGTGGCTCCATGGTCACACAGCTAGGAAGTGTCTGATACTAAATTTGAACCAAGGACTTCCTGTCTCTAGGCTTGGTTCTCTATCCACTGAGCCACCTAGCTGCCTGTGAACTAGACCTTATTACAGTTTATTGTGTTCATCTGTCTGTTTCTTATACTCTTCCTCGGCTATAAGCTCCATGAGGGCATCCAGAATGCTGGTAAATGTTTAACAACCAGCTCTCTGAAACAAACAAGCAAAAAAAGTACAACATACTTCAAAGTTTTAACTATCATCAGTATTTTCTCTATCACTTTCTTAAGCCTAGATACTCAACAAAATAATAAATCAAATCCTGATTCATAGCATCTGGATGTAAGTACTCACACTAAAAATTGAAAATGAAATTATTTTTTTAACCCTTACCTTCTGTCTTAGAATCAATACTAAATATTGGTCCCAAGGTAAAAGAGTAGGAAGGACTAGGCAATTGGGGTAAAAATGACTTGCCCAGGATCACATATCTAGGAAGTGTCTGAGGCCAGATTTCAACTCAGAGAGATGAGTCTTCCTGACTTCAAGCCTGGCATTCTATATGCCATGCCACCAAGCTGGACATGGATGGGAGAATTCCTAATACCTAGCCCCAAGCCTCAAATCTACTCTTTAAAATTGAGTTCACAAGGTTTCATTTTACAGGCCATTGCTGGTCAGTGACATGCTGTTCCTTGGATTTCTTCCACTGGCCCAGAAAGTGCTAAAATTGTTCACTCTGGTCCTAGTGGTGATTGCCATTCCCCTTTACTTTTCTATAGGAGAGCCAAACTGGAAAGCTACTCCATTAAACAGATCTGCTTCTGAATGAGCATTGGCAAAGCACTGGTGGCCAGCTCTGATCCGGTATGCAGAGTCGTGTGTGGCCTCATTCAGCTTTGAAATGTGCAGAACTGAAGTTGGGTTGCCTGACCTAACTTGACATGACTCGCATGGTGCATTGAATCCTCTTCCTCAAAGAGATTCTCTCTTTTAAGGTATCAGATCCTGAAATGTGTATGTGACCTGATGGGAAGAGACAGGATGCTGCCCTCCTTCTTCAGACCCGTCTCAGGTAACAGTTGAGGGGTTAACCTATCACACTGACTTAACAGTATTTTCACAGCAGAAGCAATAGAGCAGTGTGATTATTTACATATTTATTAGAAGGCAGCACTGCTAAATCATGAACAAACTTTTTGGGATCTGTTGATAACATGCTGGGATAAATAACAATGGCAAAATGACAAAGTTAATTTGCTTCTTTAAACTTTTAAATATTTCTGTAGATTAGTGAAAAGAACAATGAGTTGCGGAAACTCTGATATTGATTCTAACCTAAAGGAAACCACTTAACCTGTCTGTCCCAGAGTTTTTCCATTAGCAAAATGTATTAAGTGGTCATTCACTCTCCACCTGAAGACAACAGGTGATGGGGAGCTCACTACTACCTGGAGTTATTCATTCTACTTTTGGCAAGTTCTAATTGTTAGATTTGGGCCATCTCTGCTTTAGAAACTCTGAGTAGGTCACTATTGTGGTAAACACTGTGTTTCTAGGATGGTGATGGCAAACCTATGACATGCATGTCAGCACTGACACGTGTAGCCATTTTCGATGACACGCAGCTGCATACGGACAAGTATGGGGCTGCATGCCAAGGATGAAACATTTGCTGTAGTGTAGTATAGACACACTGTGCACTATAGATGACAATTCTATCTATGTTAATTTACCTATTTTGGTTTATTAAATACAGTTATATATTACAATTATACATTTTTGTTATTTAAGCTATTATTTAAGATAATAAATATCACAAAATTATGGTGTTTTTTCTCGAAGTGATACACCACCCGAGTTATGCTTGGTTTTTTTGGTGAATTTTGACACACCAAGCTCAAAAGGTTGCCCATCACTGTTCTAGGACATGATAACAGTAATAATAGCATTTATATAGTATACCTATATATACACACACATATATATAAATATATGTATATACATACATATACATATGTATGCACACAACACACATTATGTGTTTGAATATAGGTATGTGTACATATATTGTATATATAATTTATATATATGCACTATATAATTGCTAGTTATATGTACAGGCAGCTTGGTGGTACAGTGGCTAGAGTGCTAGGCTTAGAGTCAGGAAGACCTGGACTCAACTCAGCCTCAGACACACTATCTGTGTGACCCTGGGCAAGTCACTTAACCCTATTGTCTCAGTTTCCTCATTTGTAAAATGAGCTGGAGCAGGAACGCCAAACCACTCCAATATCCTTGTCAAGAAAACACCACATGGGATCGCAAATAATTGGACACAATTGAAATGAAAGAACAATAAAAAATAGAGTGCAGTAGGGTTTGCAGAGTGCTTTGTATATGTTATTTTACTTTGTTCTCACAACAACCCCCAATCCTGCGAGGTATGAGTTATTATTATTAGGATTATAATAATAATTTGTAGCTGCTATTATTAGAACAATAATAACAATACCTACAGCTCTCTCTTTACTGTGCTCCCTAGCTACCATCATAAGAGGGAATTTTGGGTTTCTGTATAGTCCCTTCATACATTCAGGGTGTATATTAGTTGGGTTCTTGAGTTTAACTCTATGTAATAACAGTTTGCAGGAGAATTCTTCCTGTCTAACCTAGAATCACAGAACCTCAGAGCTGGAAAGGATCTCTGAGTTCATGAATTCTCTGAATTCACCTGTACCTAACCAAGAATTATCTCTCATACTCACAGAAGAGTCATCCAGTTTCAACTTGAATCCATTTGGTAATAGGGAACTTGATTCTTTGAGAGCAGGATTCCTTAACTTTGGTTCCATGAATTTGTTTGTTTGATATATTGATAATTGTATTTTGATAGAATTGGTTTCCTTTGTAATCACATCTGTTTTATTGTCTACATTTAAAAACATTCCAAGAAAAAGTCAATGGCCATTGCTAAGCCACCAAGGGTTCCATACCATACAAAAAAGGTTAAGAACACTGTTTTAAAGTTAGTCTTATGGAAAAATCCAATTGCTAGGACATTTTTCTTTATTTTGAGTCCAAATCTGCTTCTCTGGAATTTCAATCAATTACTCAATATTGTCTATTATATTCCTAGCACTGTGCTAAACAAACAAACAAACAAACAAAAGATAGATTCTAATTTCTACACTTGCTCCTAATCTTGCCCTGTAAAAATTCAATCCCTACTTCATGTGTTAGTCCCCACAAGTATGAAGAAAAAAGATCATGGATCCTCCGCAGCTTCATTAAAAAAAGTAAAATCTAGTTTTTTTCACTGATCCTTCTAGGGCATGTTTTCCACTTCTCTCCCATCCTCTGGACAAACCCATGTTGTCAATGCTCTTTTTACAAGATGACCCATAGAAATTACTATAATACTTAAGATGTGACCTGAGTAGAACAAATTAGAGAAGGAAGACCACCTTCTTCATTCTGAACCCAGGTCCTTTTTCAAAACATTAATTCTTTTGGCCTCAATCATATTCTTGACCCTTGTCAAGCTTGATACTCCTTAAAACCTCCCACATACCTTTGTCTTATCTCCTATACATTGTGCAAGATAATATTTATCCCCATTAAATTTCACCTGATATATCTTTAGTCCATTCCATTCAATCTTGAGAAGTTCTCCTGGGGTTCTTATGCTGCCATCCCAAGTAATAGTTATCTATTTTAGGAGGCAGCTGGGTGGCTCAGTGGATTGAGAGCCAGGCCTAGAGATGGGAGGTCCTAAGTTCAAATCTGGTCTCAGACACTTCCTAGCTGTGTGACCCTGGGCAAGCCACTTAACCCCCATTGCCTAGCCCTTACCACTCTTCTGCCTTGGAGCCCATAAACAATATTGACTCCAAGATGGAAGGTAAGGGTTTAACATTTTTTTAATTAAAAAAAAGTTATCCATTCTAGCTTCATTCCATTTACAGATTTGGTGGGTGTGCCATCTATACCTTCATCAAGTTCATGGATAAAAATGTTGGTTTAAATAGTGTCAAGGATGGAGTTAAATTAGCACTTCATTAAAGGCCTCTCACCCCTACAGTTATTACCTACTGAATTCACCAAGTAGTCCTGCCAACCAGTTCTTTTTTCTTCATCCTGTTTTGTAATATTGTAAGGATAAATGGAAGGGGGTCGGGAGAAATTCCATGCTTCTAATAACTTCAAGGATCTATTCTTTTATTTCGCTTACGTGGTTGTGCCCTTCTTCAATGAAGCTGTCAGTCCCTGTAGATTGTAGCTTATGATCTCTATTTCCTGGGGCCAAAAAATCAAATCAGCACCCTTTGGCCAACTTTCTGGTAAGTAGTGTACTTGGATAGGCTTTTCCTCAGGTGTCAAAGTTCCTTATTGGGACTCTACTTGAAGACATCCCACCTTGGTAAATCTTGTCTGAATTTGAATTGTACTGGCAAAGTCTTGAAGAGTCCCTGGTTACTTCTCCATGATGAACCATTGGAATTGAACTTTAGTAAGATTTCCAAACTGTAGAAAATGTGTATCGAGAATTAGCAGAACTGTTTTCATGGTCACAGATTACTAGGATTTAATTACCTACTGTATATTTTCAATTCAATTCATTTCTAAAGACCTACTATGAGCCAGATAATATATTAAATGCTGAGGTTACCAAACAAACAAAGAAAAAACATTCCTACTCTCAAGGAATTATGTTCCAAGAGGGCATGGGGTAGGAAATGTGTATATAGATAAGAAATATAAAATATATGCAAAGAAAATACAAAGTAATTTCAAATAGAGATTTTTTCCGTATTTAGTTTGAGGTCACAATAAAAACACATGGCAGGTATTCAATAAATAAATAGCTTACAGGCTATTTTTCTGGTTTATTGGTTACACTCATTACCCCCACCTCCTTTCCTTTCACCAGAAGGTAAAGTATCTGTTCACTAAGTCAGGGTAATATGGGATGGGATGAGGTAAGGGCATGCAGGTGGGTGATGTCCTACTGGTGAGAACAGAGTCAATTGCTCATTTTTGGAAGGTGTATTACCTTTTTCAGACCCCTAGGGTATCATTGAATTCACTGGAGCAGTAATTTACTAAACAGTACCTTAGGGGGCTGAAGAAGTTAATGCATCTCCAAAAGTTTCCAATTTACACCAGGGAGTAGTTCATTTGCCCAGCGGGATTTGACCTAATAGGTCTTAACTCTATTTAAGAGGAGTCATAAGGACTTTATCACTTTTTCCCCCTTCCACTTTTCCTATTTTTAGCTTTCAAATGTTTTAGGAACACTGTGACCAGTTGTCACAGAGGGTGTTTAGCCACACACTCATGTGCATGCATATACATTCACAAGGAACTCTGCTGTGTAATAGCACTGGCAAAAAGGCTTTTCTGCATGTTCTGATGTGAATATATTTTTTAAAAAAACTCATGGCGTCAATCCATACCTCATATCCATACATAATGTGCTTCTTTTCCATCTGTATGTCAAAGTTGCTTTTGAGTTAATAATTGGATCAGAGCCATTAAGGATTAAAAAAAAAATCCTACAACCCAAACCACCTAATTAGGTGACCTCGCCCTTCTTGTCAGTTCTGAATTGTTCCATACTTACTTTGTGTCATAGAATTGTACTTTCTTTCTTTCTTTCTTTCTTTTTTTTTTTAACCCTGATGTTTCAAATGACAAGGCTACTGCCAGTCCTAGTATTAAGCAGGCTTTCTTGTCAAGAGGTTTTCCTGGAATTTAGGTTAATCTTTCCTTTTAAAAATTGTACTTTGCTACTGCCAGTTCTTGCAACCTGTCAAAAATAATGCCTTTCCTCCCCTAGTTCTGGTATTATTCTTAGAGTGGCAGGTTTTTGTCCTGCCTTTTCTTCCTTTTCTTTTCATACAGGCATTCTGAAGATGTTACAGAATTTGGCCAGTCTTTCATTCAGATTTGAGATTACATTAAGTATGACTGAGATAAACATACACAGTTATCCTTTCCACATTGTGACTTCCTCTATTGCTGTTTCCATCTATCCCCCGTCAGCATAAGAAATTAAATGGGAATTCTTGGGGAGTTTTGAGGAAGCCACAGAGGATGCATAAAGGCCAGCAGATGACACAGAAAAAGTTTAGAAACTCAGAAATGCACAAAATATATGCCTAGTATTATATAATAATATCAACATATTTTATCTTAATACTTTAAATATACACAATTTCTTTTACAGTAAACACTCCATAAAAGAAAGAGAAAAAAAAAATCAGATTTCTTCTCTGGTATGAAGGGAGGGCCAAACAATTTTATGCAGGTTTTTCCAGATCCTGGGGGTGTTTTGCCCCTAATTCCTGTGTTATGGAAAGGATACCTGTGTGTATGTGTGTGTATGTGTGTATATATATGTATATCTCACATATAATGCCTTTTATATGTATACATACATAAATATACACATACATATTTGTTGTGCATATGTACATATCTTGAGATAAAGATATATATTAAGATAACCAAATATATGTATATGTACATTTATATGTATAATTCATACACATGTTTCTGATTAGATCTTTGCTGTAGTCATTCCCTTCCCCCCAAAAAGAACGTAAACTTCCTGAGGCCAAAGAAGGTTTGCTTTTTGTTTGTTTTTTGTTTTTATACCCCCAGCATCTCTAACACCACTGGCACATAGTAGGTACTTAGCAAATGCTTAGTAAAGTTGAATTTTAAAAGCAGCAATAAAGCCCAGGAATCTTGGAAGTTTTAAATATCACACTGAGCAGATACAATTTGCATTGAAATAGCAAAAAAAAAAAGTAGAAGTTTACTTTTACACTTTCTATGAAAAATGAGGTTGCTAAGAAAATTACTTAGTTAATGAATGAATGAATTTAATTAATGAATACAATGAAATTGTGGAGAGTATATTTAGTTCAGGCAACTGGGTGGAGAAGTGGAGAAAATTGAAGCACCTGAAGTCAGGAAGACCCATCTTCCTGAGTTCAAATATGGCTTCAGATACTTATTAGTTGCCCAAGAAAATACCAAATGGAGTCATGTGGAGTCAGACACAACTGAACAAGGATGCCACAACAAAATCTTTACCCTACTTCTGAGAACAAATTGCTTTCCAGGACTTGAATATCTTGTGGAACAAAGTACAATGTATTCTGGTTAATTTAACTTTCCAATTAATCAAGGTCTCAAAACCTCTATCTGTTTTAACTGCTTTTTTTTTTGAAAGATTTTGAAGATATTTTGAAAATGTATTATTCACTTTCCCATTATTTCCAGTGCTAATAGAATACATTGTACATAACTGAATATTCACTTGATGAAATTGCAGGAATTCAGGGCTATTGTTCAGAAAAATCATGATCCTTGTCCATTCTAGGAGAATGTAAGTTCCTTGAGGTCAGGGACTTCGTTTTGATTTGTACCTGTATTTTCAGTGTCTGGCATAGTCTCTAGCACATAGTAGGTGCTTAACAAATAACTGCTTATTGGATGGGATTGGGCTGTAGCTATGCATACAGAAGGTATTCTAGGGTGTAAACTGGACATCTTTTCTCTGAACAAATCAAGGTTATAATGCTTGATTGTGTTGTGATTCCCCTTTCTCTTAAGAGTGGAATATGAGGAGAGGGAAAGGTAAGCTTAATAGAGGGCTCAGAGTCATAACACTTTTTTACATATAACCAAATAGATTCTACTAATTGAGCCATTTTTTTTTTTAGACCTTCATCTTCTGTCTTAGAATTAATGGTAAGTATCAGTTCCCAGGTAGAAAAGCAGTTAGGGATAGGCAGTTGGAGTTAAGTGACTTGTCCAGTTAGAATGTAACTGAGGTCACATTTGAACCCAGGACCTCCTGTCTCTAGGCTTGGCTATCCACTGGGCCACCTAGCTGCCCAGTGAGTTATTTATTCTTAATCTCAATCAAGCAGATAGCACCTCTACTTGCAAAAATTATCAATATTTACTCGCTTGAGATAAAATATTTCTTTAAAAATCTGTAGTTTAGTTTTAAAAACAAATTAATTCAGGCTCTTTTCTTCTTCAGTTTACATTGGTAAGTATTGGTTCTACTTTAAAAACCTTAGCTCAGACACAAGAGTTGCATGTGTGCTTTGTTTGCCCAACATTAAAAAATGTTTTATTAAAAATTCTGGCTATAAAAGTAAGTGTAAAGAACAAATCAAGTCGAGTTAAGAAACCTTTATTAAGCAGCTTCTCTTATGTCAAGCCCTGTGGTAAATGCCAGGGATTAAAAAAAAAAGGCAAAACGTCCTTGCTTTCAAGAAACTCTGCTGGAGGAGACAACATGCAAACAATTGTACAAACAAGCTGTACATAGGATAGATGGTAGATAATCATAGAGGGAATGTACTCGTGTTAAGGGGGATTGGGAAAGGCAGAAGGTGGGATTTTAGCTGGCACTTGAACTAAGCCAGGGAGGCCAAGAGACTGAGATGAGAACAAAAACTAAACTCGAATGTTGAGTAATTATAATGCTCAAGTTTATACCTAGAGAATAGAGGAGAACATTCCTTTCTCTCTCTTCTATGTAGAGGTGGGAGACTAGAGATATGAAATATTGCTTATACCATCAGACTCATTTGATATATTGGTTAGTTTTACTGAATTGCTTCCCCCTCAGCCCCATGAAAAAAGGGCTTCCTGGGATGGTTTGCTGTGTAGAGAAGGGAGGAGAGATATGCTTCAAAATGGTATGTTTAAAAAAAAAATAAAGAAATCTTCCAGAAAATGAGACTTTGTAACAGGAGCACAAAGAGTTTAGCAGAATAATTCAGGTGAATTCTCTTATGCCAGTGACCTTTGTTTAGTGCCATCACCCAGAGCTTTTCCTACTTGTGTGTTATCTACAGGTGGTAACAATATTTAAAAGATCAAGGGTCTTACTTTAGTAACTTGACCCTGGCATTCTAAGGAACTACCCCTTAAATTCCTTGCTACTTAATGGGCCATACTTTGCTGTCAAAATGGGGCTGTAGCTGCTGTCCTGATGTTTTGTGTGATTCCCTTTCATTTCTTTGGTTTGAAGGCTGTACCTAAGTGCTGCATTTTCCTACCAGTCATACAGCATGCGACTGAGCTTTCATCTGACAACTGGGGATGAAAAACTATCTCTCGAAAATGGCCTCATCTTACAAAAAGCAAAGTCTGAGCTGGGTCATCACTGACTGACAATTGAAGGTGCTTTTAAAAGTGGAGTTCATGTCTTTGTCATCTTCCTAGCATTCACTTTGGCTTCCTGAGGATGAAAGATGTGAAGAATGACTCAAACTTACATGACAGACTCAATCTTAGAGGACAGGAGAGCCCCTAAGCTGGGGAAGTTGCAAACTGGGTATTTTCAAGTTAAATGAAACTATTTTTTGGAGCCAAATTGTCTTTAATGCTCTTCATGAGAGAGATTCTTGAAATTCTCTGGTGACACAATTTTGCGATATTCCTGCAAATGCACTTCATTGTCCAGTTTGTAACTTTTCCCATTATTCACCTTTTTTGTGTAATTTGTTTTTAATTACAGTTTTTTGTCTTTGCAGAGTTAAATGTGAAATTCTCTAAATTTCTAAATTCTCTAAATCTCTAAAACTACTAAGACCTAAGATACTATTGACACCCTGCCCCGCCCCAAACTGTTCAATAAAAAGGGACATTGGAGTCAGAAAAAGTTCACATGGAAATGCAGTTGTTTTGGCACGTCTTTGTTTGGAGGAGTATGAATTTATTTTTACTCTTTACTTTGCTTTGTACCTTAGGGGAACTGATCACAATTTTTTTGTTAATTTTTTTCATGAGTTTATTTTAATGAAGAAATGGCAGTCCAAAGAAAAGTTAGAAAGCTACAGTTAGCCTCAAGTAACAAATAATAGGGGTATTTTAATCTTATATTTCAATTAGCCTTAATCTTTTGTTTGCATAGCCAAGAGAAGCTGTAAAAATCAGTCATTATAGTTTAATTACTAACCATTATCCCCGGTGGCTAACACCACTTCCTTCTAAACAGCTCTCCAGCTTTCATTTGTTCTTTAAATACCATTATCGATGCAATTCAACAATAGTATTAAACCCCTTTCACCAGATTTTGTGACACTATAGAATATTGTATATTATGTTTTGTTGGTTCCTTTTGCAACCAAGGAATTAAAAAAAAAGTTGTACAATAGAAGTGATTTTCTCCCTCCCCTCCCCTCTCCTCCCCTCTCCTCCCCTCCCCTCCCTCCCCTCCCCTCCTTTCCCCTCCCCTTCCTTCCTTCCTTCCTTCCTTCCTTCCTTCCTTCCTTCCTTCCTTCCTTCCTTCCTTCCTTCCTTCCTTCCTTCCTTCCTTCCTTCCTTC
>NC_058130.1:634127231-634402713 GCF_016433145.1 Gracilinanus agilis | reverse complement strand
GAGAGAGAGAGAGAGAGAGAGAGAGAGAGAGAGAGAGAGAGAGAGAGAGAGAGAGAGAGAGAGAGAGATCTTTTCAAGTGAGGTATAGCCCATTATCCCCTGAGTCAGCAGGAATAGTGTAATTCAAATGTTGGACGAAATTAATACATCTTCCTGATGTATTTAAGATGTTTGTACCAATACATGTAAAATAAAGGAAAGAGCAAGCAAAAAAAAAGTCGAAGAGATATTCAGAATTTCGGTGTATAATTGTTAGCTCCTCTTATTCAACCTTCTCCATTTTAAAATTTGTTTATCTTTTCTGGGGTCTTAAGAGAAGACCAGAGGAAAAAAGTTGAATGTATACTTTAGGGGTTAATGCTATTGGAACGAGGCAAAAATGGGGATGGGGGTGGGGCAGGATCTTTTTTTCTAGATCTAAGATTCTAGGGCTGAATAAAGCCATTGCTAGAAGAAAATACATTCTTGGAATGGGTCATACAAATGTAAGGGGTTGCAGGAGAAATGGGGGTGGGATAAGGGAAAGGGGAGTCAGCAGCGAGTGAAATCCTAGTGGTTTTGATAACCTCTTTAACCTAAGGTTTGTGCTGTCTGTTACTAATTGTGCTAGAGATGCAAAGGATTCACTTTGCCTGGTTTTGCTCTAAAACTCCTTTCCTCCTCTCCTCTCCTCTCCTCTCCCCCTACCCTTCCTTCTCCTCTCTCCTCTTCTCTTCTGCCCTCCCCTGTTATCAACTCTTCTCTCCTCTTCTCCCCCTTCCCTTCCCTTTTCTTCTCTTCTTCTCCCTTTCTCTTCCTCTCCCTTCTCCTTTCCCTTCCTTTCCCTCTTCTTTCCTTCCCCTCTTCCTTCCTTCCTTCCTTCCTTCCTTCCTTCCTTCCTTCCTTCCTTCCTTCCTTCCTTCCTTCCATTTTTTCCATTTTGTCATCAAAGATTTTATAGTTAGATTCTGTAGTAGTGTTTTGTTTTGCTCGACTAAAGTCTTTAAATGTGCTGAAGTTTATTCTTATTATTGATTCCCATTTTACTCTCCCTTCTTGCTAATATCAGAGCCAGATGTGTTTGGAACCTGAGTGGAGGAAGAGATGCTAATTATTGAAAATGCTGTATATGCTGATTGAATTAAGGCTACCAATTATCAACTTTTTGCAAAGAGCATTTTCTGCACTCTAAACCTCATAAACCTCCTTTTGTGTAAGTTTTGTCCAGGCTGCCAAAGCCTGGTTATGAACTTTGTTGACTTACTCAGCTGACAGTTGAATAAGCCAGGTCCTGTCAACTTGATCCAGCCTGACAGACTCTGGAGAGCTCATTCGAGCTTTGAGTGGAAAATCTGAGGTGCCCAAATAGCCTTCCCAGCCCACTGGAATGGTCAGCAATGGCCAGGTGTTTGGGCAACCTCATATCAGACACTAGCTCTCTGGCTGAAAGACAAAACAGTGAACCAGGTCGTGTTGAAAATACTGGTTCTGTCCTTGACAGGAAATTGAGGCAGAAGGCAACAGTCCTTCAATGTGGGATATAGCACTGGGGCAATTATGAACTCTTAAGAAAGCATTTACCTAGTCTTGGAATCAGGAAGTCTTGCTTTCAAATCCTACCTCATGTACTTACTGTTTGTATGACCCTGGATAAATCACATACCCTGCTTGACTCAGTTTCTTCAACTATAAAATGAGGATAATAAAAGCACTTACCTTGCAGGGCTGTTGTGAAGATCAAAAGAGATAATACTTACAAAGCACTTAGCACAGTTCCTGGGTCATAAAAATGCTTATTCCCCACCCTTCCTAAACAGCAATCCTGTGTAAACGCCAGTCCTAACCAGGCACCAGATGGAAGCTAGTGTCAACTCTGATATCAAAGGTACATAGGGATTGACACAAATGTCCATGACACAAAAGACCATTAAATGGCCAATGGTTTGAGACAAGTAGCTCTCAAAAGAAGACTGACGAACTCTTAACCGTGACAAAGATTGCTCGTCTCTCTCATATAGGAAAGAATATATAGATATTATAGAAATATATAGAAATGTTCTAGAAATATAGAGGAGAAAAGATGGAAATAGTAGCTCTCAAGGAATGCAGTTATGCTGATACAGTGTGAATGGTACTATTAACTGTTCTAACCATTCTAGAAAGCAATTTAGACAGTGACTAAAATGTTCATACATCAGACATGCCTATTGCTGGGTGTCTTGGCCTATGCTCTGTGTATGCCACACCTTGTGCATGATCCACACTCTGATCCAGAGATCCCTCTGCTAATCATATAGCTTATGAAGGTCAAAGACAGAAATAAATGTTCCATATATATAAAAAAATTCATAGCATCACTTTTTGTTTTAGCCAAGAACTTGAAACAGAATAGATGACTATTGATTTGGGTATTGCCAAACAAGTTGTATATGATCCTGGATCATCCTATGATCCTAAAACACTTAACCCCATTTGCCTCAGTTTCCTCATCTGTAAAATGGAGTGGAAAAGGATTTGGAAAACCACTCCAGTATCTTTGCCAAGTATGGTGTCATAAAGAATTAGATATGGCTGAATGAAAAGATAAGTAATTAATGGAATTTCATTGTTCAGTAAAAAATGATGACTATAAGGAATTCAGAGAAACATACAGAGAGAAGTAAATAGATCTAGGAAAACACTAAATGATGTAAATAATAAAAAGAAATACACAAATGACAAAAGAAAGTCAATTTCTAAGTAACTAATCATTGCATGTAGTCCCCCCAAACATAATGAAACCCCCTTTTCTTCCCCAAATAGAAATGGAGGGGTTGGGGTAGGGATGGATATGGAACATTATTAAACACCTTCTGATGTGTGGTTAGGCAGTGCAGTGGGTAGAGTGCTAGACTTGGAATTAAGAAAACTTAAATTCAAATCCTGCCTCAGATACTTGCTAGTTGTAGCACGTCACTTGCTTTCTCTCAACATCAGTTTCCTCATTTGTAAAAGGAGGGAGTGAGGGACAGCCAGGTAGCGCAATTAGATAGAGTGCCAGGCCTGGAGTCAGGAAGACCTGGGTCCAATCTGGCTTCAGACCCTTCCTAGCTGTGTCCCTGGGCCAACCATTTAATTTCATTTGCCTAGCCCTTGTTGTTTTTTTTTTTTTTTAATATTTTCCTTGCTTTTTTCTTGAAGTTGTTACTAAGACAGAAAATAAGGTAAGAAAATAAAGTAAACTGAGGGAGTAAAACAACTTCCAAAGTCCTATCTAGTGCTAATTCTTACATGGTCATTTTATCTGCTGGTTTTGCTGGATTGCTTTTGTTTGTCGCAAGAGAGGACTGTTCAGTGTTAGTGAGGGGAGGGCAGTGAGGCAATACTATAACTAAATATGGCTATGATGCAAAAAACAAAGGTATCAGTAAACTTAGAAAAATCGTAGAGTTATTCAGGGATAAAATATTGTGGGGTCATTGAATACTGTATCTTGCGATGGGGTAAGCAGTAATGAAAATAATTGACCTTGACAAAGGCATTATTAGGGAGACAGAGAGGGGAAGAGGATTTTGTTCTTCTTGTTTGTTTGCTTTGATTTGGACCTATGATTTCATCATTATAGGTGATACAGATGGGGATCACTACGATTTACAGTTTTGGAGAGCTGCTGAGACACTGAGGTGTTAGGTAAAACTTGCCTATGGTCACACAGAGAGAATGTTTTAGAGGCCAGGCCCTGAGCCCAAGTCTACCTGATGCTAAGGGTGACTCTCTCTCCACCGTGTCAAGCTGCAGCTGAAAGAGAGAGATAAAGGCACAAATAGGGAAGGCTCTGCAAAAAGTGACCACTTTGTCTAAACTGAACTTTTATTGTGTACAACTCATTGTAAATAGAAATGATCTGACAATAGCAGAGTGATAAAGTGAGAGATTCCACAAATGAACTCTACTCCCCCTCCTCAAATGGTTCATGAAGTAATGTTCGTGTCTACTGATCTTCCTTTCATTTCAGGCTCCTGATCTCAGTTTGAGCAAGAACTCTCTGAGCTTTGATACATGTCAACGTAAAATAAGCTTTAAGACAGCTTGAAAAATGTTAGATTCATAATGGGTTCCACTAAAAATACGGCTTCTTAAAAAAACAAACCAGAGCCGATCTTCCTCCCTTGGAAAAACAATCACACAGAACTGGAGCCATCCCCCCCCCTTTTTTTTTTTTGAGTTAGACTTGACCAAAAGTCAAGTATTTCCCAGTTAGAGCAAGAATTTCAGGGAAGTTTCTCTCAATCTCAGTCTAGTCAACTAGGTGGCGCAGTGGACAAAATACTGGACCTAGAGACAGGAAAATGAATTTAAATCTGACCTCAGATTTGTGATCCTGGGCAAGTCATTTAACCTTTGTCTGCCTCAGTTTTCTCATCTGTAAAATGGGTACATTAATAGCACCTATCTTTCAGAGCTATTGTGAGGATAAAATATGATATATTTTAAAATATGATAATGTATGTTATTGTATTAATGTATATAATGTATGTTATTGTATTAATGTATATAATGTATTATATAGTATAAACACTATATAAAAAGTTATTATGTCACCATCCATAGTCATCTACTTATTATAGAATTGTAGTATGCTAGAGGGGAAAAAGACCACATTGAATAACAGATTTAGAGTTGGAAGGGACCTTAGAAGTCATCTAGTACAAGTTCCCTTATTGTAAAGATGGGAAACTGAGATTCAGAAGGTTAAGTGATTTGTTCAGAATCATCCTGGGAAGTAAATTGGAAAGCCACGATTTAAACCCTTTCCCTTTGCTCTCAGTTCAGGATTCTTTCCACTTTGCTTCCTTGATCTTTAACTCCAAATACCTGAATTCCCTTGACACCATTAGGGATCATCACCTACCTCTGCTTGATCTGCTTCACTAATGGGGAATTCATCACCTCTGGTGGCAACCACTGTTGGACAAGGCACTTAACCCTATGTGCCACAGTTTTCTCATTTGTAAAATGAGCTGGAGAAGGCAATGGCAAACCACTCCAGTATTTCTGCCAAGGAAATCCCAAATGGGATTGTGGAAAGTTGAACATGACTGAAATGATTCTACAACAACAAATTTTCTTTCCTTTAACTTCTACTATTGGACTTTATCCTGCCTTCTGGAGCCTTGGTAGAATCAATCTAACCCTTTGCCCAAAGGACAATCCTTTCAATATTTGAAGATGATTACATGTGCCTTTATAGAATTCTTTTCTCCACACTAAACATTTCTGGTTGTTTACTGATTTGTAGAGGCTAGTTTCAATCCCTTTATTGTTCTAGTTTCCTTCCTCTGGACATACTCCTATTTGTCAAATGTCCTTCCTAGAATATGATATCCAGAATGAAATATATATCAGATGTGGCCGAGCCACAGTAGGACCATTACTATCTCCTTCGTGTACTCTATGGATGCATTATTCTAGCTGAAGATGATATTAACTTTTCGGGCAGCTCTATTCCATTGCTTGCTCCTATTGAGCATGAAGCCAAATAAAAATCCCCCATATTTTTGAATGAACTACTACTGTGAGGTCAGGTAATATTAGTGCAGTTTTGTTTTTTTGGGGGGAGGAATCCAAATATAGAACTTTAGATTAATCCATATTAAGTTAAATCTCATATTATTTCTTCCTTTGTTCCAGCCTATTGAGATCTTTTTGGATACTGGTTCTGAAAATATTTTCCCTTCAACTTTATGTGAGGAATATGCATGCTGTTTATGTCCTTATAGGAGACACTGATTAAAACATTGACTAGAATGAAACTAAGAATAGAGCCACAAGGCATTCCACTAAAGACTTCCTTCTAGTTTGATATCCAGGCATAAATCAGCCACCTTTGGTTGGGGTCAATCAGTTAGTTACTATTCTAACCACACTTTACGTAGGCACACATATGGTTACAATAGTCTGGAAGTACGGAACAGGTGGTAATCCAGGAGGGAGTATGGATTGGATGTTCATCTATTTTCACTTCATTCATTTCTCATGCCACAATATTTTTGCTTCATTGATTTTCATTGCTCATTGGATTATGTTTTTATTTTCTTTAAGGAGAATTTTATTTCCAGTTATTTCCCCTCTATCCCCTTTCCAGATAGTGGACAGAACATGGGTCCTGGAGTCAGGGAGATCTGAATTCATATTTGATCTTAGGTTCTTGTTGGCTATGTAAGTCTGGTCAAGTCACTTAACCTCAGTTTCCCCAACTATAAAATAGGAATAAGGAAAGCAGGGTGGTTGGGAAGATCAAATTATTTAATGTTTGTAGACTGATTTGAACAGTTCCTAGAACTCAGTGGGCACTATATAAATATTTATTCTTGTGCCTTCATACTTCTCTATTCTAGAATATACTGAACCTCTAAGACCTATGTAGATAGATCTCCCTTTCACCAAATCCATCCTTTAAATAAGCATTTCCAATCTTCATGAACCAAATACACCTCTAAACATTATTAAATTAAATTAACTCCCAGTGATATCCCAGGATCACAAGGAGGGAAAGAGAGAATAAGCATTTATCAATGACTACTATGTGCTAGGCACTATGCTAAGAATTTTACAAATACTATCTCATAGACTCATTGATTTAAGTTTGAAGGGGACCTCAGAAATCACTGAGTCAAACATATTCATTTTACAGATGAGGAAATAGGTAGTAAAGTGACCAAGCTGGAATTTGAGCTTTGGTCCCCTGATTCCAATGACAGCCTACTCTCTACCCTATCATACTGTATCCCAGCATTCATAGCAAATCATCATTTTTATACTATTAAGAAAAATAGTGTGGTTAGTCACTCAATAAAGATTTATTAATTAGCTACTTTGGACCAGGCACTGTTCTAAGAATTAGAAATGCAAAGAAAAGAAAAAGACAGTCCCTGACCTCAAGGATCTCAATCTAATGGAGGAGCCCATGTGAAAACAACTGTGTAAACAAGATGTATAAAGTATAAATAGGGGAAAGATTGATATTAGTTAGAAGGAGAAGAGTCCTTGGTTCATATCCTTCCAATCATGTGCAAATCATTTAACCCCTTCATCTATAAAATGGGAACAACAGTACCTTTAACATTTACTTCTGTTGGTTGTTGTTCTTTGTACTCAAGGAAGACCAAAATGACATCAATGAGTGATGTATTTTGATTCAGGCATAAATTGGATTTAAGAAGCACAGAGTTGTATAAAGTTGTTGGCCTCACGCTTTCTTCCAGAGTCACTGAAGTCCAGTGGCAAGACAAAAGCCAAGTCAATTGGTGATGACTCAGGGAACAGTAGGTGACTTTGACCTCTTTGATGTCTAAGCCTGCTTTATCTCTTTTTTACAATTGTTGTAAGAAACAAATGACATATATAAAAGACTGTAAAAAAATTTTTTTTGCTGTGTCATTTCTCAGTTGTATCTGAGTTTTCATGATCCAAATTTTGGGGTTTTCTTGGCAAAAATACTGGAATAGTTTGCTTTCTTCATTTCATTTTACATATGAAGAAACTGAGGCAAATTGAGCTAAGTGATTTGGGTCACATAGCAAATAAGTGTCTGAGGTTGGATTTGAACTCAGGAATATGAGCCTTCCTGATTTTAAGCCCAGTGCTCTAACCATTGCACCACCTAGCTGCCTTGCAAATTTTAAAGTCATATAAATTCAATTCATTAAGTTTGTATTTATATTGCAAATCATATCTATTTGGGGTCTGGAAGGTAGAAAATACATTAGGAAACAAGGAGTCTCAGAAGTCCAGAGGGAACCTGGGGAGTACTAAAGAGAAGAAATTGGAAGGTAGGGGCAATGCAGGTGGTGGAGGGCCCTAAATGTTAGAGTGAGGGCTCCCAGGAGCCACTCGTTAGATTTTGAGCTGGGGTTAACAATGAAAACAGTGTTTGAAGGAAGACTATTTTGGCAGAAGGGTACAAAATGATTAGAGTAGGAAGAAACTCCAGGAGCAGCTGGAAGCTTGCTTCAGTAATCCAGGTGTGAGGAAGGCTCAAAGAGGCTGGCAGCAGTGGGAATGGAAGGGAAAAAAAGAGTGGACTGGGAATGGTTATAGAGGAAGGCGTTCTGATTTAAGCACTGCTAAGTTTTGGGAGAAGGGACCAGTTCCATCTCCTATTGCAGGAGGAGATCTGCCTCATTGAGTGGGGAGTGTGAGAAAAATCCCTCAGGTGTTTAGGTAGGTTGCTGGCTTTGTTTGCAGTTACTCTGGTGAAAAGTAGGCAGCTGAGGTTCTTCAATTCCAGCCAGAACTTCTTTCCCATTTTAGTGTCTTTGGTGAAGACATCACACTGTATAATATGATGTTCTAGCAGTGAGGGGTCAAAGTAATAAGCCCTAGCAACTAGCATGGCTCCCATGGGTCCATGGAGACCAAGGAGGAAGATTCTGAAGCAATCACATGTGCCAAGTGTCACTACAAAATAATGAGACTCAGTCTTCCACATCCAAATAGATGTATAATTCAAGTCAACAAGCATTTATTAAGCATCTACTCTACGTCAGTCATTGTGCTAAGCACTATAGATTCAAAGAAAGTCAAAACAAAACAAACAAGCAAAAAAAACCCCATTACCTACTATCAAGAGACTCAGTCTAGTGAGAGAGACAATATGCAAACAACTCTACTCAAAGAAGATATAGTCAGGATAAATTAGAGATAATCAGGAGAAGGAAAGTGCAGATGCTAAGGGGAGGTTAGGAAAAATATCTTGTAGAAGGTGGGTTTTATTTGGAACTTGAAGAAAGCTAGGGAAACCAGGAGTATTCTGGCTTAGTTCTTTCCCCTTTTTTCTCTTCCCTTTCCCCTTCCCCTTCCCCTTGTCCTCTCTTTTTCCCTTTCCCTTCCCTCCCTCTTTCTGTTCCCCTTTCCCTTCCCTTTCCCCTTGTCCTCTCTTTTTCCCTTTCCCTTCCCTTTCCCCTTTCTCTTTCCTTTCCCTTCCCCTTCTCCTTTCCTTTCTTTTCTTTTCCTTTCCCTTCCCCTTCCCCTTCCCCCTTCCCTTTCTCTTCCCACTTCCATTCCTCTTTCTCTTTCCCTTCCTCTTTCCCTTCTCCTTCCTCTTCCCCTTCCCTTTTGTCTTAGTATCAATTCTAAGACAGAACAGTGGCAATGGCTAGGCAATTGGAGTTAAGTGTATTGCACATAGTAAATAAATGTCTGAAATCAGATTTGAACTCAGGAAGATGAGTCTTTGTGGCTCTAGACTCAGAGTCTATCCATTGCCAGCTAATTCTATGAATTCTGTTCTGTCCTCTAAATTCTATTAGGCGAGACTTTTTCAGGGCATAGACAATATTCCTACTTTGTTAACATATAACTCTTTTAAATTCTGTTATCTCTCCCTTACTTTCTGTAATTTTATTAGCTAGTTGGGGGTATGGGAAGAAGGGGAACCAAAGCTCTCCTCCTTCCTCCAACGACATTGAAAATAGGTCATTTAAACATTGATATTTTTACTTAGACCTCATGATCCTGATTTCTCAAGTCTATGTTTGTGTAGATTCATTCATTTAATAAAGAAGAATTTAAATGTCCACTCTATGAAAGTCATTGTGGTAGGTGCAGAGGATACATGGTAAAAAAATGAACTAGTTCCTTTCCCCAAGGGGCTTACTTTATAAGGGTAATATAACATAAGTTAGTAAATGCAAAATATATACAAAGTCAAATGAAAATAATTTGGGGGTGTATAGGGATAACACAAACAATGTGGAGTGGGGTTCAGGCTTCATGTAGGTGGTAGGGCATGAATTTATTATTGATGGGAGCCTTACAAGGACTATAAGAATTGGAGGTAAGGAAGAAGAACATTCTATATCTGAAGTAGAGAATGGGTGAAAAACTATGCAAAACCATGAAGGAAATAGGTGAGTTCCCATGTATGGGGAATAGCAAAAAGGTAATATTTTGCTGGGATATAGAGTATATGAAGTGGAAAATGTGAAATCAATTTAGAAAGATCATGGATGGCTTTAAATGCCAATAGAGGAGTTTGTATTTTATCCTGATAACAAGGAGTTATAGAAAGCTTCTTGAGCAAGGGAGTGATGTGGTTTGAACTATTCTTTAGGCCAGGAAAAATCAATTTAGCAGGAGTATGAAGGATGAATTAGAGAAGAGGAAGACTAGAAAACAGGGAGACTAATTTGGAAACTATTTCCAGGTGAGTGTGAGTGGAGGGATGAGGATGGATGCAGAATTGTTATTGAGGTATAATGGATCAGACTCCTTAATTGATTGTGGTGAGAGAGAGAGAGAAAAGTTGATCAAGACCCCAAGGATGAGAACCTAGACAACTGGAAAAGATGGTAATGCCCTTAACAGAAAAAAAGGAAATGAAGAAGAGGGGTGGATTTCAGAGGAAAGATAATGAATTCCATCTTGGACATGTTGAGTTTGAGATGCCTATGGATCACTAAAAGAAATCCTTTCAAACTGTGGTCTAACCTTGGAAGGCCTCCAATCTGTAGACATCTAGCCAGTACCAAATCTTAGATTAATTATATAGGCATGCAAGGAGACGGTGCTGCACTAGCTGTTTTAAATAGTTGCACATCAGCTTGACTTTTGGTATCTCAGTTTTTCATAGATTATATCACGTGAAGGTTTCACATTATCATTTGGAAGAAATTCAGATATTTGGAGATGGAATGATATCCAAAGCTTTTCTCTATTTCTGGGAACTTTGGCTAATACACCCTGTGTTCATTTGCAGTATGCATAAAGCCCTCTTCCCGGGGATCTGCCATACAGAACAGGAATGGCTCACAACCTCTAATTTAAAAAATCCAACCTGACAGGCAGGAAGGTCTGCTCACGTGTCCTTTCTCTACAGCCTGGGAAGGATCTGAGTTCATGAATGGTTCATTGATATTTCACTTTAACTTATCTGCCTTTTGAGTGCTCCTAGCCTGCTGAAATGTCCCATAAATCTACACTGAATACCTGCTGCTTAAATTGATTGTCAGTATCTGATCCAAAAATAACTTAATTCCTCTTAAAATATTCACCAGTACTTCCTATTACATTATACAGCCTTTATTGTGTTATACTTTGTCATATTGTGTTATGTTTTGTCATGTTAGCTGATACTCCATGATGGGATAGGATCTCAGGACATTGTTGATGGGAATTCAGAGTCATAGAACAATAGGGATGATGAATAAAAATGAGAGACTTTAGTTTAGAGGTTTGCACAGCAAAATTGTTTTTGAAATTTATTCATTAAAAAAAAAAGAACACTACTTTCTGTCTTAGTATCAATTCTAAGATAGAAGAATGACAAGGGCTAGGCAGTCAGGGTTAAATGACTTGGCCAGGGTTACCCAACTAGGAATTATCTTCTCCACTCCAAGCCAGGTTGCTCCACTGCTACTGTAAAGGTTAAAATTAATGGTCGGATGATGATTATATGAAATTATGTGGTCTCCAGAATTTATTATATCTTGAGTCAGAAATATATTTACAAATATTTACAAATAGAGAGGGAACAATAAAGAAGGGAAATATGAGGGGGATAGAGGTTATCTATCCTATCCACCTAAATGTTTTGCTCCAGGTCTACTTAATCCAGGCAGAGATTAATTAGTTCCCAACCAGGAAGGCTGGTAGTGAGCATCCACATGGCCTCCTCCAAGATGGAAGCTAGTCTCTCCAGAATCTAGGAAAAGGGGTCAGCCTTTTGTAAGGGGGAAAAAGGGTCTTTTTGGTTCAATATATTAAAAGATGGTCACCAGAGGATTGAACTATTAAAAATAATCTCAAGTCAAAATTGACTTTTATGGTGATTTTTTTACAATTAGGAAGGTTGAAAGTAGGGAAATTGAGAGAGAGAAACTCTGGCCCGGACCAGGTAAGGATTTAGAGGCCCAGCAGAGGGGCACAGAGGTTAATTAAACAAGGCTTCTAGCTACAATGCCTTTTACAATTAGAGAGGCAAGAGAGGCCTCCTTGAGGGTAGAGCCTCCAGAAACTCCAAAGGAAGAGAAAGCGAGTCGGCCTAACTTACCCACATGACAATTCAAAGGGGATATTTAAAGCAGTCTCAACATAGTCTCAGCATTCCAACACTCCTCCATGAACCAGAAAAGGTCCTTCACCCAATGCTCTCTTCCACCAAAGACCCCAGCTGACTGAGGACCTTCTCCTTTTAAAGGGGTCATTTATGCGTCACTTCCTGTGCCTCCCTCCTAATTTGCATGTCCAATCACGATAGATGATTCTCATGGTACTGCCTAGGGGGCAGAGGGTTGATTCTGATTCGTCACCCACTCTAGCACATGTGGGTTATGGACCTCCCAGAATTAGAGGTGTTCTCACCTTTGTTGATTAAATCTAAAAATGGGCTGTGTAGACTTAATCTAATTATCACACTTTTACTCACCCAATGAAGTTATCCAAGAGCCAGAGTCCAAGTAGAAGCTGAGCTCCAAGCCCATGATCCATGCTGTAGTTTCCAGCAAAGCTCCTTCGAGGACTATCTAAGACTATCTCCAGAAGACAATCTCTTCAGACTATTTTCTCAAAGACAATCTGGTCCGAAGGAGTTGGGGGCTTGCTTTTTATGGTGGCTTCTTGTCCCTTCCCCTCTTAACAGGGGCCAATCATAGTTTCCAAATCATCTAGCACTGCCCAAGGGGCAGTGTCTGTAGGATTGACTTCTCACCTTCTGAAGGTTAAGTTCTCATCCAAAAGATTCACAGATTCCTGGCTAATTGAATTTCTAAGCAGTGTGAATTCTTTAAGTACCTTGCTAGTTTCTTACCTAGTATTAAGTAGGGTATTTAATTTTTTTTGTTGATTCAATTCAAAAGTAGACAAGGGGAGTTAATCCTATCTTCAGTTTAGTGAGCTACTAAGTAGGGGTACTTAAGTTAGTGTTAACTCAGGATAGACAATAGAATAAAGAATTCTCTTTCACAATCCCACCTGTGATCCTTTGGGAGACTATTTTCCCCAATAGATCATTTTAACATATTCCGAAACCACAATAGTTAGAGATAAGAGAGAAATAAAAGAGAGCTAGCCAATGTTTGCTAGGTACACTGACAATAAGCCAATTAGGGGGCAATCCCCTTTGGCATGCAAGTTTACATTCAAATGCTTGTGTTCACCTCCCCACAGTTCAGACAGTTATACTCCAAAGTTCATGCTGGAACTTCTGATGCTATGGAGGTTTTCTTTGGGCATTTTCATGGCTTCATGGTGTCTTCTTCAAGCAGTACATTTTCTGGATTCAAGGAGTTAGCAAGCTTTTTTCCTTGCAATTTTTTGGATTTTTTTGACAATCATATACTACCTAGCTGACCCCATAGCAAAAATTTAATATGTGTGTGTGTGTGTGTGTGTGTGTGTGTATTTTGCATAGAGCTACAGAAAAAAATCTGTGAAATGGCAAGTAATATTATGATATATTCTGGACCTACGAAATCATTAGTTTGGGGGAATAACCAGTGTAGAAATTTCTTCCACTGATGGAGATGACTCCTCTGCAGTTTAGACTTCAATATTTGCCTAGTGGAAGGAGAGTTTAAATAACTTGTACAAGGTGAAAAAGTCAATATGCCACAGAAGTGGAAGTTGAACCCAGATTTTCTTATCTTTAAGACCATCTCTCTATTTGTTATATTAGCCTTCCTCTAGTAATAATAATAATAATGAAAATAATAATTTTATAATTCTGCCTCTGACATCTATTGGTCACTTAATCTCCTTGTGCTCCACACAACTCTCTAAGGCTATAAGTTGAAGGGCAGTTTATTGATCTGAATTGGTAAAAAGAGTTTTTTTTTCTTTTAAAAACAAAAACAAACCCTTACATTTTGTCTTAGATTCGGTACTAAGTACTGGTTCCAAGGAAGAAGAGTGGCAAGGCCTAGGCAATTGGGGGTGACTTGCCCAGGAACACATTTCTAGGAAGTATCTGAGGTTAAATTTGAACTGAGGACTTCCTATCTCCAGGCCTGGCCAGCTCTCTATCCACTGAGCCACCTAATTGCCCAGGGAGTTCCAAAGGAAACTAAACAGAATAAAAATAGGAGGTTTTTTAACCCATATAAGCATAGGTCTGGATTTCTCCTACCTCCAATAACATGATTATTAAAGCTCATATTTATAAAATGCTTCAAGATTTATATAACAATGCCTTTAAAGCAATGAGGGAGGTAGGGTAAATATTATTATGAACCTCATTTTACAGATGAAGAAACTGAGTCACAGAAGTTCCATGATTTTAGGATTATAGATGTAGAGCTGAAAGGTACCTGAGGTCATTCAGCCAAATTCTGTCATTACATAGGAGAGTAAACTGTGATCCAGAAAGTTTGTCACTTGTCCAAGGTCTATACATAAACACCAGAAGTAGTATTTGAACCTGGAACTCAGAACCAGTGTCTTTTCCATTGGACCATGTACTCTAACTTTTGCCTGTGGTCAAACAAGGAATGGCCTCTAGTTGAGTAAATTAGCTGATGCTAGTAGCTATGGGAAGAGGGAAGGACATTGGTATATCTTTACTATACAATGTTTCTGTAGCAAATGTTTTACAATTAGAGGCAAAAATCTCTGGATGGAAAAAGAGAGCTAAAATTATGTTCTGTCATTTTGGGGTATATTCAAAATGCAGAATTTTATTTTAACATGTGAATTATGATCTATTACAAAGACTGACATATAAAAGATCTTAAGAAGATGTTACCTTGAAACAGTTGCCATAAGTCTGCAACAGAAAAGTAATCTTGCTACTTGACTAAACTCTTCCCTGGACCTCTTTGTTTCTACTTTGCTTTCTCTAGTTTTTGTTTTTGTTTTTGTTTGGCCTGGACCTCTTTTCCTCTTTCCTTACCATTACTTGGGTCTTCTTCTAGGCACTTGCCACATTATAATTATGTTATAGTTATCTGTGTACATGTTACGTTAGGGCAGAGATTGTATTTTTTCCCCATTTTTTGTTCCTCTACCACCTAATATAGTGCTTTGCATGAAGTAGGTTTTAATAATTTGAATTTAATTGGATTGAAGAATCACAGGATTTAGAGTTGGCAGGTCTTTAGAGATCATTTGTTTCAGTTCTGACCAGGGCCTAGCACTATGATTGGAATTTAATGAATGTTTGCTGAATTGAATTGAATAAAATTTTAACTCCTTCCCTTTTACTTTTTTGCCAGTAAAGAGACTGCGGCTCAGACAGGTGCTGTTTGTCAATTGTTGAGCAGGTATCAAGTAGTGAAATCAGACAAAATACATTGGGCTCAGTTCTAGGTGCCACTTTTAAAGAGGATTATTGACAAGTTTTTGAGGGGACTTGAAACCATGTCATATCAAGATCAGTTGAAGGAATTGTTTAGGCTGGATAAGAGTGACTTGGGTGAGTGAGTAGGAAGCAGGATAATTGGCTTAAACAGATGAAGACTGTCACGTAGATGAGAGATTCGATTTATTTTGAGTGGTTGCAGAGAACAGAATGGGGACCCGTTGGTGTAAGCCAAAGGGAGGATTTAACTCAACATAAATCAAGTTTCATGATAATATAGGGAGGTGTTCATTGCTGGGGGGTAGTCAAGAAGAAGCTTTTTGGGCATATCCTATAGGCTAATCATGGTTTTGGTAAGTACCCTTCTAGATCACTTCTTAAATCCTTTCCATTTTGTAGAATTCTATGAACAGTCAACTACATTTTTTTTATTTTTATTTTTTATGAACCCTTACTTTCCGTCTTGGAGTCAATATTGTATATTGGCTCCAAAGCAGAAGAATGGTAAGGGGAGGCAATCATTTAACCCTGTTTGCCTCAGTTTCTTCATTGATAAAATGAGCTAAGGACGGAAAATGCAAGCCACCCCAATACCTTTGCAAAGAAAATCTAAATGTGGTAATGGAGTCAGACATGGTCGAAATGACTGAATTTTAGGTATTATTCTAGATCACCTCTCAAATCCTTTCCATATTTAGAATTCTATGACCTATATCATTGTTACTGAGGTTTCCTCAGCTACAAATCAGTGAAGGAGGGGGCAGCTGGGTGACTCAGTGGTTTGAGAGTCAGGCCTAGAGATGGTTCAAATCTGGTCTCAGACACTTCCTAGCTGAGTGACCCTGGGCAAGTCACTTAACCCCCATTGCCTGGCCCTTATCATTCTTCTGCCTTGGAACCAATACATGGTATGGATTCTAAGACCGAAGGTAAGGGCTTAAAAAAAAATAAACAAAAGAGGCTCTCATGCTCTGGGATAAAGGCTACAGATATGGTTGGATTATATAATTGGGTGGGAGTTCTAGACTGAGGACTCAGATGGGAACTGGGCTGAGAAAAGACAAGAGTTGTAGGGAGTTGTAGGGCAGGGAAAGGGAGTTGGGGGGTATTAAGAGTGAGAATGGATGTGCTTAGGCTAATGAGGAATTGGGAGGGGTATAGAAAAGTAACTCTCCTTCCCTGTTAGTCACCAAAGTAGACTGGAGGTGGTAGGAAGAAGGAAGAGGATGAGGAGCAGCACCCAAAACAACTTGCCTTCCTTCATTTTTCTCCCATTTCTGATTTCTTCCCTCTTCCCCTTTGTTCCTGCTACAAATTTTTGCTGGGAAGCAATAGAAGGTGGGGGAAGAGAAGAGGGAGAAGAAAGGGGAAAATGATGTGAGGGGAGAGGGAAAAATGGTTGTGGGGGCAGCTTTCTTATATAAAGTATCAATATGCCTAGTGTATTTAAGGCAGGGACTGGGCTCACACAAGAATCATACAATCTAATGACATTATTTCTTGCTCCATGTACCTGTTGCTTCTTTAGGATATAATCTTCAGAGGTCAGGAACCAAGCCATTAACTTTGTGCCCACAAAGCCCATTAAGCATACTTATGAGAAGTATGCTTCATAAATATTGAGCTAGATTTTCACAGTGAGGAAGCCAGGCCCTGTTAGTGTACATGGCTCTTGCTGGAAGTTCCATTAACCCTTTTAGACCTGTAGGGCTCTTTCATTGAATAAATATTTATGCATGCATAGTTCTGTGGTCTAAAGGAGTTAATGCATTTGAAGGTGCTTGATTTGCCACCCAGGGGAAATTGAACTCACTATTTGAAAATAGTGAAAAAGAAGAAGAAAGCAAGGACAAGGGTCCCCCCAGGGTCGTAGACAGGCAATTTTGGATGGGATAGACTGCGAAATGCTGGAAAAGGAGGAATCCATAATGGAGAAGAATAAGGATTCAAGGCTGTGGTTGACGTGCTCCATGGCTATTTTTTAAAGTGACAAAAGGGAGCCAGCTCTATTCTGTGTAATTCTGTAGTCTTTGGTTATGTTGGCACTTAGCATGGACCCCGCCCTAATGCCAGGATGCAGCTGCTTCTTTAGAGCTAAGGCTTTTGCAGGAACTGCATTATGGAAGACACACCCTTTGGGCCCCCTAGAAAGATCCTGTAGAAATGAGAGCACACCCTCATAAGTAAAATATCCCTGAATGTAACAATATTTTGATAATTATAGTCTTCCAGAAGCATAATCCTTAAATGGCTGTGGTAATTATAGCATCCTTCTTCTCCAATACTTCTCTTCCAGGAGAACTAATCCCAACCTTCCATATATTACACCAGGCTCCATTGGCACAGGCAAGGGGGGTGGTGGTGGGGAGAGGAACTGCTTTTTCAGCTGGAGTGTCTGGATCCCACATAAATACTGAGATGGCTCTGGGACCTCACTGAGGTGGACATTTCTTCTATTAAGTTCACTGTCCATTGTTGGGTAGAGGGCGAGAACGCAGAGTCAGGAGCTGACTCCCTTTTGTCACCTTAAAAAGCAGCTGTGGGACAGTGCTGATACCATGATCTTGAAGCCTTATTCTTCTCCAGTGTGCAAAGGGGGTGCAGGAATCGTGGTTCCTTGTTCTGTGCCTTCTTTAGCATATCACATCCAAAATTGCTTATCATTCCTCTACTGGATCCTAAGGGGTCCTCCTTTCTTTTCCTTTTTCGATAATTCTCAAATAAATAATGAGTTAAACGCTTTCCAGGTGAAGCTTTTGTCATTGGCCTTTCATTAGTTCACTTCGGGGGGACCCCAGTAAACTGGGTCCTTTTTCTATTTCTTCTGGCATTTCAATGATATCAATGGAATCCAGTTTTGTAATAATAATAATAGGGATAATGATAGCTAACATTTACAGAGTGTATTAAGGTTCTCAAAATACTTCTATGGATATTATCTCATTTGATCTTAATAATTCTGTAAAGTTAGTATTATGATTATGTCCATTGTATAGATAAGGCAACTGAGGCTGAGTGGTGAAATGACTTGGTTAGGGTCACACAGCTAGTAAGTATAAGAGGCAGGATTTGAACTAAGGTCTTCTGGACTCTAAGTTCAGCTCTATCTGGCAGCTAAGTGGTCCATAGAGTACCTGGCCTGGAGCTGGGAAGATTTGAGTTCATCTGTGGCCTCAATTACAGTCAGTTGTGTGATTCTTAGGAAGTCACTCCATCCCTGTCTGCCTCAGTTTTCTCAGTTGTAAAATGAGGGTAATAGCCCCTACCTCCCAAGGTTATCTGTGAGGATCAAACAAGATAATACTATAAAGTGCTTAGCACAGTACCTGGCACAAAGTAAGAGCTATACAAATGTTACTTAGCATCATTATTATTATCTACTATAGCACCTGGAGGCAACTGGGTGGCTTAGTGGATTGAGCACTGGGCTTGGAAGCCTGAGTTCAATCCAGTCTCACACATTAGCTGTGTGACCCTGGGCAAGTCACTTATCAAAGGAAATGACAAACTACACCAGTATTTTTACCAAGAAGACTCCATGGACAGTGTCACAAAGAGTTGGACATGATTGAACAACAGTAGCTATAGTACCTGGCTATCTCAGACCACATGAATAACCAATTTTCTTTTTCTGTCACACATTTCTTTGATCCCTTCCTTATCACCAGTAGGTTGGCATCTTAGGGATGAATTCTTTGGCCACGATAAACTCTGCCTCTCAAATGTACAATGATGCAAGCAATTCTTGAAACAAACAAACAAACAAACAAACAAACAAACAAAAGACTCCATAGAAGACGTGTCAGGTAAGGCCACAACTCAAGTAAAAAATTGAAATCTGGTAAATAGAGTCAGGGTGATTATCTCTGCTATGACCTAGCTGCAGTATAAACTATATGGCAAATTATGACTAATGATATAATTTTTCTTGTATCTTTATCAATTCATTCTGATTAGTATGGCTGAGTAGGTAACAGTTTTTTAGTCAAGGCCCTAGATGTAGTTTTGATTTTCCATAAAATCACTGAAGCTACAACTATTTTTTGAAAACCTTTACTTTCTCTCCTAGTAATAAATCCAAGACAGAAGAAACAAGGGGTAGGGAAATGGGGTTAAGTGACTTGTCTGGGGTCATACAACTAGAAAGTGTCTGAGACCAGATTTGAACCCAGGTCCTTCTGATTCCAGGTCTGATGCTCTATTCACTATACCACTTAGTTGAAAGATTGTTAATGTAGTTAACTACTTTAATCCCTTCTATTTCTTTTTTCTTCTCTAATTGCTGCTGCTAGCATTTCTAGTACAATATTACAAATAACAGAGGTGATAATGTGGGCATCCTTGCTTCACTGCTGATTTTACTTCTAACTTGTCCCCATTGCAGATGATACTTGCTGATGGTTTTAAATATACACTGTTTATTATTTTGAGAAAGTGCCCAGTTATTCCTATGCTTTCTAGTGTTCTCAATAGGAATAGGTGTTATATTTTGCCAAAGGCTTTTCCTCCATCTATTGAGATAATCATGTGATTTCTGTTGGTTTGATTATTGATATGGTCAATTGTGTGGACGGTTTTCCTAATATTAAACCAGTGATTCCCAAAGTGGGCACTACCATCCCCTGGTGGGTGCTGCAGCGATTCAGGGGAGCAGTGATGCCACAGGTGCATTTATTTTTCCTATTAAAATTAAAAAAATTTAATTTCCAAGGGGCTAAGTAATATTTTTTCTCGAAAGGGGGTGGTAGGCCAAAAAAATTTGGGAATTACTGTATTAAACCATCCTTGCATTCTTGTTATAAATTCCACCTGGTCATAGTGAATAATCCTTGTGATAACTTACTGTAGTCTTTTTGCTAGTATTTTATTTAAGATTTTTGCATCTATGTTCATTAAGGAGAGTAGTCTGTAGTCTTCTTTCTCTGTTTTTGGTCTGCCTGGATTTGAAATTAGTACCATATTTGTGTCACAAAAAAAATTGATAAGATTCCTTTTTTGCTTATTTTGTGAAATACTTTGTATAGAATTGGGGTTAGTTGTTCCTTAAATGTTTGATAGAATTCACTTGTGAATCCATCTGGCCCTGGGAATTTTTTCTTAGGGAGTTCCTTGATGGCTTGTTTAATTTCTTTTTCTGAGATGGGATTATTTAAGTATTCAATCTCCTCTTTTGTTAATCTGTTTAAGGGTTCATATTTTATTTTTAAAATTATTTAATTAATTTAATAAATAAAATAATTTATATTTTTGTAAATATCCAGCCATTTCCCCTAGATTGTCCTATTTATTGCCATGTAATTGGGCAAAATAGCTCTTAATAATTACCTTAATTTCTTCTTCATTAGAGGTGAGACCACCCACTTAATGATACTAGTAATTTGATTCTCTTCATTCTTTTTTTATTAGATTAACCAGTACTTTATTTGTTTTTTCAAAGTACCAACTCCTAGTCTTATTTATTAGTGTAATAATAATCTTATTTTCAATTTTATTAATTTCTCCTCTGATTTTTATGATTTCCAATTTAGTTTTCATTTGAGGATTTTTTAAAACCCTTACCTTCCATCCTGGAGTCAATACTGTGTATTGGCTCCAAGGCAGAAGAGTGGTAAGGTTAGGAAATGGGGGTCAAGTGACTTGCCCAGGGTCACACAGCTGGGAAGTGTCTGAGGCCAGATTTGAACCTAGGACCTCCCATCTGTAGGCCTGGCTCTCAATCTATTGAGCTACCCAGCTGCCTCCTATCTGAGGATTTTTAATTTGTTCTCTTTCTAGCTTTTTAAGTTGCATGCCCAGTTCATTGACCTCTTCTCCCTCTCCATTTTGTTGATATAGGCAGATAGAAATAGAAAATTTCCCTTGAGTAGTGCATTGGCTGTATCCCATAGATTTTGATATATTTTTTCCTCCTTGTCATTTTCTTCAATGAAATCAGTAATTGTTTCTATGATTTATTTTTGACTTACTAGTTTTGAAGAATTAGATAATTAAGTTTCCAATTAATTTAAAGTTTGCCTCTCCATGAGCCCTTATGAGTTATGATTTTTATCACATTGTGATCTAAAAAATAGCATTTATTATTTCTGCTTTTCTATATTTACTTACAATGTTTTCATGCCCTAGTACATGGTCAATCTTTGTATACATACCATGTGCAGCTGAAAAGAAAGTATATTCCTTTTTATCCCTATTCAATTTTATCCATACATATTAGCTCTAATTTTTCTAATATTTTATTTAGTTCCCTTACTTCTTTCTCATTTATTTTTTGGTTTGATTTATCTAGTTCTGATAGGAGAAGGTTGAAGTCCCCCACTGATATGGTTTTATTATCTATTTCCTCCTTAAGCTCCTTTAGTTTCTCCTTTAAAAATCTGGATACTATACCATTTGATGTATATATGTTGAGTACTGATATTTCTTCATTATTTATACTGCTTTTTATCAAGATTTAATTACCACCCTTATCTCTTTTAATCAAGTCTATTCTTATTTTAGCTTTGTCTGAGGTCATGATTGCTACTCTTGGCTTCTTTGTGTCAGTTTTAGCCCAATAGATTCTGCCCCAACCTCTTACCTTTACTTGTGAGTATCTACCTGCCTCAAGTGTGTTTCTTGTAGAAAACATATGGTAGGATTCTGGTTTTTAATCCATTCTCCTATCTGCTTCTGTTTCATGGGTGAATTCATCTCATTCACATTCATAGTTATGATTATCCTCTTTGTATTCTCCATTTTGACTTCCTCCTTTAATCCTAACCTTTCTCCTTTCCCTCTTACCCTTCCCTCTAGTGTTTTCCTTTTAGTCAGTCTCCCCCCTTTTATTACTCCCCTTCCCACTACCTCCCTTCCTACCATAGGGCCTTTTGAACTCCTCCCCCAATTTCTCCCTCTCTTGTATTACTCCCCTCCCACCACCCCATTTCTTATTATCCTTCTATTTCTCTATAGGGCAAGAGACAATTCTGTACCCCAATGGATCTGCCTGTTCTTCCCTCTCTGAACCAATTTCAATGAGAATAAGGTTTAAGTATTTCCAGTAGCTAACCTCTTCTTTCTTTCCATTGTATTGGTCTTCTTTACCTCCCCCACTTCCTTATGTGATATATCTTACCTCTTTTCTCATTTCTCTTAGTATTATTCTTTTTTTACCCCACTTTTTAAAAATATTTTTTTGACTAAACAGCTTACCACTATATCATCTATGTGTACTTGGTAACATTTTTTAAGAGTGATGGATGTCATCTTTCCATATAGGAATACATGTCATTTGACCTTATGGATGCCATTAGATTTTTTCACTTTCTTATTTACTTTTTCATGTTTCTCTTGAATTCTGTATTTGGGCATCAAAAGTTCTGTTTAAGTCTGGTCTTTTTTTCAGGAATGCTTGGAAATCTATTTTATTAATTGACCATCCTTTCCCCCTAAAATAATATAGTCAGTTTTTCTGGGTAGTTAATTCTTGGTTGTAGACCCAGTTCTCTTGCCTTCCAGAATATCATATTCCCTGCCTTCTGGTTCTTCAGTGTAGATGCTCCTAGATTCTGTGGAAATCTAATTGGGGTTCCATGATATCTGAATTGTTTCTTTCTAGCAGTTTGTAGTATTTTCTTCTTGACCTGGGAGTTCTTGAGCTTGACTATGACATTCCTAGAAGTTGTCAGTTGGGGATTTAATGCCAGAAGTGATCTGTGGATTCTTTCAATCTCTATTTTACCTTCATGTTCAAGAATTTCAGGGCAGTTTTCTTGGATAATTTCCCGTAGTATGATGTCTAGGCTTTTTTGTTGGTCCTGATTTTCAGGTAGTACAATAATTTTTAAATTGTCTTTCATGGATCTGTTTTCCAGGTCAATTGTTTTCTCAATGAGGTGTCTCATTATCTTCAATTTTTTTCATTCTTTTGATTTTTTTAATATGTTTTTCTTCAACATGTCTTATTTGATTTTTAAATTCCTTTTTGAGCTCCTCCATAGCCTTCATGAAATTCCCTGCATTTTTTTGAGGCTTTGCTTGATGTTTTCTGGATCTTGTCCTCATTCATTGGTTTTGTTCTTTGGTCCTTATCCCCATAGAAGCATTCAATTGTAGCTCCCCCCTATTTACTCATTTTATTTACTTTTTTTCACTCTATGGACTATATAAACTTGCCCCTCTGTTGATTTACTGAACCAGAGTGTATGAGCCATTATGCCCTGAGGTTGAATCTTCTCTTTTCTCAGTCCTATGCTAGTATACCAGATATAGTTGGTTGAGGTAACCTGCTGAGCTGGCCTGCCATGGGACAAATTTTTCACCATAGCCAGCAGGCTGAAGGTGTCCAGCCAGGTGCCCCTTCACTCCCAGTTCCTCCCTGCCAGTCTTTGTCAGAGCCCTGGACCATGTGTGGTGGGTCAGAGGCAAACCCTCATGGCTGAAATCTCTGCCTGGGGCTCACACAATAAGCCCAGTCTTATCATGTGTCTCAGAGCTGGGTTGGGGAGGGTGTTCAACCAGTCTGTCTCTCCCTTATCCTATGAAAATAGACACATTGTGCCTACCTTTCAAGTTGTTTTCAGTAGGAGAATCTCGTGACTTCTTTGGATTTTTGTTTTCTTTGAAGCATGATATAAACATTAGTTTGGAAGGATTGTCAGAGAGGTTTGGGCTTTAGGTAATTCTAAGCTGCCATCTTGGCTATGTTCATTCCATTAACTTTTATCGGCCTCAGTTTCATTATCTGCAAAATGGGTGTTATTGCAATTACCTCATGGGTTATTGAAGAACAAATGAGATAATACATGTAAAGCAACCCATAACGTGGTTTTAAAATGCTAGCTTTATTAGGTTTGAGTTTCTTTTGTGTCATTTTAGATTCCTTTAAAGCTCTTAACTTTGAGTTCAGATACCATATTAGCTATGTCACATCAAAAAAATCACTTCAACCCTCTAAGTTTCAGTTTCTATACCTTTCAAATAGAGATAACAGTTCCAGTACTACCTATCCTTATGGTTGTTGTGAAAATGAAATAGCCTTTCCTTTTTACCCTGGAAAGAGGAGAACTTAAGTCACAATGAAAAGATTACTGGGCTTTAACAAAGGAGAGAAGACATCCTTTCCCATAATGCCCGAGGTCTGAGCTGCATTCACAAAAGAGGAGAGAGGGTCCTTGGGAGAAGAAAGCCTATCAGGAAGAAGGGGTATCTGGGGTTATGGCTGCCATGAGGAAGATGAATTCAGCTGAGCAATGTGAGCATCCATCTAGCTGAGTAGAGAGGAGAGGCTGAGTCAAGCTGGTAGCTTTAGGATCGGGCTAAAATTGGTACTGGCAAAAGCTAGTAGGGCTAGAAGCCAGGGGCAGGGATAAAGGCTGTAGAATCTGGAGCAGAAGAAGCACTCACCATAGTGCAGCAGTTCTTAAACTTTTAAACTTTAGTACCCTTTTATGCTCTTAAAAAATATTGAGGTCCTGAAAGATCTTTTGTTTATGTGGATTATATTGATTGATATAATTATTAGAAATTAAAACTGATACATTTTAAAGTAATAAATACATTATATATTATCATAAGTAACTTTTTAATGAAAAAATAACTATTTTCCTAAACAAGATTCAATGAGAAAAGGGACATTGTTTTACATATTTCTAAGAATCTCTTTAATGTCTGACTTAATAAAAGACAGCTGGATTCTCATATCTGCTTCTGCATTCAATCTGTTATAATATGTTGTTTTGTTTGAAGTATATGAAGAAAATCTGGTCTCACACAGATATGTAGTTGGAAAAGGGAGGAGTATTTTAATAGGCAAATGATGTTTTAGTATTATTATGAAAAGTTTGGATCTTGAAGACTCTCTGAAAGGGTCTTAGCCAGGATCATACTTCGAGAATCCCTATTTTAGATCCTTTAACTAGATCTCCATTCCCACAAATATAATAGGTTTGAGGTTAACTAGTTTGTTAGTAATGATTTTCTCCTGGGGATTATATGATGGGACCTGAAGAACTGCGTACATTCAGAGGTGAATGGTATTCACTGAGAGGTGGGCTATAATCTTGCACCCTGGCCAAGTGGGTGAGGATAGTAGTCTTTTCTTGGTATTTTGTATGCTTTTTAAAAAAAAATAAAATCTGTTCTATGTTAATATGTTTGCAACCTCATATGTTGGTAGGAGAACCAAACACCCTTAAAAGAAAGCAAGAAAGCAGTCAAATTCTGTTATTTCCAGTGAGACTTCTGGATATGGGTCAAATAAGCCATATCAAGTATTACTAAAAAGTTTTCAGGATTGAATCTGTGCAAATGAGTCCAGAGTTCTGATTGTGAACCATAGGTGACCTCTTTTTGGACTGTCCCAATATTTACAAAAATTAATTCAGACTGCTCACTGGAAGGTCAAATGCTGAAGCTTAAATATTTTGGCCACATAATGAGAAGACAGGACATATTGGAAAGGCCTCTGATGATGGGAAAGATTCCAAGCAAAAGTAAAAGAGGACAGCAAGAGGTTGAGATGGATAATGTCAAGGAAACAACAAATATGAATTCAGATAGTCTTTAAGATGTGGAGGATATAAGGGCCTGGTCTGCTATGGTCATGACTCAACAACTGAACAACAACAAGAAGATCTTATCAAAACCTCCAAATTGGTTGGGGGCAGAGAAAAGAGGAAGTCAAGAACAACAGCATAGTATCATTTTTTTTTTTTTGGATTTACAAAATCCATTCATCCAAGGGTGGCAGAGTGGAGGGGAGGGATGGCATGGGGAGAAAAAGCAAAGTGTTCAAATCAGCACAGGCACAGGGCTGGCAACGGCTAGAAAACAGCTGCAGAAAAATCTGCGGTTGCTGAGACACACAACAGCATTAAAAATCCACACCTGGCATCAAAAAAGATTCTGGCCTACACTCACAAGACAGTAAAACTCCAGATCCCCAAAAGGATGATGGGAATGTGCTGAGGGCCCTTGGCAGGGTGGGTCCTGCTTTCCCTAGGCGAGGGGAAATTGAGGAAGCTACCACCAGTGCCTCCCTCCAAAGCCATCCCCTCCCCTTGGAGGCAGCTCAGTGGGCTGCAGCCGCCTTCAGTTTGGCAGGAGATGGGTCAGGTGAGGGAAGCTTTTCAGAGAGGCTGAGCTGCTCAGGGCAGATTGCGGGTACACCATCTTGTGAAAGAGTCTGTTGCTTAGGAAGACCACCAAAGAGAAGAGGCATAACTAGAAGAGATATGCCTTCCCAGGGGTCTTTGCTTCATTGGTGCTGATGATGAACAAAGGGAAAATGATAGAGAAGAGGCAGCCACTGATGATGTAAGAAGACTGCATTGCTGTGAGGAAGGCCAAGGGTAGACCAAATCCAAAGTAGTAAGGCCAATTCCTTTCAATGTTGGATAATTGCTGATGCATTTCAATTCCTTTGTTGAACCAATGATACTCGAAACAATACAGTGAGTAGAGAAGAGACATGTGCAGGAGACTGACCAACTGGACAATGAGATGGATTGGGAATAGACTAACAAACATACCCTGGATCAGGAAAAGGGCCTGGAGTAAGAGGTTAAATAGCATGTCGGCAGTGATCTTGCTAACACTTGGGAAAGGTTGAGGCTTCCTCCTAGATACCTCGAATGCCAGATCAGCAATATCCTGGAACCATATAGCATTCACAACTTTACTGAGTACAAACAGGGGAAGCACCCACAGAGCACTAAAGATAGAGGTGAGGATAAACTCAAGCCAGGACCAGACATCTCCATGCAGAGAGGGATCTCCAATAATCTGAGCTGTTACTGACTGAAGCACAGGGATATATATACTCGGTAAAACAAGAGAAGACTCAGCCAGAACATTCCTCCATTCCAAGCACAGCACTGGAAAATTCTGCTTACTATCCTTGGCTCACTCTCCTGCTTCTGCTCCTCACTTTGGGCTCTTCTCTGGACTAGAACACTGCTTGCCCTTCTTTGATGTTGCTCTTCCCTCTTCTGTTGGATCTGGGCATCCAGTCTGGAGATGGTGCAGATGCCCCAGATGGAGTCCTTGATTCCCCTAACAAGATCATGAAGAAACATTTTGACACTGTCAGCCATCTCTACTTCTGCATCACATCCACCACCCAAACTATCAACTACAGGGAGAAGGGAAGAGAAGGATCCCAAAATCTCTCATCATGAAGAGCCCAGAAACACAGAGCTTTCCCTCTCTGGGCCTTGGCTTACCCATCTATGACTTGGGAGAAGCAGCTGCTTCTCTCTTTCCTCTCATACATCCATGGAGGATTAGCCAGATAGTAGTATTACTGGGAATGCTGGTCAGACAGGTCAGGACATTCTGGAACTCTTTCTCTGGGATTTCACTGAAAGCTGGGTAATCTGGAAATGTGATGACTGGGCATCCATCTTGTCCCTGTCCACCAGACAGGTAAGCAAATTGCTTTTTCAATTGGTCTTCAATATCAGCAGCACAGAGGGGAACGATATCCTGGTGCATGATTTCATCAGTATCCTGGGAAACGACATCTAATCTCTGCACCATTTTTTCCAGGGCCATTTCTTAATTTCTCAGCCAAAATCTCATTCTCCGATAAAATAAAAATCCTCCACAGTCAACATGTTTTCCTCCGCTCCAGAAGAAGGGGAGAAAAAGACTACAGCAGTGCTTCCCAGCTCTGCATTTCAGTTACTTCATCCAGATTCCCCCAACCAACAGAAATAGGGGTCTGAGTGCACCCTCCTTCCCTCCTTCTCTCCCTCCCTCTCCCACTGCAATGCACAGACTAAGCCTGTAGTGCTGGAGGTTGATCATGAGTAGGGAAGCACATCATGGCCATTTAAAACTTGCCATTCTTCCCTGGTGCTGGCATGTGCCTACCCTGTCACTAATAAATGCCCGAATGAATGGCTAACATCGATTACATACAGGCTTACCGGTCTCTCTCCTCCCCCTCCGGCATAGTATCATTTAAAGCAGTGATTCCTGAAGTGGGCGCCACTGCCCCCTGGTTGGTGCTGCAGTGATCCAGGGAGGGTGGTGATGATCACAGGTAACTTTTAAATTTTAACTTTTTTTGTATTATATTCTATTCTGAGTTCAATAAATAGTTTCATAATTTCAAAGTTCAATGTTTCTAATTTACACCTTTCTTTACTATATTTTACAAAAAAGGTAGAAATATTAATACATATATCTTTCTTATTAATTGCTATTAAAATTTAAAAAATTAATTTCCAGGGGGTGCTAAGTAATATTTTTTCTGGAAAGGGGGTGGTAGGCCAAAAAAGTTTGGGAACCACTGATTTAAAGAAATTTTGATTATATTTCTTAGGACCAGTTCTACCACCAGGTACCTATTATTCTGAGGCCAAGTAGTACAGTGGAAAGACTGTTGGATTTAAAGTCAAAGACCTCAATTCAGATCTTGACTCTGTTACTACCTATATGTCCTTGGCTAAGTTATAAGCTCAAAGGGCCTCAGTTCCCTCAACAGTAAAATTAAGGGATTATAAGGCTAGTAAGGTCCTTTCTAGTCATATAACTCATTAAGTGTAAAACATCCACATAAATTCAACAAATATTTATTCCTCTGCTTCTTTTGTTCCAGGCAATCCTGCATTGGATATACTCTCCTTGGTGCTGGAGAATGGGGTGAGAGGAAGCTAGAAGTGAAAAGAGGAGCCCTCCAAATCAGACCTAAGTGGCCTTAGATGCTTCCTACCTGTGTGACCCTGGACAAGTCACTTAAATCCAATTGCCTAGGCCTTTTTGCTCTTCTGAGTTAGAATCTATTGGAAGAAAGAGGGTAAGAGTTTTTAGGAAAAAAAATCACCCATAAGGATAATATTTGACCAATGCAGTAGTGAAGATATAAACAATACTTACTGGGCCCTATATAGAACTTTCATACTAATGGAATTCCACCAAGGAGCACATAAAAATGTCAGGAGAAGAGACTGACCCCACTCTCTTTTCTACACTAATATCACTGTTTGAGTGGTGAGTTATCAGCTGCAAGTCAAATCGATCTACTCTATGGGTCAGTCTGAGGCTGATTGACAGCTCATGTGGCCAGTGATAGGGTGCCCTGAGAACAGTGGCCTGTTGCCGTGGGATTGTGGGAGGCACAGTGAATGCTTTGAAATCATCAGAATGCTGCTTAATGTTCTTTGATACTTTTTAAGTGACTGAGTAGGGGAGGGGGCAAACTTCCATCTGCAGCCTAGATATTCCCAAATGAGGCAATGCCTTCCAATACTTTAGTGTAGTTAGGGTCCAAAGTACTTATAAAAGAAATATGTCAAATTTCATTGCTGAAGGCAAAGAAAACTAGGCCAATTTTTTCTTTAATGGTTTCAAAATCTGTAGACAAATTCATTAGGTTTCTATTATTTCCAAATCCTAGTGAGAACATCATAATTATTTCCTCTGTTTTGGACAACATGTTCAATGTTGCTAAACTCTTGGCTCTATATTCAATAGTTTCAGAGACTCCAAACTCCAAAGGAGACATTTTAAAAATGTTTTCAGCAATGGCAGCCTGGGTGAAAGGGATGGTATAGTCTCCCAAGTGACTTAAAGAAAAAGTTTACTGATTCCAATACATCAAAAACCTTTTAAATTTTGGCTCCTTTCTTCCTTACCAGTCTTCTTACATCTAACTCTCCCTTCTCCATTTCTGAGCTGTGCTGCCACCATGGACAAGTCATTTAACCTCTGTCTGCCTCAGTTTCCCTAGCTTCAGAATGGGGATAAAGAATAGCACCTACCTCTCAGAGTTATTGCGAGGATCAAATGAAATAATATTTGTCAAGTGCAAAGCACTTTACATAGTAGGCACTTAATAAATGTGTGTTCCCTCCCTCTGCTTCCACATTCCATATGATCTGGTGATATTGGCCTCCTTGCTATTCATCAAACATGACACTACATCTCTTGATTCTAGATATTTTCATTAGCTATTCTTCATGCCTGGGATTTTCTCCTTCCTCATCTCTGACTCCCAGCTTCTCTGTCTTCTTTCAAGTCTCAAGTAAAATCTTTCTTTCTACAAGAAGGTGTTCTTGACCTCTCTTAATGCTCACACCTTCTCTCTGTTGATTGTCTTCCATTTAACCTGTATATTTTTTGTTCATACATAGTGGTTTACATATTATTTCCTTGCATTAGACTTTGAGTCTTTTGAGAGGAGGGAACATTCTTTTCTTAGCTTTTTTTCAGTATCTCCAGTACTTAGCATGATGCCTGGCACGTAGTAGATGTTTAATAGATACTTACTGACGTGTTTGTGAACGTGGATTGAGTCTCATTAGTTTGTAGTATACTTTGCACATATAGCTGCTTCAAGACTTTACTCCTTTATCTTCCTGAGCCAGGAGAAGATTGTTGGTATTTATTGCCATGCTCTTTTGATCCAGCAGTGGTCCCCTTTCCTCTCTTAAAAAAAGGTTTATTGATGGCTTTTGTTTTTATATCAGTCATTTCCAGATATCCCTCTCTTTTCTTCTTTCCCTTTGGACACTTCCAAAGAAAAATAGTTAAGTGACATAGCATCCACATCTTGTCAGTGTGTTTAACCTTCCCTATTGGGGTCAGGGATGTGTGTTCCATTACCTATTTTTTGAGTCTAAGATTACTACAATTACTCAAGATTCTGAGATTGTTTCTTTTTTAGCATTCTTTTCATTGGTGTTATTTTACTCATGCATATTGTTTTCTTGTTTCTCCCTTCTTTACCTTGTGTCAATTCATACAACTCTTCCCATGTTTTTCTGCATTCTTCAGATTCATTATTTAGGATTATGGGAACCTGACCCTAGAGATGGAAAGGATCTCAGAGGCTATTTTCTCCAATACTTTTATTTTACATATGAAAAACCCAACATCTATGGAGGTTAAGTGACTCACCATGGTCACACAGGAAATAATAATCGGAAACAAATTGGGTCCTACGTCATCTGCTTTCAAAGATGAAGATATTTCCATTGTACTGACAATAATATTTTACTACATTTATATTCCATAATTTGTTCAGTATTCACCAAAAGATGGGCATCTGTTCTGGTGTTTTACTACCACAAAAAATTAAAGCTCATTTCTTAATACTAATAATATCCAGATAAGGTTATATTGCTATAGTTCATGATACATCAAAATTTTAGAATAATTAAGTGACATCTAGTTCATAGGACAAAGGAAAAACCTGATGGTGGATCAGGAGTTAATAAGACTGATTCACATGCAAGAAATTATATGAATTATGTTAATGAGATGTGACATTAACAAAGATGTTAACAAGATGGGATTCATATGCAAGAAATTATATGAAGACATGAAAGGTTTGGGGCAATATCAACAATTTTCATGTAAAGTACTACAGTCAACAGATAAACAAGCCAAGTGGTTCATTGTTATCCTGAGGGATGCTAAATACTAAAATCACCATAGGATATTTAATAGATCTTCCATGGAGGATTTATGGGAAAACATGGACAGGAATAACATAAAATGAAAAGGCATGAAAAAAGGTGTCTAGTGCTGGTTGAGAGAAAACTAATAAAATGAAATCATAGTCCCACCAAGTAGCAAAAGTTGGCCAAGGTTGTTGTAGTTTTTTATTTATCATATTCATACCAACCTGGAATACTAGGGATGAAATAAGAATGATTTTAAATATTTTCTAATATCTTTTCTAATTTATGTAGAGCTTTATTGGTTACAAAGTGATTTCACAGACATCATGGTTGGTCCTCATGAAAACCCTGTGATGACTTGCCTGATGGAATACTCAGCATGCCAATGACAGAGCTGGGTAGAACCTTTTTAGCTCCCAAGTTTCCAGTCCCTTACTTACCCCCATTGAGTCACTGGTTCTCCCTGATGCCCAGTCATATCTAAGCAACAGCTCAAATACAGAACAAGGATATGTGCCAGGAAAACAGCTGTGAGAATGTCTATGATGTCTGCATTACTCTAACACTTATGCAAAGGTGCTTTAAAAACATTACTATGAGGACTCTCAGTTGCTTGCCTTTTGGACTTCAACTAGAATGGAAAGAACTATATTAGGTTGGGTGGACTGGAAGCCCGGTCTCTGGCAAGTGCACTGGGCACTATCTTCATGGCAGAAGGAGGCCAGTGATCAAATGAAATGATGGGATTGGGCATAGAAATGGGCCATTCTCTCAAACACTACACAATAAGATAAAAGGAGGCCCCTCATGTAATTCCCTTATTTGACTCCTTCAACTTGCCCCTGACCTGACAGAGATGATTGTGACAAGGCTAAAGAACCATGGGGAGACTGGGCTTCTCCCTTCCACTCTATCCAACAGACAAGTGAGGTGACCCCTAACTCCTGTCTATTAGGGTTAGAGGCTGATGGGGTTTTCTTTCTGAATCAGTCTACTGCTGTTGGTAGCATAGGACAGACCATTGTTCTGATGTTTGTTTTTTAAACCCTTACTTCCTTCTTAGAATCAATACTGGGTATTGGTTCTAAGGCAGAAAAGTGGTAAGTGCTGGGCAATGGAGGTAAAGTGACTTGCCCAGGGTCACACAGCTAGGAAGTGTCTGAGGCCAGATTTGAACTGTCTCTTGGCCTGACTCTCAATCCACTGAGCCACCCAGCTGCCCCCCTGCTCATTATTTCTTATAGCGCAGTAGTATTCCAGTCATTCCCCAGGCGATGGACATCCCCTTAACTTCCAATTCTTTGCCACCACAAAAAGAGCAGCTATAAATATATTTGGAAGAATAGGCCCTTTCCCCCTTTTTTGATCTCTTTGGGATTGTCAAAGGAATGTTCTTAATCTCCCTCTGTCTCTTTAAGAACAGAAGGATTTCTAAGTAAGGAACTACACAGCTGAGAAAAGTTCTGACAGGCTTCTGACTTTTCCAGTCTTCTTATGCTTTACTGCCCTCCATGAACTCTACAATCTAGACATGCTTACTACCCAACTGCTTAGCACAGTACCTGGCAAATAGCAAGCAAGCATTGAATAAATTGAATATTTATTAATGCATACTTGTGATTCTTTTGGTTTTAGGTACTTTTATATGTAAGGGATGGAGGAAATAAATTTCCGAGGGAGAATATCTACTATTTTGTATGGTACCTTTGCATATTGCCAATATTGCCAATATTAAGTATTGATTCCAAGGCAGAAGAACAGTCAAGGCTAGGCAATGAGAATTAAGTGACTTGCCCAGAGTCACACAGCAAGGAAGTGACTGAGGTCAGATTTGAACCCAGGACCCCCCCATCTCTAGGTCTGCTCTCAAACCATTGAGCCACCCAAATACCCCAGAGTAGTATGTTTCTGAAAGAGATCCTATTTCCCTGGAGATCCTAGATACCTAACCTTAATATAAGAGAATTTCTTAAACAGAAAAGATCATAACATGGCCTGAGAGTATGAGAAAAGTCTGAATCCTTTCTCTTTGGGCTCAGGTTCTATCCAGAACTAAACTTGTTCTTTTTGAATTTAGTGCCAGTATCTTCTTTCTAGAAAGGCGCCTCATCAGCTAAGGGTAATTAAGGAGATTTTCATTTCTGGGCCAAGAAGAAGAATGAGGAATTACTGGTACAGAGGAATGAGCCTTAGAGACCAAGAGTTGGGAGACTTGGGTTCTAGTCCTAGTGATTTTATGCCCTCTGAGCCTCAGTGTACTTGTATTTAGGACGACCTCTGTGGCCCCTTCCAGCACTCACATTCTATGATCTTGTGAGCTCCTTGAAAGATTGCTTCTGGTATACATGTTTATGTGTATCTGTTACACCACCTTCAGGCCCCATTCCAAACACCAAGTCATTGGTAAGGCGTGTAGAATGAAAAATAACACTGTTCTGTGCTAGTGTTTGAAAGCTTGGAAGCCTCTGATTCTGATCACTGTAAGCTTCTCAAAGATGTGTTCTTTAAAGAAGGGATTGTGTATAAAAATCTGGCTCCCCAACAATCACTCCCAGTCTAAGAACAAGGCTGAAAACTTCTGCATTGGGTTTCAGCTGAAGATCAGTGTGTCTTTCCCTGGCTGACAAAAGGCTCTCAAATGCTCCACTTGTTCACAATGCCAATAGGGGAACCAGACTTTTTTTTTTTTCTCATGAAAAAATTCTTGCCTCAGTTCCCACCCAGACTTCTCCTTTCAGCAAAAAGCAAAACAAAACAAAAATCCAAAAGGAATTGATTTCTAAATAACTTCATTGCATGATTTCCAGATGGCAAATGACAAGTGAAATGTACCAATGAGCATTTTATAATCCCAGCCTCTCAATGGGTGGATATTGCTACAAACCAGGTTGAATATTGTGTTTTTGTTGTTTTTAAATGGGACCTGTGACTTCACTGATGATATAGGGAGCTCTAAGTGAGAAAATTTCTACCAATGAAGATCAGCACTTGTTCAGAAAATTACAGGCCTGGGAACTTTGAAAGATTAAGAAATTTTCCCAGGGTCACCCAGTCAGTGGAACAGTGGTTGTACAGTGGATATAGTGCCAGGTCTGGAGTCAGGAAAATTTATCTTCCTGAGTTCAAATTTGGCCTCAGACACTTACTAGTGTCTGAGTGAGCTTGGGCAAGTCACTTAACTCTGTTTCCCTCTGTTTCTTCCTCTGTTAAATAGCTGGAGGGGGCAGCTAGGTGGCTCAGTGGACTGAGATCCCAGCCTAGAGAAGGGAGGTCCTCAGTTCAAATCTGTTCAGATACTTCCCAACTGTGACCCTGGGCAAGTCACTTAACTTCCATTGCCTAGCCCATACCACTCTTTTGCCTTAGAACCAATTCATAGTATTGATTCTATGTCGGAAGTTTTTAAAAAAGTTTTTTTTTTAATGGACTGGAGAAAGAAATGGCAAACCACTTCAGTATCTTTGCCAAGAAAACCCCAAATGAAGTCATAAAGAGTCAGAAATAACTAAACAACTGTACGGTCATTATGTATGTCTGGCAGAACTTGAGCACAGGTTTTCCTGACTTCTGAAGATAGCTCTCAATCCCTAATTCCTTTTGTTTTCTGATTGTCTGAAGTATTTTTTAATTTTTTTTAAATCTTAAGTTGTAAACAAACATAAAACAAGAAAACCAGTTTTGAGAAGACAGAAATATATAAAAAAGTATTTTAATGCAGTTTTAAAAAAGGATGATACTCTACTCTTCAAATCCCAAACTGTTTTGAATCACACATACATGTACATATATAAGCATAATATATACACATATACATGTGTAAACATATACACAAAGCTACATATATGATCTATACCTATATGTCTAAATGAATTTTTTTAAGTTGAAGCAAATTAATTTCTGTTGAAAGACAGTTTGGGATCTCTACCTAGGAGTCTTAAGATTTGGATTCTAGTGCCAATTTTGCTCTCTGTTACCTGGGCAAGGCACTTTATTTCCTTATTTTTAAAATGAGGAGCTTTGGAGTAGAATTCTAAGGTTCTTTCTAGCTTGAAGAACAGCTGATTCCAGGAACTCATGATCTTTAAAGGCCTTTTAGCCTTTAAAATTCTATGACTGTAATACAACTATAATATATAATGCAATCTAGAGGTCTTAAAGCTAGGGGCTACATTCAAATTCAGAGATATGCCAGAGACTTGGTAAAAATCCTCCTTCTGAAAAATGTAAGCTTTTCTAAGATGAGCATAAGAGATTAGTTAAAAGAACAGTGGAGTAGCATTGTAGAACAAGAACATTGACTAATTTTAGGAAAGTTATGAACTGAAGGAGAAGCAAGTGAAGAACAAGGAAGAATCAAAAGTAATATATTTTTTAAACCTTTACTTCCATCTTAGAATCAGTACTCTGAATTGGTTCCAAGGCAGAAGAATGGTAAGTGCTGGGCATTGGAGGTTAAGTCACTTGCCCAGGGTCACACAGCTAGGAAGTATCTGAGATCAGACTTTTTATCTCTAGGACTGGCTCTTGATTCACTGAGCCACCTATCTAAGATTCCTTTCAGCTTGAAGGGCATATGATTCTAGGAATTCATCTTTTAAGGACTTTCTGGCTTCTAAAATCCTATGATTGTAATACAACCATAATATAATGTAAACTAGAGATTTTAAAGCTAGGGGCTACATTCAAATTCAGAGCTATTATAGAGATTTGGTAAGGGTCCTCCTTCTGAATAATACCTGCCCTTTAGAGTGATATTTTAACAGAGTAACCCAAATTTAAAAAAAAAAAAGGAGGAAATGAATTTTGAGGTTTGGTTCAGTTTGTTCAATTCGAAAAACATTTTAAAAAATATAGGTAGGAAAGAAACAAACACTTGATCTGATTTTATTGAGATTTGGTTCAGTTGATTCAATTCAAAACTATTTGTTAGTATAGGTAGTGTAAGGATTAAATTTTAATGGTTTGGCTTAAAGTCAAAATGACTTTAATAGTTTTTGTTTACAAAAGAGGTAGAAAGAGTGAAAGCAGAAAAATACAAAAGGGTTGAGAAGACTTTAGCCTATCTAACTAAATGTTGCTCTGGTGCTGGACTCAGCCAGGACTTGTTGACCTTCAACAGGAATTAAACTCTCTCCAGAAGACAGGAAGGGAAAGCCAACTATCCACTCACTCAAGTTCCCTGTAAGAGGCAGGTCAAGACAGTGACTTGAGCTGAAGGTAATTCTTGAGGTCGACTTTCTTCCTTGAGTCGACCTTCTTTTTGAAGCTGATTTCCCTCTTGAAGTCCAACTTCCTTCTTGAAGTCAACTTCCTTGTCTAGCCCCAGAAATTCATGGCCTTTTATAGTGGGTTCTTGTCTCTTCCCCTTTTCACAGGGGCCAATCACAACTTCCAAATTGTCTAGCACTGCCCAGGAGGCAGTGTTTGTGGGAGCCAGTTCTCATCTTCTTGAGAGGTGAATACTTATCAAAAGGGTTCACAGTTTCCTGACTGATTTGAGTTTCTGAGGGTGTGAATTCTCTAAGTGGTTTTCGAGCTTTTCCACCTAGTTCAAGTTTTTGTTGATTCAATCAAAAGGTAGACAAAGGAGAGTTAATCCTGTCTTCATAATCTAGTGAGGTACTAAGTATGGGTACTTAAATTATTGTTAACCAAAGTGTTAGCTCCAACTAGGCAAAGAGAATAAAAGATTCCCTTTCACAAATGTAAATGCAAAGAGAAAAAAGAATTCCCTTTTACAGTAGGAAGGAAACAAGACATTTGTTAAGTGCTTACTGTATGCCAGTCACTTTGCCAAGCACTTTACAAATGTTATCTCTTGTATTCCTCATAACAATCCTGGGAGGTAGATGCTATTATTATTCCCATTTTATACTTGAGGAAGCTGAGGCAAACAGAGGTTAATATGAGGTTGGATTTGAACTTGAATCGTTGAGTCTCTCCATTGGGCTACCCAGCTGCCTCTATGTATACAAAGATAAAAGTGAAACTTCTTGCTTTCATTCTATTTGGGGGATGTAACATGTTCATATCATAAATGAATACATGTATATATAGTAATACAAAGTAATTTCAAGAAACAAAGAGTGCTTATAGCTGGAAGTGGGGGAATCTCACAGTGTAAAACCTATTTGTTAAGCATTTTCTTGTGCTGGTAAGTATGTTGGGCACTAAAAGACTAAAAACAAAGAAATTCTTGTTCTTGAAGTCCTTACATTCAGCTGGGAAGAAACAACATATCCACAGGTCCATAAATAGGAAATATGCATGAGGAAAATAAAAGGGAACATGGTGAGTAGAGTACCTAAAAATTATGAGTAATTAGAAAAAGCTTATAGAAGATGACATCTGAACTTAACCTTGAAGGAAGCTGGGGATTCTAAGAGGAAGATCAGAAGGGAGCACTCCAGGCATGGAGGGCAAAGGTGTGGAGACAAGAGACAGATGTAATAGCAAAGTCTAATAATAACATGGAGATCAAGATGAGTGACAACCAACAGTTATGGAACTTGGAATCCTACCCAGATGCCATAAGCCAGGGGCAAAAGAAAGTTGCTGCCAGCACTACAAAAGGGCAGGAGCAGATCCAATAGGGCTCTCATTTGTGAGAAGGGGACCCCAGGGTAGCGGGTGGGTAGGCCAATAACCTGCTCAAAATGACCTATATCCTGTTGCAATGATTACCAATCCTTCAACTTTGAATAGAGCTGTGAGATATACACCAACTACCTGATTACCAAGAAGAATAACATCAAACCTTGCTACAGGCCAAGGTACCTGGCCTGAACAGGGCTGGAGGGGAAAGGAACCTCTCCAGCCAACTGACACCACTTGAATATTAATTGATCATCCAACCTTACCATCCTTAGTCTAGCATAGATTCCCAATACCTTCTTCCTCAACCTTAACCCTTCTCCTGAGTTCATTACAATTAAATTCTTAAACCTCATCCAGATGAAAGCTGTCATTACCCTAAAGACTAGTCAGTCTTGCATATAAAGGGGAAAGGGAATACTTTCGGCTAAGTCGAAGTCAACAGCATTATCCATTTACCATCAATACTTATTTATCTTCATCTTTATCATCTACATTCTACACATTAACTCAACCCCAAGTCAAGAAACCAGAGAGGCTGTGTGGTTTAGATCACAGCTCCTCACTCAAACACTTTGGGTTGGGCACTTGTAGGTGGGATCTGGTGCTCAGCTGAGCTACAAATATTTGTGAGACCTGGTGGTCACGAACACACCTTGGTGGCCATTCAGGCATTCCATCCTTTCTCAACTTAGGTCCTTATACCTTCTGAGGACCGAGGGCCATCTTTCTATCAGGCCCTAATCCAGAAGCACCTGTAATACCATAACACAGACTGTTATATTAAGGGCAACAGCAAATAGGTCATGATGACTGGAAGAAGTTATGAAGGGGCATATTGTCCATTAAGCCTGGAAAGTGAGTTTGGAGACAAACTATGAAAAGTTTTGCTGTTGATCATCCTTCATTTCAAAGAGGACTGATGACATTACATCTAATGTTTTGACTTGAACATAAATTTGATTTAAATGAGTCAGTTGCACAAAGTCATCAGTCCCACTCTCTAATCCAGAACAATCAAAGTCCAGTGGCAAGACAAACGTGAGGACAGCTGGGGCTGGTCCAAGATGCAGCTTGGCATCTTTGACCTCTGTCTAAGACTAAGCATTCCATATCACCTGCTTCATTGGCCTTCATGGAGCAAATTGTTCTCATTCCATTGGGTGAAGTATTCATATTCTTGAGGTAGATAGATATCCCCCTAACTCACCAATAAGTTTGAAGCCTGTCGGTTATCCTCACTCTTCAAAAGACTTGATGACTTCCAAGGGCACTTCCAGTTCAAAATCTACGATACTATGGAGAGGGAAGGAAAGAGGGAACTGTCTAAAGAAACCTTTGTGGTTGCACAAGAAAGTCAATGAACAATTTATAGCTTTAAAAAGTCTTTATAAGGAATATGGAAGCAAAAAGAATCGACAGAGGATAGTTTCAAAATAGGATCATAGTCCTATGAAAAATAAGGTTCCAGTCATGGGGAATAGCCAGAGAATTTGTCTGGAGCCAAGAGGAGGGGTGCATTATTTGTGTAATATACCCCTAGATGAAGAGAGAGTGGCAAGGAGTAACATAAAAATGCTGGAACAGTGGGAGGTGTAAGAGGGAGATTAATTCCATTTACACAGAGGGGACTAGTTAAAAATATCTTTGAATCCGGACAGAGCATTTTATATTTTATCTTGGAGGCAATAGGGAGTTATTGGAGTTTGTTGAGTAAGGTGGTGACATGATCGTATCTGTGTTTTAGAAAAATCACTTTAGTGGCTGAATGGAAGATGGATTGGAGTGGGTAGGGATGGCAGGCAGGGTTAGGGTTAGGTTTATAAGATAAGGATAGCTCCAGGAGGTTGATAGCAATAGGCTCTTATCAGTAGCAAGAGCAAGATTTAGGTAGGTTACTGAGAAGTTTTAGATTAGGCCCCTTGTTCTAGCTCTATTGGCTTCAAATAATTCATGCAGTTTCTTTTTTTTAAAAATCATCTACGTATTTATTATTATTTAAACTGAACTCATCTAGGCTGGAAGAACAAAAGTGACTCATGATCTCACTACAGATTGGCAGGAGACCTTGAATCTATATGTCTGATCTGAGCTGCTTTGCTCCTCCTTAGTCAGCCTGGTTGCCCCAGTTTCCAGAGACTTTCCATATTGATACTCACCTTAGTATGGACACCCAACAGGCATAGCTCACTACATCTCAGAACTCCAGAGCTCAAGAAATCCATCAGCCTTTTAGTAACTGAGATTATCTAATAATGAGCAAGTCCTTTGGTTTTGGGGCAGCTAGGTGGTACAGTGGTTATAGTGCCAGCCCTGAAGTCTTTGAAGTAAAAGCCTATGACCTGTGGGCTGACCTTTTCTCTTAGGCTATGGCATGCAGATTATTTTATTCAAGTTTGTACAAGGTCAGCCCCCCAAAAGAATATCTGACCCATTAAAACTTTTTTTTTTGAAGTCACAAGTCTTAGGGAAAGGTGGCTTTCAAATATAGAACTTTCATCCCCATATCTTCTCCTAGCTTCTCCACTTTGACCAAATCCCTCATTGCTTGAGAAATATAACATTAAAATGTTTAGATTCTAGAAGCATTTCCTTGACCTGGCATTGGTATCATCTTCTTCACACTCATAGGCTGTGTATAGAGAAAGAACCTTAAATGATGAGGATTGGACAAAAGGAAAGAGAGTGGGGAGAGGGAGAAAGAGAAAGGAAAAAAGGGTGAGAGGGAGGGAGGGAGAGGGAAGGGGAGGGAGAAAGAGAGGGAGGGAAAGAGTGAGGGAGAGACAAATAACTAATGCCACTGAACATGGGATACTCTCCAAATAATAATTAGTATACAGCACTATACAGGTTGCAAATATTTACAAATACTATCTTGGATTTTACAAATTTACAAATATCATCTCATTTTGTCCTCACAGCAACTCATGGAGGAAAGTGTTGTATTATCCCCTTTTTTACAGATGAATAAACTGAGGCAAAAACAGTGTTTAAGTGACTTGCCTAGGATCACAAAATTAGTAAGTGTCTGCATCAGGATTTGAATTCTGGTCTTCCTCCCTCCAACTCATCCAGTACTCAAACTATTGTGCCACTGCAACAGGATGTTTGATGGGGAGAGGGAGTGAAATTCAGGAAATTCTGAACTCACTATTGCAAAATTTGATCCTAATTTGTATATTAGCAATTAACTTGTACATTAATAACTAACTTGTATATTAACTGCAAAGGGGACTAGTAAGACAATAAACTAGCAATCTCATCTTTAAGTTGTACGACGTATCTGCTAACATACTAGGATGCAAAATATGTAGTAGTGCCTGGCATTTATGAGAGGCTTTATGTGTTTCAAAGGACTTTTACATTTCTGTCATTTGATTGGCACAAGACCCCAACGAGGTGAAAGGTCATCCATTTGATGGGCACCAGGACCCAGGGAGGTGAAAGGTCATCCAGATATATTACCATTATTCCTATTTGCAAGTTTGAAAATCTTTACAGGGAGAACTTAAATGGTTTATTTAAGTTCAAAGAGCTTGTCAGTGATAGAGCCATGACTAGAACCCAGCACTCAGTCCAGAACCCCCATTCACCATGCCAGCAGGCTGAGTTATATTCTTCTAAAACTAAGACTGTTGTTGTGCAGTCATTTCAGTCATGTCTGACTCTTTATAACCCCATTTGGAATTTTCTGGGCAAAAATATTAGAACGATTTGCCGTTTCCTTCTCCAGCTCATTTTACAGATGAGGAAACTGAAGCAAGAAGAGTTAAGTGACTTGCCTAGGCTCACACTGCTAGTAAATGTCAGAGGCCAGATTTGATCTCAGGAAGATGAGTCTTCCTGACCCCATCGCTCTCATTTACAATACCATTAAGTACTGAGTAATGGTCTATTGTCTTTCAGGGACCCAACCTCTTCCTCTGTTTGGTTACTTTGAGTCCAACTGCAAAACTTAGGCCCTGTTTAAACAGGTGTTCTGCTATTCACCACGACTCCAGTCTGGTTTTCAGTGGTCTGTTATTTAAAGTTGATATAGTTGGCAGAGGAGAGAAATGGCTAGATATTTTGGAGGAAGCAAAAGGCAAACAAACAAAAACCAACAAAATGTCAGGCAAATTTTTCACCTGGATTATTGTGATAGCAGCTAAATTGATTGGTTTTCTTGCTTTAAGCCTCTCTCTTTTCCAATCCATTTTGCACATAGCTGCCAAAATGACTTTTTTGAAGCACTGGTGTGACTGTATCATTCCCACTGCTCCTTGCAAGAAACTACAATGACTCCCTAATAATTCTTTTTATTTTTTTGGATGGTTGTTTTTATCCATTTATTTTACCAATTATATGTAATAAAAATTTTCCACATAAGTTTTCCAAAGTTAAAACGATTCAAATTATCTTCCTTCACCTCTCCCAGAGATAGTAAGCAATTTAATCTGGGTTATACATGTATGATCATGCAAAATATATTTCCATAGTGTTCATTTTCATAATTGAAAAATCATATAAAACCAAAACAAAAACCCAAATAAACATGTGAAAAATTGTATGCTTTCATCTGCATTCCAATGCCAACAGTTCTTTCTCTGGAGGTGAATAGCTTCTTTGTCATAAGTCCCGCAGAATTGTCCTGAGAGTGGCTAAGTCTTTCACAGTTGATCATTGTACAATATTGCTGTTACTGTATATAAAGTCTGTGTACAATGTTCTCCTGGTTCTGCTTATTTCACTTTGCATCAGTTCCTGTCGGTGTTTTCAGCTCCTTCTGAAAATCATCCTGTTCATCATTTCTTACAGCACAATAGCATTCTATCATTATCATGTGCCACAATTTCTTCATCCATTACCCAACTGATGGACATCTCTTTAGTTTCCAAGTCTTTGCCACCAGAAGAAGAGCAGCTAAAAATATTTTTGTACAAGTAGGTTCTTTACCCTATTTTTAAAAATCTCTTTGGAATACAGACCTACTAGTGGTATTACTGAATCAAAGGTATGCATTGTTTTATAATTGTTTGGGCATAGTTTCCCAATTTTGCCACATCCCCTCCAATTTTTATCTCCCAAACTTGTTTGGCATTTAAAGCCCTTCACAACCTGACTCCAGTTTTTCTAATCTTATTCCATATTATTTCCTCATTTGTACACCAGATTTCAGTAAAACTGGCTTAGATGCTACTCCTTAATCAGGATATTCCAGCTCCCTTCAAGATTGACTCAAGTTCCATTTCCTAACAGAGGCCTTTTCTGATCCCTGCCCCACCTCCCTCAATTACTAGCTAGTACCTCTTTCCTATCCATGATGATGCTTTCTTGATTTGGTATACATTTTATATTTACATATTTGTGTATGTTGTTTTTCCTTATAGGAGGAAAACTCCTTGAGACTATAGGGAAGGGAAACTTGATAAGATATAAAATGACTCTCTACTCCATTTTGTCCCAATATTTCATTTCAGATTTTAGCTGGACTTAGTAGAACCCTGCCAGGTAAGTAAGAAATGTTGAATTTTGATTTCTAGTGTGAAAAATATATGTAAGGTAATGGGGTCACCAGGGATATTATAAATGAACTAAGTAGTTTGTGGGAACACACTCTAGGATTTATGAGAGACTGGACCAGGGTAGAGAGACCAGAGTTTACTGGATTCCCACAGGAATGGCAGTTGATCTTAACTGTCACTCAGCTTCTCCTAGGCCAGAGTCTAGAAACAGACTGACAAGGTAAAAGGGACTTAACAGCTTTAATTATGTTTGACTAAAAAGTGGGAAAAGGATTTCTATACTTAAAATCTAAAGGATAAAACCACAGGGCAATGGGAGGATTTATTCTAATCTTATCTAAATGATCTAAACTAACAGGGCCCAAAGAGCTATAAATGGAGTCTCTGGGCAACTGCCTCAGACCTGGAACCTGCCAGGCTTGGGTACAGCTAGGGTTTTTGTGGCTTTGGGATTCTCACTGCAATCCACTGATGATCTCTGAATGCCAGGAGTCAAAGTGGTCTCAGGTACCAGGTAGAGAGGGTTTTGCTTGAAGCACTGTCCACCAGAACTCAAACTTCTCCTCCTCCCTTGGCTCTGTAGATCTTGTCCTTTTTGCTAGATGCCACACCACACAGGATCCCAGGGAAAATCAGGATGCAAGATGTCCTTTTACTCTGAGGTCTCCCAGGCTGGCAACAGTTTTTGCCCACCACTAATGGAGTCCTCACTCAGGGCACAGACACACTTCCTCCTCCCTCATTCCATCCTGGAATTCCCAGCTCCAGCTCCTTCCTGCTATGTACTTAATTCCTAATCACTAGCTAATCTAATCTTCCTCACAACACTAGGTAACTCCAAAACCACAATACCCAGAGCATTTCTACTCTTTTTCTTCCAGTTTGGCTAAGTACTTTATGAGGAGTGCAATGGTAGTCAGATTTTCCTTAAATTCTCCAAGAATCTAGGCTGAGAAATTCCCAAACAAGGGCAGGTATTATTATTATTTTTTTACTTTATTTCTATTGTGCTCAGCCCAGTGTCTGAGAAATAGTAGACCACAAGCTTGTTGAGTGATGGAATGAAATATTAAAATAAAGAGCTAAGCATCCAGACCTCTCTCTTCTCACTGAGCAACATCTCTAGCTCATGCGTTTGTTGCTGTTCCATTGAACTATTACACTAACCTTCTAATTGATCTGCTGGCTTCCATCTCACCCTTCAAATAAGTCCTCATTTATACTGATGCCAAAACAATCTTTCTGAAGTGTGTGTCTGGCAATATGAATATTTGCTTCAAAATTTCAATGGTTCCCTATTGCCTCTAGGTCAAAAGACAAACTCCTCACTTGTTATGGAAAGCTCTTCACAGTCTGATTCCAACCTATATTTGTAGACATAGAACCCATTATACTTCTTTCAACTTCAGGATCTAACCATACTGGTGCACTGCTATTATTTTTTCCTTTTCTGACCATTCCATCCAAGTACTCTCTCCTTCAAATTACCTGTAGTTATTGTTTTCTATTCATGTGAAATTTAATTCAATTCATGTCCTATCCATCTATTCCCAGTAGAATGTAAACTCCTAGTGGGCAAGTACTATTTTTTGTTTTGTTTTGTTTTTGTAATACTAGTGCCTCGAATATAGGAGGCACATATTAAATCTTTGGTGAGCTGAAAGGCTCACATCTGGAATAAAGGGTCTCAGAGGAAGAAGAGGAAAGGGCAAATCTAACTTACATGTAAATAATGATTTACCCATCAGGAAATACCTGGCTAATTTGGGAAATGGAAGTTATTTTCTTGAGTATGTAACTACTTATAAATCTGGCCATCATTTTATTTTTCAGTCCTTGCTTTTATCTTTATGCCTCTTTAAAAAATCTCTACAGATTAATGAGTTCTCCTTCTCCTTACCTCCTTTCCAGTTCTCTTTCTCTTCTTCCCTTCTCTTCTCTTCTCTTCTCTTCTCTTCTCTTCTCTTCTCTTCTCTTCTCTTCTCTTCTCTTCTCTTCTCTTCTCTTCTCTTCTCTTTCCTTTTCTTTTTTTAGACTTTGTTTTCTTATCTCATCCAGGTTAGAAGGGCAGTTGCCAATCATGCTGCTCTGCACGGAAGCCTTGACTTCTGTTCTTAGCTTGACTAGTTCACCTCACCTTAGGTACCTGGGTGTTCCTTCTATTCCCAACTTGCAATATTCATTCCACACAGCATGGATGACTCATCTTGACTTTAAATTCTACTTCAACTCAGAACTCTCTAACTCAATCCATCAATGTAAGCTTTCCTTAGTAGCTGGTTTTATAGGCATATATCACAATGCCTGGACCCTTACATAGTTTCTTTTATTGTTCATTCAGTCATGTTTGATTCTTTGTGATCCCATGGACACACTAGCAAACCACACCTTTTTTATCCTCCACTATTTCTCAAAAGTCTGTCCAAGTTCATGTTCATTGTTTCCATGACATCATCCATCTCATCCTTGGGAGTCCTCCTTTCCTGTTGACTTTACTCTTTCTCAACACCAGGGTCTTTTTCAGTGAGTCCTGTTTTCTTAGTATATTAAGCTTCAGCTTCAGCATTTGATCTTTGAGTGAATAGTCTGAATTAATTTATATAAGCATTGACTGATTTTTCTCCTTGCTATTCAAGGGACTTTCAAAAGTCTTCTCTAGAGCCATAATTTGGAAACACTCAGCTTTCCTTATAATTTAACTCTCACAGCCATTCATTGCTACTGGAAAAACCATACCTTTAACTATATAGACCTTTATGGGCAAGGTGATAATTCTACTTTTTACTATCCTGTCCAGATTTGCCATAGATTTTCTTCCAAGGAGAAAGCATCTTTTAATTCCATGGCTGCGATCCCTATCTCCTGGGATCTTTGAGCGCCAGTGTATAAAATCTGGTGCTGCTTCTATTTTTTCTACCTCTACTTGCCAGGAAGTGATGAGACTAATTGCCATGATCTTAGTTTTTTTTTATATTACGTTTCAAGTGAGCTTTTACACTCTCCTTACTCTGACTCCCCATATTAATTCATCTTTACTTCCCCGACATCAGAGTGGCATACTGTGCATATCTGAGATTGTTGATATATCTCCCTGCAACCTTCATTCCAGTTTTTTATTTTCTAGATTGGCATTTTGCATGAGGTACCCTGCAAATAGGTTAAATAAATAAGGTTGACAATATGCAGCCTAGTCATGCTTATTTTCTACTCTTAAACTAATCAGTTGTTCCATGTTTGGCTCTAACAGTTGCTCTTTGGCTTGCATACCGGTTCCTCAGAAGACAACTAAGATGATCTGGTACTCCCATCTCTTTGAAGACTTGCCACATTTTGTTGTGATCAAGACAGTCAAAGGCTTTAGTGTAGTCAATGAAGCAGAAGTTGATGATTTTCTGGAATTCCTTTGTATTCTTCATAATCCAGAACATGTTGGTAATAGGTCTTTAGTACTTCTGCCTCTTTTAAGATCAGCCTGGTCTTCTGGTAATTCTTGGTTCACATGTTGCTGAAGCCTAGCTTGCAAACTCTTAAGCATAACTTTGTTGACAGTAAAATGAATGCAATTGCTCAGCAATTTGAGCATTCTTTAGTATTGTCATTCTTTAGGAATGGGATGTAAACTGATCTTTTCCAACCCAGTGGCCTTTGCTGGGCTTTCCAAATTTGCTAGCATATTGAATACAACACTTTAACTACATCATCTTTTTTTTATCTTTGAAAATTTTAATTAATTAAGGATATTTTCCATGGTTACAAGATTTATGTTCTTTCCCTCCCCTCCCTCAATTCCACTGGGTTTTACAAGTGTCATTGATCAAGACCTATTTCTATATTATTGATATTTGCACTAGGGTGATCCTTTAGATCAATATTCCCAATCATTTCCCCATCAACCCATGTGATTAAGCAATTGTTTTTCTTCTGTAACAACATCATCTTTAAGGATTTTAAATATCTCAGTTGGAAATCTGTCACCTATGATAGTATTATTGCTAGCAATATTCCCTAAGGCTCAATTGACTTCATTTTCCAGGATGTTTGGCTCTAGATCAGTAACCACAGAATCATGTTTATCAGTGATATAGTTATTGTAGAGTTCTAATCTCCTAAAATGAATATGATATTTTTGGGGTGTTATTTCTAGAAGATGTTATAGGTCTTTATAGTCTTGATCAATTTTTGTCTCTTTGACATTAGTGGTCAGAACATGGACTTGTATTATGTTGAATTCAAAGAGATATTCTTTTATTTTTGAGATTATACCCCAATACTGCTTTTCCCACTGTTTTATTATAAGGGCTACTCCATGTTTTCTAAGAGATTCTTTTCCACAGTAGTATTTGTAGTAATCACTTGAATTAAATTCCCCCATTCTCATCCATTTAAATTCACTGACACCCAAGGTGTTGATGTCTAATTGTTCTGTCTCCTGTTTGAATGCATCTAGCTTACCTTGGTTCATAGGTCTTATATTCTAGCTTTCTATGCAATACTGTTCTTTAAAGCATTGGACTTTTCCTTTTGTAATCAGGCATATCCACAGCTGACTTTCTTTTGGCTTTGGTCCAGCCACTTCATTAATATTGGAGCTACTTATAGTTGTCCTCCATTCTTCTCTAGTAGTTTATTAGACACCTTATAACCTGAGGGGCTCGAGGCAGCTGGGTAGCTCAGTGGATTGAGAGACAGGCCTAGAGAGGAGAGATCCTAGGTTTGAATCTGGCCTCAGACACTTCCCAGCTGTGTGACCCTGGGCAAGTCACTTGACCCCCATTGCCCACCCTTACCACTTTTCCACGAAGGAGCCAATACACAGAAGTTAAGGGTTTAAAAAAATTAAAAAAAAATAACCTGAGGGGCTCAACTTTTGACTTTCAGATGTCATTTTTTTTTATCATTTTAATACTGTCTATGTTGTTTTCTTGGCAGAGATATTGTAGTGATTTGTGAATTCTCTACTATGACCTATCCAGCTTGGGTAAACCTATGCTGCCTAGCTCAGAGATTCATTGAGCGATGCAAGCCCTTCCATCATGATAAAGCAGTGAGATATATTTTCTTTTTTTTTTTTCATAAAATCCTTACCTTCTGCTTGGAGTCAATACTATGATTGGCTCCAAGGCAGAAGAGTGGTAAGGGTAGGCAATGGGAGTTAAGTGACTTGCCCAGGGTCACATAGCTGAGAAGTGTCTGAAGCCAGATTTGAACCTAGGACCTCCCATGTCTAGATCTGGCATTCAAACCACTGAGCAATCCAGCTGCTCCCTGGAGATATATTTTCTTAAGAGACTATAAAAAATCTAAAATAAAGATGACATTGATCTTAAAAACATAGCCTACATTATCTCATGCATATTCTTTACTTTGGTGTGTCTAGTGTAGGTATACTCATGGTTTACATAATTAGGGATCCATTAAAGTATATTGTGTAGGGAAGTGATATATTTAGATTCCCTATTTTAGGAAAATCATTTGGGCAGATTTCAGAGGATTCACTACAATGCATAAGTTGGAATCAGAGTAAACAATTAGGAGACTAGTACAATAGATAAATGAGGCCCTGAATTTATGTAGAGGCTCTGTGAATGTGTAAGTAGAAGGAAAGTGATAAGATATGAGAGATGTTGTGGAGACTGAATTGACAAGATTTTACAGTTGATTAGATGTGTTTATGGTGAGAGAGAGTGAATAGCCAAGTGCAGCATCTTTTCTGGGGCTACATAGTCCAAGTGCCATGGGCACTGGCACATTGGGTACCTAGAGGGCAGCTGATTATTTGTACTCTTAAGGTTCTAGTGATAATCACAAGAAACTGGAGGTTTTTCTTTTATTATAATTTTCAAGTTTCCACTGGTATGATTTCCTAATATAATTTAATCAGTTACTATTTTCTACATATCTACTTATTTTATCTTTTTTAAATTACATCTATCCTATGACTGAGAAATTCACTCCTACTCATAGCTGATAATGGCCACTTCATTAGGGTATGAAATAATTTGCAGAACATTGTAGAGGAAAATGATCAAAGATGACAGGCAATACTTTCTCAGAAAAAAGAAAATCAATTGAAAGCAATATGATCCTTGCCATGAGACTTAACTAACTCAGTATCTGTACACTGAAAGTATCAGTACAGATAAGGAGAAAAACAAGTAAATATGAAATTGAACAGATCTGTTGCTGTTTCATAGGTTAATAGACTTAGAATTGGAAGGGATCCTGTATGCTATCTAGTCCAGTCCTTTCATTTTAAAGAAAAAGAAACTGAAGCCTAAAGAGATTAAGTGGTTTCCCCAAGGTTGCACAGGCATTAAGTGGCAGAATGACATGTTTTCATTAGCAAAAGGGGTAGAACTTTTGGATTCTACCATAGAATAATAAAAGAAGTGGTAATGGCAGTGAAAGAAAGGGAAATTGGGAAGAGCAGATAGTTCAGACTACAGCTTTACAGGAGAAGTCCATGCTGGAGAACATACACTTAAAGACACTATAGGATTTCTACCCTACCCTCTACTCCCACGGTATTGCAAAGGGGAAAAGAGTCAGAAATAGTAAAGAAAGATGAAAGGATTTTAACTAAGAAGACATCAGAAACTATTGACACATTTGTCTTTTTTCTCATCTCTATAAAATTTTCATGAAAATGATCTATCTATCTATCTATCTATCTATCTATCTATCTATCTATCTATCTATCGAAACTACCTCTCAAAGAATATAAATGAGAAAGGAACAAATAGACTTTTATGGATGGAACAAGGATACAGCGACACTTACCTTAGTAGAAATGCATCTTGGTGCACCAAGTTGGAGGGGCCATAAAATATCTTACTCATGTAGATTGAGTGCCCCTTTGCTCAGGGACCTATAGTCATCCATTTAGCAAGATGAAAGAATTGTAGCTCTCCCAGCAAGGAAGAAGCTTATTAATCACAATATTCCCTAGTGGAGAGCAGTGGTGGTTAAAAGGGCTGAAAAACAGATCAGCCAGAGTAAGGAAGAGTGGAGATGCCTCAGTGGGAAATCAGCTAAGCAGGTCCTGCAGAGAAAGTGTGATTATAGTAGTAGAAGACAATGACAGTTTTATAGTGCTACAGGTGATTTGTCTCTCTATACATGTACCCTAGTCGCACGTTTCTTTCTTTTCATGTGTACCCCTTCATGAAGGCACCTTGGTCATATGTTGTCCTTTAATGTGAATATATAATGTATGATTCCTACGAAGTTTACTCTTCCCCTTGTGTGTGCATATATTTGTAAAAGATTACAATTAATGGAGGGAATGCTCTATAGTTACTTTATTTAAATTACTATTTTATTAAATATTTTATCTTTGAATAGAATGTATCATCTGATTGACTAGTAAAGTGAACATTTTAGTGGAGGCTTATGAAAAACCTTTTGGAGAGAATTCTAACCCATAACAAACCTAAATTCCAGATAGCTAACTGATAAAAGGGTCTTGGCCCCCATGAGCTAATTGCTTTTTCTTGCTCTTTCTAACCTTACTATTGCTGTCCACTGCCATTCACCTAGTTTTATGTGTGAAAAATTCTGATATTATTGTTAATTTTTCCTCCTTCCTGCTCATTCAATCAATTATCAATTTTATATTTATGCAATATCTCTCATTTCTTTTCTCCTCTTGATTCCCAAGGCTGCTCTCATAATATTATTATTCTCCCTTAATTCAGATAAATCAAATACAATCTAATTTAAAAAATTATTTTTAAATATTGTTCCATGTTTCCATGATTCATTTTTTTCCCTTTCCTCTTCCCTCTCCCTCCCAGAGCCAACAAGCAATTCTACTGGATTGTACAGATGTTATCACTTGATACCTATTTCCATATTATTCATTTTTGCTATAGAGGGATTTTTTAAAGCCCAAACCCCAAATCATATACCCACACATACATGTGATAAGTGATGTCATATGATCTTATTTTGCATTTCTTCTCCCATAATTCTTTCTCACAATGTGGTTAGCATTCTTTCCCATAAATCCTTCAGGAGTGTCCTGGCTTATTGCATTGCTACTAATAGCAAAGTCCATTACATTGGATTATTCCACAATGTTTTCTTTTTGTGTACAATGTTTTCCTGGTTCTGCTCATTTCAGTCTGCATCAGTTCATTGAGGTTCTCCCAGTTCATATAGAATTCCTCCAGTTCATCATTGCTTAATAGCACAATAGTATTCTATCACCATCGGATATCACAATTTGTTCAGCCATTCCCCAATCTAGGGACACCCCTTCATTTTCCAATTTTTTGGGCACCACAAAGAATGTGGCTAGGAATGTTTTAAATACAATCTAATTTAATAAATATTTATTAGGCATGTACTACACGCAAGGTACTATGCTTGGTGCTGAGGATACAAAGACAAAAATGAAATTGTCCCTGTCTTGCAGGTGATTACATTTCATTGTTGGTAGGAGATAAGCATTTAAAAAAATTCTCAGATCCTTTATAGCTTGCTCAGTGTTACCTAGGCAAGTCACTTGATCCCAAGTGGCTAGCTCTTACTGCTCTTCTGCTTTAGAATTAATAATAAATACCAATTCTAAGGCAGAAGATGAGGGTTTTAAAAAAAGTATATATCTTGTATAGTTATTTGCTCTCTGCCTCCCCTTATTATTACTAAATATCATTAATTTTTTTCAATATTTTATTTTTCCTCAATTACAATTTTCTTTACCCAATTCTCCAATTCCACGATATTTTCCCCAATTCCTCAAAATAAAATCTTCTCCCTTGTTCCCCTGGTACAGTAAGCAGTTTGATGTAGGTTATACATGAGATGAGATAAGCATTTTTGCAATATTTACTATGTGCCAGATATTGTGCTAAGTGTTTTACAGATATCATCTCATTAGATTCAGGATCCTTGGAAGGTAGGTAGCATTATAATTTCCATTTATGGTAGAGGAAATTGAGGCCTATAGAGATTAAATGACTTGCCCAGGGTCACACAACTAGTCAGTATCTAAAGCCAGATTTGAATTCAGGTTAGCAAAGGCCTTGAGGAGGTAACAGCTGAGTCTTGAAAAGAGTTCTGTATTCCAAGAGGTAAAAATGAGAAATGAAGCTGCCTCAGGCACAGAGTAAGAGATTGCTGGTAATTTGGGACAGAATGCAGTTTTAGTTGTGTGTGTGTGTGTGTGTGTGTGTGTGTATGCTTAAGGGTGGCATTAGAAGCTGAATTGACAGAATGGAAGATGATTGTGTGTCACTCTGATGGAGAAATAAGGAAGCTATGGAGGAGTCACTTTTCTTCATTTCTAGGAGTTTGGCTGTGAGAGGGAGGAGATATCTAAGTTGATCATTCTAGGAGGTTCTAGGGTCAAATGAAGATTTTTTTTAAGGATGAGGGAGATATCTGGATGTGTTTGTAGGTAGCAGAGAAGAAGGCAGAGGATAAAGAAAGATGGAAGATTAGAGGGAGGGATGAATTGAAAGGGGTAAATTCCAAGAAAATATGAGAGCAAAGGGGACCAAGGGAATAAGTGAGGAATTGGCAAGGAGAAAGGCCACTTCTTCTAGGACACTTCCTGCCACACAAAATACAGGGAAATGAAGGTATGAAATATCCCAGGCAATTTGGAAGACATCATTTTGGCTACCATTTTCTGTGTTCCAATTTTAGAGGCTTCAAAGCAGCATTCAAGCCTACTTCCCATTCACTACTGAAAAAGCTCTCAGAACTGGTTTCTTCATGATCTTGGGTAAGAAGGCAGCACTGGATCCAATCAAACTCCCTTTCCCAGAAAACAAAGCCTTTGTTTGTTTTGTTTAACTTCAGGTTGTCTTCTCTCACACTCTTTTCCTGGGTCCCCAAGAGCTTAGCAAATGGTTTCTAACAGCTCATGTGGCTAATTTAGGGCAAACATGTTCAAAGTCAAAATTAATGTTCCTTTTTACAGAAAATACCCCAAGGGCAGAGAATGCAGGAAATTGTGTGTCACTCTGATGGAAAACAAATGAAAACCTCAACAGCCAAAATATCAGCCAATGACCCTCTCGCATGTCCATTGCCTCATGCCATTGGAGATATATGTGGCACATGATAGGCAGGGGAGTACTCAAAGAATGAATTCTCTTCATTCCACACTTCACCATCTCTTCCACTGTTGATTGACACAGATAACAGGAAAACTACACAGGCTAAGAGAAATGTATATCTCTGCAAAAGGCACAAAAGTTTTATTTTTCAAATTCAAGTGTTAGAAAGTTAAGCCTATTGCCCTAATTTTATGTTCTCCCAGAGCCTAGCACAATACATGGCATAGAGAAGAGTCTTAAACCTTTTATAATTGAGTATAATTTAGTTGAAGCTAGCACCAACTTGTTAAAATCTGCACACTATCATCTAGCTGGCCAGTGTCTTTATAATTGTTCCCACCTTCATCATTGTCTTCATTTTAATTTTTATCATTGTAATTTCATCGTCTTTGACATTGTCAATGTCATAATAAACTCCAAACTTGCACTGATAAAGAGCTTGATGGTTTTGTAGAGGATACAGTCCCATGTCCTCATTTTCGTTTTATCATTGTCATTGTCTTCCATATTGTTACTCATTTATAATAAACATCAAACTTGAACTGAGAAAGAGCTTGATTGTTTTATAGAGGACACGGTGCCAAATTCTCCACAAAAATCTCTCACATCTATTCCCCTTCTCTCCACTCACAGTCATTACTTTGGCTTAGGTCTGTGTCAAATAATAACACTTAATGTGCCAAGGCTACTTTGAGGATAAAATGTGAAACTATTTGTAAAGTGCTGGGCAAATCTCTAAACACTATCTGAATGCTCATCATTATTACTACTAGTATTACTCTCCTGTTCATTAGGCTTTCTTCACTCTTCCTTTCCCCAAATCTATCTTTTATTCACTTGCTAAATTAGCATTTTTAATACTTAGACCTTGGGGGTAGCTAGGTAGCCCAGTGGATAGAGTGCCAGGCTTGGAATTGGGAGGACCTGAGTTCAAAGCTGGCCCCAGAAACTTCCTAGACTATGTGACCTTGGGTAAGTCACTTAACCTAGATTGCCTAGTCCTTGCTTAAGGGTTTTAATTCTAAGGGTTAAAAAAACCAAAACAAAACAAAACAAAAGATAATTCTTAGGCCTGATCATGCCATTTCCCTATTGCCTCTAGGATAAAAAAAAGTAACTTCTCTGTTTCCATTATATGCTCATCACAATCTGGCTCCAACCCCTGATTTCACCTTACTCTCCCTCATATACTATGTTCCTGAAGAATTGGTCCTCTATATGACATTCCATCTCTGTTCTCTCTGTTCTAACATAGGCTAACCCTCATACCTTGGGTATTTTCCTGTTTGCAAAGAGATTTGACCTATGTTATTTCATGTGATGCTTCAACAACCCTAAGAAATAGGTGCTATTACTATCCCTGTTTTATAAATGAGAAACTAAGGCAAACAGAACAGAGGTTAACTGATTTGTCCAGAGTCACACAGCTTGGAAACTGTTTGAAAGAATTCCAACTTACATCTGCCCTATCCCAAATCAAGTACCTTAACCACCTAGTTCCCTTCAGAATGTTCTGAGTGCTTGCCACAGAGCAGGTGAGTGAATAGACATTCGAATGAATGAATGAGGATACAAAGGCGTGTAAGACACAGTCCTGCTCTTAGTTATATTCCACGAAAAGAGCTGGACTAAAAATTGTAGCTACTTTTAAGTCAGCACAACTGGGATCACATTTTAGAATCTGCCATGTTTCTGAAATTCAACAAATCATGAAATACAGATGTCCCGGGAGTCAGAGGCAAAGTAAGACATTTTGATGGGACTCTGAGAAGCCTGGAATTCTCAGAAATCTGTTTGGATTGCTTCAAATACTTTTCTTAGAATGGTGCCCTTGACCACTTTCTGGAAATGCCATTTTTGAATGAAGAAGCTAGCTCAGAAACACGTCTGATCTTTACCTTCTTTGCTTGGCAAAGGGGTCTCAGGAGGTGCTAATCGAAAAGTATTTGCTTTCTGGGAGCAAATAAGTTGTCAATGCTTAATGTGTACAAGACTGGACCGTTAAGTTTTCCTACCTGTTTTTATATTGCTTGACCCTCTCCACCCAAGATGAATTTCAGTAACTGACAGATTTGCGAAGAAATATATGACTTATTTAGTGTAGGGTTTTCAATCATTCTGTGATACATGCATGTTATTGGAAAACCCTTAGAAATATCCCATGTTGCAGTATTTCCCCCCCTTTTATGTCTCCCTTTTGTCCAATCTACATAGCGACTTCTGTTAAGGCTAAGCTCTGAGTTACTTCCTTGGGAGAGGGGGCTGTTTTGACACATGCTTAGGAAGACATATCAGTGTGGCTAGAAGGCTGAGTCTGCCTTCATAAGGAATAAAATGGATGTTGCTACTTTTACTGAAGTAGGAGGAGGTGAGGGCTAAAAAAACCATTGAGTCAAAGATGTGTATTCTGTGATAATTCTGCTAAGAAGTCAATATGACATTTTCCAAACTGATTAAATAGGAGAAATTAAATGAAATAATAATAATCAGGGCAATAGCACTAGCTTTTAGGTTTCGAAGGTGCTCTAATCAGCTTATTTCAGCCTTATAACCGCCCTGTGGGGTTGGTATTATAGGAATCATTATTCTTCTTGTCGGTCAATCTTTTCAGTAGCATCTGACTCTTCTTGACCCTATTTGGGGTTTTCCTGGCAAAGAAACTAGAGCAGTTTACCTTTTCCCACCCTTGCTCATTTTACAGATGAGGAAATTGAGGCAAACATTTAATTGACTTGATCAGGATCACACAGCTAGTAAAGCCTCAGAAGGCTGGATTTGAACTCAGATCTCCTGACTCCAGACATGGCACTCTATCCACTGTGCCACCTACCTGCCCATATAGCACTGTTATCTCATTTTACTGATGAGGAAAATCAGGTTCAGAAAAGGTAAGGGCATCGCCTATGGTCATATAATTAGCATCTGAGGCAAGATTCGAACCCAAGTTCTTCTGCCTCTAGTTCTGGTTCTTATCCCTTGCCAACCCATTTTTATTCCCTAAAAGCTTCCTTTTCCCTTACTTTCCATAATAAAAATAATGTTAAAATGAGGGGAATCACCTGACTGATCTTTAAGATCCCTTCCAGTCATGAATTTCTTCTATCCTCTTCTCCAAGAGTTGAGATCAATTGATCAATTGCTATTCTTTTCTGGATGGTTACTTTAAATGGTTACCTTGGCTTTAACCAAGCTTCCATTTCATCATTTCATAGCTTGTGCATCCCCCCCCCCCACCTTTTTTTTTGCGTTCACTGATTTTACAGAAAGGCTTTAGGGGAAAAAATAACCTTGCATTTTATTAAGGAGCCAAATATGTGAGCCTGAGGAAGGGACCCTAGACTTAAGAGCAGCAAGGAATCTAGAGGTCATTTAGTCCTACCCCCTCATTTTAGAGAGATGGCCAAAAATGATTCTGCATCGGAGCCTGCCCTCTTCATTACAAGGCTCATTGATTAGGGCTTCCCAGGGAAATTAATTCATGAAGTTATCCCAGGAGAAATTTCCACTGCCTTCCGAACAGAGCCCTCAGAGCAGAGATCTCAGGAGAAGCTGTGGAAGCCGAAGGGAGAAGCAGGAATAAGGAGAAAAAGATAATGAACTGAAGGCAAATTGACCCAAAGAGCCACAGAGAAGCCTGAATACAAAGAGAGGGAGGGGAAGGTATCTGGCTGCTTAAATGAAAAATGACTCTCCTCGACAATCACCTTCTGTCAATAAAATGCTTATTTTCTGACATGTCAATTAGGTGATTCATAATCCAGATGACCATCGCCTTCCATTTAGGACCTGCAACCGGGTTAAATGTCTGAAGTGTTTACCCTTCATGCCCAGTGGCAGGTATCTGTTCTTAGTCAAACCGGCCTATCCATGACATGTTTGCCTGTAGGATTTCTCTGGAGGTAAAGTAACCATTATTATCAGACTTTAAACAGAAGGGCAGATTAGGACAGTGGTGGGTTTTTTTTTTCCCTTCTAAGCATCAGCACCAAAGGAGCTTGTTTTACAGCACTAGAGGGTGCCCCTGAAGAGGGAGGGAGCTGAGAAGAGGAGTTCAATGCAAAAGAAAGGGTCTATAATTTAAAGGGATCCATGTGAACTGGGACGTTGGAGTGCCCTTTGGGACTTCAAAGGGAACTTCTGTTCTATAGAAGGCTGGTTATTAGGGAATAAAAGGTTTGTCCTTAGCACCATGAGCGACTTTGAACAAGATCTGCTACTCTTTCTGTAATGAAGCAGTCTTAGGAAGTTGCTTAAACTCATAGAGATAAAGATAAAGTATATTGATGATGGAAGGAAGGAAGGTAGGAAGGAAATAAACATTTATTAAGCGCCTACTCTGTGCCAGGCAGTGTGCTAAGCGCTTTACAAATATCTCATTTTGTCCTCACCACAACCCTGGGAGACAGGTACTATTATTGTCTCTATTTTGCAGTTAAGGACTCTGAGACAAACAGATGAAGTGACTTGCCCAGGGTCAAGAGTTTTTTAAGTGTCTGGAAAAAGATTTGAACTCAGGTCTTCCTTTATCCATTGTGGTACCTAGTTGCCATGGTCAACTGGCTAGTGAGTCTCAAACTGAGATTTAAACCTGAGCCTTTCTGACTATTTCCATTGTACCACACTCCCTCTCTAAATATTAAGAGCTTTTAAACAAACAATTGTGGCAAATGGTAAAATATTTTTATTCTTAGGCAAAGAATATAAATATGTATATTATATATTATATATTTGTTATAAATAATAAATATATATGAAGTATATAATAATGATGATGATGATCATTTACATAGTACTTAACTATATGCCAGGCACTGTGCTAAAATCATTATCTCATTTGATTCTCAGAACAACACTGGAGGGGTAAGTACTATTATTATCTCCATTTTACAGATGAGGACACTGAGGCAAACAGAGGTTTAAGTGGGTTGCTCAGGGTCACACAGCTAGGAAGTGTCTGAGGCCATATTTGAACCCAGGTCCTCCTGATTCTAGGCTCAGTGCTTTATCCATTGTACTATCAGCTGCCATGGTCCGATGGCTAGTGAAATTTAGAGAAAGTTTAAGCTAAAGCAATGAATCAACAACCCTTCAATAGCTTACCTTGTCTAGTAGTTGTCTAAGTTCTGAGAGTTCAAATGGTTTTCTGGCTCGTGAGTACCAGAAGTGGTATTTGAAGCCAGGTCTTCCCGACTGGTTCCCCCTTCCCTGCTGCCTCCAAGCTAACTCTCTAATCCAGGAATTAATGGCTAAAACAAAAACTGTGGGACGTGGAAAAATAGTTTCTTAGACAAAGTATGTATTGCTATTAACACGCATTCTCATCTGGGTATATATATATGTGAGTATATTACATATATATGTATACATGCTCATGCCTGTTAAGTCTGAGTTACTTTATATTCTTGAAATAATACAGTTGTATTAAAAAATCTATAGTTAGAAATATTCACAGTACCCCAAATGTAGTCGTAGAAAGTTAAGTTCAAGGAGTGCAAATGGCTATGTGGCTAGTGAGTGCTGGAGATGCGATTTGAAGTCAGGTTTTTCTGACTCTGTTTCCCCTATACCATACCGCTTCTCTCACCTCAAAATTAATATCTTACAGAATTATTGTGGGAACTGGAAAAATAGTTTCAAAGAAAATGTATAGGTACATACCAACACATATGCAACCCCCTTCCATAGGTATGTGTGCACACCGATATAGATGTGTATACACACATTTAGTATATTCCCATATATGCATATACATATATGTGTGCATGTATACATGCATATACATACATGTACATGCTTTGTGCTGGGCTCTTTTTGGCTAGCTAAATTTGAGTTATTGTATGCTTTTGAAATAGAATTGTGTGTGTATGTGTATATATATATATATATATATAAAAGCAGCTAGGTGGCACAGTGGATAGAGTGCCAGGTCTGGAATTGGGAGGATATGGGTTCAAATCTGGCCTCAAACACTTCCTAGCTGTGAGACCCTGGGCAAGTCACTTAACACTATTTGCCTAATCTTGCCCTTTCTTCTTAGTGTTATTACTAAGATGAAAAATACAGGCTTAAAAATTGGATTTAACAACAATTTGATTTAAAAAAAAGAATTCTACAATGAGTAATATTCACTGTGCCTTGCACATAGTAAATGCTTGTTGACTGAATGACTACTTGTTTAGACTTCCATAGAATAAATCCACAAGATTTAATCATTGAACATTTTTTAAAAAACCCTCACCTTCTGCCTTAGAATCCAAACTGTGTATTGGTTCCAAGGAAGAAGAGTGGTAAGGGCTAGGCAATGGGGTTTAAGTGATTTGCCCAGAGTCACACAGCTAGGAAGTGTCTGAGGTCAAATTTGAACCCAGGACCCTCCCGTCTCTAGGCCTGGCTCTCAATCTCCTAAGTCACCCAGCTGCCCCTATTAAACATTTTAAAGCCAGGTTTACCGTATGTGAACTAGCATCTTTAAATTATAAGGGCTTTTCATACTCCTAGCTTTGAACTATTCCAGAAGGAAACTGGGTACTTACATGGTGGCCTTTAGGACAGCTGGGGCTGGGGTGAGGGGCTCCCCGCTCTCAGGAGCAGGGAGGGAATGATACAATGGTGGTCTCACTCTCTCTGGAAACAAAGCCTGGTGAGTCAGTGCTAGAATTTGCATTGGAGAGCCTGACTGTCATAGGCTGCCCTGTATTGTTTGTTTACATGAAGTTCAAAAGAGAGAAAATAAGACAACCTGACCTTTTTCCAGTCAATAAGGAGGCTTCTGTCCCACTTCATTCCTGTATTTCCTGTATTTGGGGCTTTTAAGAGTTCTAAGAGCTAATTATACCACGTTTACTGTAAAGATAAAATCTTTTATTATTATTATTAGTAGCAGTAGCAGCCACAGCAACATCATAATGATGATGGTGTTTGCATGAGGGTGAAAACATTGTTCTTGAAAACCTTTGGTAAATAAATAATTTTCTACCACTATTATTCTATGTGGGGAAAAACAATCACTTTTTTTAAAAAGGCAAAAAACTTGGCACCTCTAAATCTTTTTTATAGGATTGGACCTATATTGTTGTATAGTTGTATTTCAGAGACAATAATTTTTTTGTGATGGACAAAAGGTGACCAGGCTAGGAAATAAAAAGCTCTGACTATTATGGGAGAGAAAGGGGTATCGGGTACCTTTCCCCTCTCCTTTTTTAACCTTTCTACTAAAGCCCTATATATACTCATATGAAGGACCATCTGTTTAACTTGGCAAGTCAGCTGAGTATTATAACCAAAATAGGGTTAGGAAGATAGTCTCCCCATTTGTGTCCCCCATCTCCACTCTCCCCTTCCTCCCAAGTTATAACTGGGCCTAGAAAGAGAAAGGTTTTTCCCCCCTTGAAACTGAACAATAGATTTTGAGGTACCTGGGTTTAAGGGGCTTAAATAGAGTCCTCCTGAATGGATCAGAAGGGCTTCAGATAAAGCATAGGGTCACTCACCTGAGTCCATCATTCTATTGAAATTCTCTTGAAGACAGATTAGGTCTGAAAATACTGCCTGAGAATTTCAATTTATCATGTGTTCTCAAGAGATGGAAATGTTTTTTCATAAAGTAGCACAAATATTTCAGGCAACTATGTAACTCTACCAATATGACAGAAGTCAAATTTGGTTCTCAAGGATTTAGAGATACAGCTTCTTGTCATAAACACAAGAACATTGTGTCCTTCTTCTAGCTGGTGAAACCCTCCATAACCAACCTAGCCCAGAGAGATTATCCTTTCCTCTTGGACTGGAGGTATGGCATTTTGAGTAAAAAGGTATTTTAATACTAATTATTATGGACACTTAAAAATGAAAATAAGTCGGTTGGAAGTGTCCTGAAAAGAGGAAATTCTTTTAAATGCCCCATTACAGTTGCAGTCATCCCACTGACTACACCGCTGCAGAAATGCTATTTTACACATCTGACTATTTATCTTTCTTGTCTTAGAAGCTTTGATGACTCCTACTGTTTTTTTAGGATAAAATGCAAACTTATCTGTACATAAATCTCCTTTTCTCTACTCATACAACTACCATCCTAGTACAAGCCCTTCTCACCTCTCACTAAGACAATTATAATAGCTTTTTTAATTAGCTTCCTGTTTATAGTCTCTCCCTGTGGCAATCCAAAGTGATTTTGCCAATCAGGTGCTGAAGTGATTTTCCTAAAGTACAGGTCTGTCATCCTACTACTATTCAATAAACTGCATTGGCTTCTCATAAAGTATATATCTTGTGTACATAGTTATTTTCCTTTTTGTCTCCCTCTATTATTACGTGAGCTCCTTGAGAGCAGGGATTGAATTTTTATCTTCCTATCTTAGCCATCTTTGGCATGTAGTAAGCAGTCAGGATAGCTAGGAGGTAGATACGAGTGCCAGGTCTCAAATTAGGAAGACCCAAGTTCAAATGTGGCCTCAGACATTTACTAGCTGCATGACTCCAGGTAAGTCACTTAACCCTGTTTGCCTCAGTTTCCTCATCTATAAGGTGAGTTGGAGAAGGAAATGGCAAACCGACTCAGTATCTCTGCCAAAAACTCATCAAGAGTTGTATATGAGGGGGCAGCTGGGTAGCTCAGTGGATTGAGAGCCAGGCCTAGATTCGGGAGGTCCTAGGTTCAAATCTGGTCTCAGATACTTCCCAGCTGTGTGACCCTGGGCAAGTCACTTGACCCCTATTGCCTACCCTTACCACTCTTCTGCCTTGGAGCCAATACACAGTACTGACTCTAAGACAGAAGGTAAGGGTTTTAAAAAAATAAAGAGTTGTATATGATCGAAACAATAATAAAGCATTTATTAGGTGCCAGGTACTGTCTTAAGCCCTGTGATATGAGGAAAAGTAAATTATTGGTCTCTGTCCTCAATGATACAATTCCAATGAAAGCCTCTTAAAATAAAGCTAATCATTTATTCATTTATTCAGTGATCACTTATTAATAATACGTATCTTTTATATAGTACTTTAAAATTTGCCAAGGGAATTACAGGATAAGCACCTACTATGAGCAAAGCACTGCAAATAGTACAGAGATGAAAAAGTTAATTCATCCTATAATGCAGCCTGCAATTTAGCAGGGGGAATAAAACACAGACTTTTTACCTTGTGCCAATTTTTTTTTTTACCTTAAAATCATTTTCATTTGCATCTGACTCTTTGTGACCTCATTTGAGATTTTCTTGGCAATGATACTTAAGTGGTTGGCCCTTTCCTTCACCAATTCATTTTATAGATGAGGAAATTGAGGCCAAAAGGGTTAAGTGACTTGCCCAGGGTCACTTAGCTAGTAAGTATCTGAGGCTGGATTTGAACCCTTCCTAGACTGTACTCATGTTTCATCTCCTCATTAGAATCCCTAGATTCCTTTCAAGCCCAGCTCAAGTATCACATTCTACATGAGACCTTTCCTGCCCTCTTAGATGCTAATCTTCTTTTTGTCCCATTCAATTGTACATATTTTGTCTACATCTTCCATATGCTTTTTTATCTATAGAATATAAGCTTCTTGAGGTCAAAGATCGTTTCATTTTTATCTTCGTGTCCCAAATACCTGGCATAGTGCCTAACTCTAGAATCTTTTTTTTTCTTTTTTAAAAGAAATCCTTACCCTCTGTCTTAGAATTGATACCAAGTATCTGTCCCAAGGCAGAAGAGCAGTGTTATTTTGCACATCACAGCAGCAAGGACTAGGCAATTGGGGTTAAGTGATTTGCCCAGGGCGACACAGCTAGGAAGTGTCTGAGGCCAAATTTGAACCCAGAACCTCCCATGCCCAGGCCTGACTCTATCCACTGAACCACCTAGCTGCTTTCACTTAGTACTTAATACTTGCTAATTGATCGACAAAGTAGAAATTAAAATAGAACAAATGCCTAAGAAGAGTTTGCATTTACAACTTTCTAGGAAATCGGGTGAGGAACAATTCACTTTGAACTATATTTCCCCCCTTCTCATGGCAAAACATAGTCAGGTGCCAAAGGGATCCTCCCTTATCCTTCCCATTAGCCAAGAATGCATTCTCAAACCCAACAAAATCCAGCCAACAAACCATATATTCTGCTGTTTGATAAAACTAATATTGCAATGGAGCCTTTTCATACAATTTTCCCACTTGGCTGAAGTATCAGAAGCCCTTCTGCAGAAAACATAAATTAATTTGTGACTCTGACAGCAGAGTTGAAACACATGTGAGGAAGGAGGATCAGCAGACATGTTGGTTTTTATCTCAGTAAATGGTCTAATTTCACTGGCACTTGGAAATTTTAAGGAACGAGAGAGTTATCCCAGAATGGTACCAGTTCAGATTATAGATCCTTCTAGACCAGGGGTCGGTAACATATGGCTCTTGAGCCATATCTGGCTCTTTTGAGGGCCAGATATGGCTCTTTCTGCAGGAGTCATAAAGTCAATTTTTTTTTTCATGCTCTGTTACAGGAGCGCACACTGTGAGCACTGTACGGCTCTCACGAAATTGCATTTTAAAGAATGTGGCATTTATGGCTCTCACGGCCAAAAAGGTTGCCGACCCCTGCTTTAGAGTCTAGCCACCTGAATTCCATTGTTGATACCAAATTAAAGTACACCCTTTCTACTGAATAGCCTCCTACCTTGTCACTCTGCCTCAAATCTCTCCCTCGTCTCAGCATTCCTAAGCAACAATTGGTACTTTCTATGAAGCAATTTTATTCTGCTATAGGGCAGCTAGGTGTGATTAGGAAGTCTCTGACCCAGTTTCCACATCTGCAAAATGAAGATAATAATAGAACATTTCTCCCAAGGTTGTTAAGGATAAAATCAGAAAATTTATATAATGAGATTAGCACATAGTAGGTACTGTATAAATGTTAGTTGTTGCTATTATTATGCTAACTCACTATTCAAACACTTAATACTTACCCTCTGCCAGATGACTAAAGGCCACATTCACTGACCAGAGATTTAAGGACTTATAACAACTGATTTCAATATCTTTTCCTAGCCTTATTGCACACTAAAGTTTGACTAACATGGGCTATGTGCTGTGTCTTTGCATGTATGATTTCCATTGCCTGCTCTGCCATCTCCTCACTTCTCAATATTTGCCATTTAAAAGCTCTTCCATGGCTTCTCTTTTGGAGAAGGAAATATTAGAAATGTGTGCTACTCTTCTAAGACTCAAGACTTCAAAAAAGTTAGTAAAACATCAGCCAGTCAAGAAACATTCATTAAATATTGGCATTGTGCTAAGTCCTGACAATACAAATACTAGTAAAAAGAAAATCCCTCACCTTTAAGAAAGTTACATTCTAATGGCCAAAGATAACATGTTGATAAAGGGAAACTGAAAAACAGAGGTATAGGGAGAAGCTGTTCATATGGGACATGATGATGAAGCTCTGAGAATCAGAAGCAGAGTTGGGTGTGGAATGATGGATGTCTAGAAAGATGGAACCCTTACTCAAAATTCTAGGAGGAATTCACTAGTGGAAGATTGGGGGCCAACAGGGTGGAAGGGAAGGTCAAAGGTGCTAAGGAAAGTTCAAAAGTGAGAAGTCAGTTGAGGCATTGTGGCAAAGTCTGGAGAGTCATAAGTCTGGAGAGGGATGAAGGCCTCTCTCTGCAAGCCAAATAAGGAGATTGAAGTTTTCAGTATGCATAGACTTGGTATCATAATAGGGAAAACCAGGGGAGTTAAACTAAAATATTATTTTGGGCTCAGAGGGTGTGAGGGAGACAGGAATGACAGAAGACAGGACCAAACAAGGTAAGGAGACTGGGTTTAACTGCTAAGGAGATTATCTGTTAACAGAAGTGGCAGTTATCATCTTGACAAGGGGCCTATGGAAACTAGCAGGAAAATGGCAAGATTTTATAACAATTTTAATTATGGAAACTAAGGTAAAGGATGGTAATAGGGGTTTCTACACTTTCAGATTAAACGCAAACCACAGGGACAAGGGAGGGACTTATCTACACTCATCTAAGACCTGAGGCAGACAGGGCCCAGAGAATAGCAGGACTGAAGTGGGAATGCTCACAGCAGAGTCCAGAGATGTTATCAGGATGCCAGGAGTCAACTCCTCCAGAACTGATGATCCAAATAACCAGGTAGGGAGTGAAGTCTGCAAACTGTCTACCAGATCATAGGCCACTTCCCTATTCAGTGTTGCTTTGCAGGATTGATGTCCTCTGCTGTCAAACTTCACCTCTCTCCGAGATGCCAGGGAATCAGGGTACAACTCCACTAGCTCTGAGGTCTCCCAGGGTCAGTTACAGCTTGTCCCAACAACCATGAAGTCCATCTCAGAAAGCAAGCCCCTTCCTGCTTCCCCATTCCATCTTGGAATTCTCCAGCCCTTCCTGTTAGGTCTCCTAACTAATAACTAAATAATCTTCCTCACAACAGTTTAATTGTTTGAATATTGCTCTTGATAGTATCTGTTGTTTACTATTTGTTGTTTGACAGGCTGCTTTTGGTCTTCAATATAATTTTTGCCTTGGTTCATATCAGATTCTAACTTTCACTCACTTAGATGCTCTAGGACTCTCCCCATGGACACTGAATCTTAGCAGAGGACTCCATTTTTCTTGCCATAGCCCTACTCAATCCCATCAATGATACCTGTCTTCCAGGATGCAAACTTTTAAGCACTGTATATTGTTCTCCTCCTCCTCCTCTACCTCTGTCTCCTCACTCTCCTTCTCCTTCTCCTTCTACTCCTCTGTCTCCTTCTCCTTTTTCTCCTTTTCTCCTTCTCCTCCTTCTCCTTCTCCTCCTCTTCTTCCTCCTCCCTCTTTTTTTCTCCTTGTTACTCTCCTCCTCATCTTCCTCCTCTCCTCCTCCTCTTCCCTCTTTTTTCTCCTTGTTGTTCCTCTCTTCCTTCTCCTCCTCCTCCTCTTCCCTCTTTTTTTTCCTTGTTGTTCCTCTCTTCCTTCTCCTCCTCCTCCTCTTCCTCTTCTTCCTTCTCCTCCTCTCCACCCTCCTTCTCACTTTCCTTTTCCTTCCCTCTTAAGGCATACATGGCTTCATGGGAAAATAAATTCATTCTTCCAATGAGTGATCCTATTACAAATCTAGATATATTAGAAAATATCCTTCCTTCATCATGGCTTCTACACATAATGGAGTTGTGAGAAGGAAATATGGAAATGTGGTGGTTAGAGCTGTAAAGATTTACATCTTTCATTGTCTTAATTGACCTTAACTGTCTTCTTATCCACTTCTTCCTTTGTAGGTGAGAACACAGGAAACAAATTAGCAACAAAAGCTGATTTAGGAGCTATTTTGCCTTTATATCCATTCTATGCCTCCTTTCACTATATCTTTACCACATGCAGAAAACAAAGTGATCCTTCTCTAAGAGTTAGATTGTTTTCTACACAGATTCACCTGATTGGTTAGAAAGTTGACTTTTAATAATTAGCTTTCTGGGTAATTTAGGTTAATGGTATCTTCTCTGTCTCTAGTTTTAAATTTGTTCAATGGATGAAATAATATATGACATCATATTAAAGTCAGGCTTTCCATTCCCTATAAGGAGGAGGCTTAATTATCTTCAAAGTGCAAGTATGTAGGCTCCAGGTAAGAAGAAAAATGATCAAAATATTTGTAAAGTTGTTTTGATATCTTTAGATGATGCAATAAATACATAAGTATATATGTATGTGAATAAGGACTCTATTTTCCCATGAGCCATATACCCATGCATGTGTACATGTATGCATGTATTTGTATGGTATGTATACATATGTTTATATGTATATACACACACACACAAAGTATTAATTGAAGTTTTATTAGGTAACATGGAAGAATAAGGACCAGTTCTGATAAGGGAATTAGAAAAATCTGCAGAAACAAATACTCACTTTGAAGACTAAGTAGAAGACTTGAAGGTATGGTTGACAACATATTATCTGTAACTCTTATTGAAATGATAATCTGGGACAAGATGGATGTCACTTTGAATAACAGGACCTGCGTGTGAGAACCTTTGAAATGTACCCAGGCACCATGAGCCAAGGGCAAAAAGCAGTTGGCCCAGTCCTATAAATACCCCCAAGTGACAAGACAAGCGGGCTCAGATTGGAGCAGGGACTTGGGAAGGTAGGAGGTGAAGGGTGAAGGGTAGGCCTGAAACCTGTATACTTTTATCTTAATGAGAGAGATAGAGAGCAATCACCACCATTGATAATAGAGCTGAGAGAGTTTATTGATATCATCAATCAAGATCTTCAAAAAGCCTTCTCTAATCTCTGGCTTGGTTGTGGCCAAGTCAGGTCAGAGTTAGAGAGAGGGTGAAGAACCTCCAGTTCCTACTGAACCTAGCAATCTCCAGATCTTGGTCATTAGCCTGGTTAATTAGCAATAGGGTTCCAAAATCCTCAATCCCATTCCCTTATTTCCTAGCCCCATTAATAGATTTAAATACAGTGTTTACTATCAAGTACCTTACCTGAGTGTTGATTATTCCAAAGCCCTTGGGAAAGGGAGACCAATATAAAGTCAGATTATACTGTTATCCAATAGCTAATCAATAGCCCTTACCAACAAATATTCCAACCTTAGGTTGGGACCTAGAGAGATTAACCATCCATACAAACTCTCAGGGGTTCCTTGCCTGGGTAAACTGTTAGAGGCGGATAACTGACAAGCTTATTCAGCCAAGCTTGTCAGGGAGAAGAGGTATCACTTTCTACCAGCAACAATTGTACAGTGGCCTATGAGAGAAGATTGATCTTTCTCCCTCACCAAACCCAACCAGCTTAGGCCTGGGCATACAATCCCTCCTCCATCTATACTATCATTTCCCTGAGATCCTTCTATATCAATATAACACTCTGAATTTCAGATTGTCAATTGGTCTCCAACTTGCTCCAAGTCTAGAGTGATGCATTTGGAGATATTATACCCTCTTTAATCCATTCAGCTATAGTTATGAAATCTTGTTCTCCTGCCCAGGAAAACTTCATTCATTTGGAAGAAAGTAGTAGGAAGAAGGGAACCAAAATGAAGTAGCACTTAGAACTTAAAGAGAGAAACTAGAAGATAATCCTTCTCTAGAATGTTTACAGAAATGTTTAATTACTTTCAAATTTGGTACAGCACTTCTAGCATCACCATCTGCATAAGTGTGCCTGCTTGATAGTAAATGTCTTCTCTGTGAGCTCTACAAGATATCAAAAACTAAACTTCAATGATGTCTTCCTCAAGTAGAATATTTAGGGTTTGTGCTGCCTGAGGGGTCCAGAAGCATTTCCCTAAAGAGAGTAGCAGACATACAAAAGCTGAGTGCCTCCAAGACCAAACAGCAATTCAGAGCTATCTTAAGAACCACAGGTTTTTGTAGACAATAGATACCGAATTATGGTGAACTTATGAAACCACTGACTACGTTAATGAAAGACACTGAGAAAGACCCACTGAAGCTAAAACCAGAGCATTTGCAAGCAATTGCAAAGTTAAAAGAGGCAATATTATCAGCTCCTACTCTTAGTATCCCTAATTATTCAAAACCATTCTTACTTTATGTCCACAAGCAAAAAGGAACAGCTTCAGGAGGTTTGACACAGAGCTTAGGACCAAACCAACATCCTATTGCATATTATTCTGGTCCACTAGATCCCATAGCCACGGGAATAGCTCCATGCTTAAGAGGGGTGGCAACAACTGCATTTCTTGTTTCCAAATCTGCAGATTTAGTGTTAGGCTGCCCACTGACAGTTTATTGTTCACATGAAGTCAAGGCACTTCTGCAAAAGTTCAGAACACAGGCATTTTCAGATCAATGCCTGGCTAAATATGACATAGTGCTTTTGGGCAATGAACATATAATGCTAAAGAGATGCAACACCTTAAATCCAGCTACATTATTACTCAATTTACCAACAGAGGGGGAATCATTGCATGATTGTGAAACTGTAGTGCTATTAATAGAAAGACCTTGAGAAAATCTGTCAGACACACCTCTTGACAACCCTGATCTGATACTACTCACAGATGGGTCATCATATATGCAGAATGGAATAAGATTTACAGGTGCTGCAGTAGTAAGTGAATTTACTACCTACGGTTTGCTTCAATACTTCACTAGGAACCCAAGTGCTCTGGGAGCAGAATAAGTTGCTCTAAAACATGCATGTGAATTTGCAAAAGACAAACATGCAAATATTTTCACTGATTCCAATTATGTATTTGGAATTTACCATGCCATTGGTTCTTTCCGGCTTCAGAGAGGATTTTTAACATCCAGTGGGAAAAGAATCACTCATGCAGAAATAATTCAAGAATTACTGTCATCTCTCCAACTTCCAAAGGAGTTGGTGGTGATTCACTGCAAAGGGCATTCTTTAGGACGAGACTTAATTGCCAGAGGAAATCATAGGGCACATATGACTACATGATATGCTGTGCAAAATGCTCCAGCTTGCATTATGAGTTTCTGTGATAGATACCACAGATTTAGAAAAAGCATACAATGACAAAGAGGTTCAGAAATGGAAGCAAAATTTTGGAGCTAGAAAGGAAAATGGGATTTAGATAGAATCAGGGGGAAAACCAATTCTTCCTAAAGCATTTTACTCTTACATCTACCAAGCAATATACAAAAAGGGTCATTTTGGGACACAAACATTAATTGATACTATCAAAAGAACTTGGATAGCTCCAGAATCTAGTACTGTGGCAAATAAGATCTACTCAGCTTGCTCTGTGTGTGTACAATTCAATCAAAACATATTTAAGAAAAAAGCTTTTGGTGATTGTCCACTAGCTCACACACCATTTGAGCATTTGCAAATAGACTATATCAATATGCCCAAATCAGTACAATCTAAATTTTGTCTAGTGATAGTGGACCAACTAACTGGATGGCCAGAAGCTTTTCCATCTAGCAAAAATCACATCAAGCTTTGTAGCCAAAATCTTGTTGAAAGAAATCATTCCAAGATATGGTGTACCGCTGAGAGTAGATTCTGACAAAGGGAGCCTTTTTAAAGATTCGGTTATAAAACAAATTTATGAGAATCAGGTATCACACCAAAATTTTATGTCCCATATCACCCACAAAGTTCTGGTCAGGTGGAGAGACTAAACAGACAAATTAAAACTATGATTGGGAAATTATGCATGGAATCTCATTTGAAGTGGTCAGAGATTTTGCCTCTAGTGCTGTTCTATTTGTGCACTAGATCAAGAGAAGATGTGCATATCTCACCATATGAAATGTTATTTGGACATTCACCATTTCAGGCAAAAAGTTTTAAGACAGCTTATGTATTTATGGTTGGAGGAGATCTTGTACTTGCCGAATACTTCACAGAGTTACAAAACAGCATTAGAGAATTATAAGAAATGGGAATTTTAACTCAAGGGGGTCCATTAGATTATGCACTCCATACAATAAAACCTGGGGATTCAGTTTACATAAAAAACTTTAATAGGACTAGTCCAACACAGTCATTATGGGTAGGGCCTTTCCATGTTATTTTGACAACACCTTAAGCTATTTGGGTGTTAGAGAAAGAATAGTGGTTACATTGCTCACATGTGAAAAAAGCTACAGCAGCAGAAGAGATTATATCAGATAACATGGCTGCAGTCAAAAAGATGCCAGAAGAACAAATTGTTCAAGAAGAAGAAGAATAACATAAAGGCAGAGATCAAAATCAGACAAAGGAAAAGACAGCATAGAAGAAACAAAGAAGATCACAGCAGAAAGGATGATTGAACTGTAACAAAGACATTGTGGGAAAAAAGTCAACACAGAGAAGAGGAACACAGACTAATTATGGACATGAACTGTAAGATTTTTTGCACCATTCTAACATTACACACTTTCACTATAGTTACAAAGAAACACTACATAGTAACAGCATGAAGATAGAAGACAGTAGCAGAGTAGGTGACTTTAAAAATTTGGTAAGTATTCACAACAAAATAATATACTCATATAGGACACATTTCTCACAAACTCTGCAACATCATAACCAGATGATGAGTATTCATAGACATAAATAAATACAGATAAATCACCTTGGGAAGATAATAATGAGTGTACACATTAAATTAATAAGATTTTATCTCACAGAAACACTTTATGTGTTCTTAGGAGATAACATCAGGAGGACATACATATCTTTCTAAAGAAAATCTTTTACATGGAATTGTGGAATTTTGTGTCAGCTATGGGGCGAGAAGGGGTTGGAGAAGAGGGAAGGAACACAAGTCATTTAACTATGGGAAAATATTCTAAAAAAAGACTTTGGTGGCAAGAAAAAAATAAAGAAAATCTTTATGGTTTTCTTACACTTTCTTAAGAGGGGAAGTTTATTTTCCTCCTGCAATATGTAAATAGTTTATAAATACTATGTACATAGTCTAAAATATAATTTGTACATAACATATACATAGGTATAGAAATTGTATAGATCTGTATATTTCTATAGATGTGTACATAGTTAAATTGTTATAAAGTTTTGATTTTATTAGTATAGCAAGTTGATTTTGAGTTTTAATGTTTTGGTTTTCTGTATTAACCATAGGATAAATTCTTAGCATAGTAAAAAGTTTTGTTTGAATTATTCTGATAGGATTTGTAAGATGCAGGTTATATGCGTTTGTATAGTTATTTTAGATAGACTTTAGTTTTCTGTAAAACATAAGTTAAATTGGTTTTTGTAACTGTGTTTTATTGTTTCAAAAGTTTTTCAAAAGTTTGCATTTTGCAATTCTGTAATTGTATGTTTTGCACTTGCATTTGTGCAAGTATGTTTTCATTGATTATTTGTTTTCATTGAAATTTTCTTTTCTTTGATTTATATCCCTAGTAGAGGTTAGCATAGATAAGGTGTAGCAATAAGAATAGGATAAGATAAGCATAAGATTAAGACTTTTTTTTGGGAAATATAATAGTAATAATAGGGTTAGGGATAGCTTTAGAATTATATAGAATAGCGAGCATATAGGAGAGATTTTTTATCCCTCCTATATGTTCAAAGGGGAGAAATTATAAGGATGATATTAGAAAATAAATATTGTTATATTAGTTTAGAAATAAGAAGTAGAGAAGTTGTCTTGAGAAAGAATTGGAGTTTGAACCAGATATGAGACAGTGTCAATTTCAAATGTTGACAGTTTAACCATTTTTCTGTGACAATTACTCTCTCTGGGAGTGGCAGCTGGTCTCTGCCAGTTGGCAGAGTCATGCACAGAGACTTTCTCTGTGAGGGCCTGGAGGAGGTAACATCTTTTTTTTTTTTCTCTCTCTCACTATCTGAGGTAGAAGGAAAGGAGGCAAAGGCCTGAAAGAGCTTAGTGTTTTCTTTTTCCAGCTTGAGAAACACTATTGACTATCTATTACAGTTTTATAGATTGTTTTAACTCTGAGAATATCAAAGAAAACCCCAATATTTGATTTGGACTTGGAGTCTGTTAAGGCTCAGAGTCCCAACTTGGTTCTTGCTGAGACTCAGCCAGCTAGCCTTTGTTATTGTTATAAACTTGGAGGTGAAGTTAAGAATTATAAAGATAATAGTGTTAGTTTGTTTATAATAGTAAAAATTTGGGTTAGTTAGATCAGGAAGGATCAGTGTAGCCTGTGGACACAGAAGAAGTGCTTCCTTGCAGAACCAGGGAGTCTTATTTGGGTGGAGTTAGAATCCCTTAGACTTAGAAATCCTTTTTATCCTTATATATTTCAATAAATAGTTCATTTTTGTAATCAATTCATTTAGTATTTATTTTCACAGTACATATTATGAATATAGATGCAACTTGGTACTAGTGAATAAAACAAGTAATATTAAAGTGAAAATACAACCATTCATCCATTCAACAACCATTTAAGTGACTACTCTCTCTGAGGGGCTGGGTTAAGGGTAACCAAAAGACTTCAAACCCATCAGTGAGATAGGGAGATGTCTACCTCAAGCATGTGAAGACTTTCCCTGGTGGAATGAGTAAGTGAGAACAATTTGATCCCAGGGCCATCAAGGTATCTGAAGCAGGTGCTATGGAGTGCTTAGACCTTGGTCAGACAACCAAGATGCCAAGGTCATCCACTGAATTCTGTCCCATCACCAGGCTTCCTTTTTATCTTGTTAATGGTCTTGGATGAGTCTGGAAAAGGGAGTGAGGCTGAGAGATTTGAGCAATTCTGCTTAACAGATCCAATTTATGCTCCATTTAAGACATGTCATTAGTCTTTGAAACAAAGGATAAACAACAATTGACTAAGTACCGGGCTTAGATAGTAGAGAAATATGAAATATTCCTTGCTATCAAGGAGTTTATATTTTATAGGGGAAGATGATATATACACAACCATATTTATAACATAAATGTATGCAAAGTAAATATGAGCTAGTATTTTGGCAGGGATAGCTAAGTGGTGTGGTGGATAAAATGCTGGACTTGAAATCAGAAAGACTTATCTTCCTGAGTTCAAATCACTTGTTGGCTGACCCTGGACAAGTCACTTAACCCTGTTGCCCTCAGTTTACTCCTCTATAAAATGAACTGAAGGGGGCAGCAAGGTGGCTCAGTGGATTGAGAGCCAAGAGATGGGAGGTCCTGAGTTCAAATCTGGCCTCAGATACTTCCTAGATATGTGACTCTGGGCAAGTCTCTTAATCTCTATTGCCTAAACCTTACCATTCTGCCTTAGAACCAATACACAGTACTCATCCCAAGACAGAAGATAAGGGCTTAAAAAAAGAAAAGAAAATAGGTGCTTAAGAAAACTGTATTGGTTGATGGAGTTATCTGGCAGAATGATGGAGGATCCATTAACTAAAATAGGAATAAAAAGGAAAGGTCTGTTTGGCAATAATATGAGTTTGGTTTTAGGAATAAGACAAGATATATTTTTTTTGAGATACAGAGCAGGTATCTAGAATCAAAAGTTGATAGGCAAATTGGAAGTGCATTTTTGGATCTAAGGAGGATATGTTTTAAAAAGGTGAATGAAATTCCTTTTCTTGGGAAGTGTGCTCTGTAAAAAAGTCTTAGTCCTTTGCATTTTAGTTTGATTAAATGGCAGCTAACTTTCCTGAAAGATTTAACTTTTCACTTACTATGTAGCATATGAATCTACCTCTGAGCAGAAATGTATTTCCTCTCTCATTAAAATAGTATTTAAAGAAGAAGGACCTTAGAAAACACTTACTCAAACCAGACCAAAGGAAGAATAATCCACTTGTCATCCAGCCTGTTGTTAAAGACTTCTGGAGAGGTAGATTGAACTCACCCTTTCCCAGATGCTAGGATATCTTCCTAACATAAGATATGTTGTTGAGTTGTTTTTCAGTTGTTTCAGACTGTTCATGATTCCATTTGGGGTTTTATTGGCAAAGATACTTCAAAAGACATGAGTGATTTGCCATTTCCTTCTCTAGTTTGTGTTACAGATGAGACAAATAGGGTGAAATGACTGGCCCGAGGTCACCAAGCTAGTAAGTATCTGAGGCCAGATTTGAATTCAGGAAGATGAATCTTCTTGACTATGATTATGGTACTCTATTCACTACACCACCTAGCTGCTCTAACATCAGATTTACCTCTTTGTATCTGATCTAGTCCCTCCTCCAGGTGAGAAACCTTCAAATTCTTGAACAGAGGTATCATGTTCTTCCCTCTCCCCCTCGCACATACTCACAATTCATTCTTCTTTTTCCTAGGATTTCCTATTGGTTCCTTCACCCTATGCTCATGGTCCTTTATATCCTGGTTACCTTTTTTATTATAGACATTCTTTATTCATCAATGTTCTTCTTAAAATGTGGAACTCATTACAAAGGGTACTTGAAAATTCCATCACAGCTGGATGTAGAAGTACACAAAAGTGGTGCCTTTGTGAGAGAGAAGTGCTGGTATGGGTGGAACTGACAATATTTGGAATCTGATTGGATATGTGGGATGGAGAGTGAAGAATTGATGATTTCAAGTTATATATCTAGGTGACTGGAAGGATGATGGTTCTTCTCTCAATAGAGATAGGGAAATTTAGAAGAGGGGCATATTTTTGTTTGGACCTCTTGTTTTTTGGAAGAAAATGAATTCTGTTTTGGACATGCTGAATTTGAGATGCCTAAACATTGATATCTAGTTTAAAATAGGCAATTGTAGTTTTTAGGTAAGAGACTAGATCAGTTCGGCTCCATGAGACTGCAAAAGGACAAAGATAGAAACACACCCCAGCCACTGGAAACTAAGTTTACCACACCTTTTACAACCCTGTGTTACCAGATTCACACACCCTCCTAGCTGTGGGAGAATCAATTATGTGAAAACAGTAGCTTTTTCAAGCAGCAAGGATCTTACCTCTGAAAACTTAGACAGAAACTCCTCTGAGCTGTGGGAGAGAAGAGATTACAGCTTATGGATGTGACATCAGGGTTAGCTTTTCTGAGTCCCAACATGTCAGAATCTCAACTCCAGGGAATCTTAAGAGACTAAAACCTCGTGGTGCAGTTTTTATGGTTAAGAACCATTCTTCTCTGTTCCCTTTCTTGACATTTGACCCATTTCAAAAGAAAGGAGTAGAAGGTTTCTCTGAGGCTTTGAACATGAAATTCTCCCACACTCTAGCCAAATACCTTGCCAAGAGAGCTGACATAAAAGTGGTTATGAAGGGAGTGATGACAGTTTGAACTTCTGATGATTTCATCCTAAGGCATTTACATGTGTAGCAGGTATTTTAGCTGGGTTAATTTAGGTGGACATTCCATTGCTGGCCCTTTCTATCTAGGTCTCCCTCATGTTCATCACAGTCAGCAAGCATATCTTCCCTTCTCTTCTCTTGGATTCTGGCCATGTTGTCACTCTGCAGTGGAGGTTGAATTGTAAGAAGCAAGATTTAGGGATGTAGTAAGAAATTTTCCTGTTACATGAGAAATCACAGGAAATAAGAAGAAATGAGTGGATCTTTGAAAAGTGTGTCCTGAGCTCCATCGATTTCACTTTGGTCCAAGCCTGTAGATTACATCTAGGCAAGGCTGTAACCAGCATGGCAGAATCATGACTTTGTCACAGAGCAAAAACATCTAGGTATATGTATTTGGGTTGGGGTTGGGGGTGGAATACTTCCTTCCTAAGGCTCTTGAGGATGTGGGATAGGTGAAGGACAGAGAGGTAAGGAGGCTGTTGTTTCCTAAGGATAGTTGACCCTTCAACTCCTCACCTTAGCTTCCCTGGCTTCCTTCTTTCTCATCATTTCTCCCTCCCCCAAACCTTCCCTGTGAAAGTGCCTTTCTTTGACTCTCCCATTCATTATCTTGCCTGTACCTAGTTATTTTTACGTTGTTTAATTTGTGTTACCTGTTCTCTCCTCCTTTAGAATGCGAGCTCCCTCCTCAAGGGTAAAGATTAGGTTTTGGCCTTTCATTGTATTCTTGGTGCTTGCACATCAAAATTGCTTACTAAATGTTGACTGGCTCTCACCAGCATGTGGAGTAGATTCCATCAGCAAAAATGCACCTGACTGAGACAGACTGTTTCACCTGGCCTGGGGACCTTCTAGTTCAGTCTCCCACTCCCCACCTGATCCCTTCCTGCCCCCATTAGGGGAAGTCTGAGTTTCGTGATGTTGGTTTTACATGTTAGACTCACGTTATCCCAAATTCTCTATTTTCCCCATCACAAACCCTGAAATAGATAACTGAAATACCAGGGTGGTAATAATGGGATATTGGTAGATTCAAGGAATGGTTACTCAGGGCCAGAATCAGAAGATAACAAGATAACACAGGTTTTGGGAAGGCCAACAGGATATAGGTGACTTGCTAACAAATACAGTCCAGGTAGAGGTAACAAACACAGGGATGGTTTGTTTTTATTAAAGTAAGGAAAGATAGGAAAGGGAATTTGGATAACCTTATCTATTATTCACTAACTAACCCTCCCCAACATATCTACAGTAGTTCCCTCCCAGGAAGCCTTCAGAGAGATTTTAGCTACACTGTCCTTTATCTATCTACCTGAAGTCCCAGTCCCTAGTGTAAATAAATTCCTCTACCCCAAATTCCCCCTTAGATAGTAACAGAGGTATTTAGACTGGAAGCTAAGTAGGAACAGGGCTCAGGGAGAGGTTCTCATGGACCTATATCTTAGGTGGTTCAAGCAACTCTGTAGATGTATCACTCAGCCAGTAGGAAACAGGATAACCAGGTACAGGCAGGATGGGATGATATAGAAGAAGGAAAGCCACAGGAGAGAAGCCAAGTTCACTAGGTCCACCCCAGGAGACAAGACTCAACCTCAGTATCTAGGCTTAACTATCTATTAGAAAACAGCCCAATCGCTTCTCCAGAATTCCAGAACCTTTCCTGTCTCTGCTCTCTTTCCTTATAACAACCCTCTCTCTGCCTTTAAGACTGAATTTTGTTCTGGGTATAGTCAATCAATCAGTGAGCAAAAATCTATTAAGCCTTACTATGTGCCAGCCACTGGGCTAAGCTAATGTAATTACAAGCAAAAAGAAAAACAGTCCTTCCTCTCAAAGAACCTGCATTCTAATGGAGAAGACAGTACATAAAACAAACCTGAAAAGGGTTGTGGGTGTGTGGGTTGGGGGAAGGTAGCTTAAGATGGGACATGATATAAAAGTTCAGGCTGGTAGGAAAGGAAGAGCTGACTGGTCTGAGTGTCTCCTTAAATAGAGCTTCTGGGAGGAACCAGACAATCAGGATGAGGGATCCAGGGGCAGAGGGTAATTTTGAGGTGTGAGTTTCAGGACTAAAGTCATCTTCTAGGATGAAGAAGTTTCTGGAGCACACTGGACTAGTCTTGAGGAGCTCAGCCTGCTGGAAAATGACAAATGTAGGGTGTAGGAATTCTCAGTATCCACATTCAGTAATTTGTCACTAATGGAACCTTAGAAATATTTATAAGATATATAAAATATCTATATAAATCTATATCTATATAAAAATATAGATAATTGGAGGGAGGGCAGGGAATTCTAGCTAGGGTCCAGACATTCCCAAATGGGGCTTTTTTGATGTTTAATCAAGCTCTAAGCACTCCACAGAGCCTGCTTCAGCCACCTTTATGGCCTTTGGAACAAATTGTTCTCATCTGCCAAGGATAGTCTTCATTTGCTGGGGGGAGATACCTCCCTAACTCACTGATGGGTTTGGGGCCCACTGGTTACCCTCAGTTTGGGTTAGACCACTTGCCTGTTGAAATGGTTTACTGGGTATGGCCACTGTGAATATTAGGTGGCAGGTAGACACCAAAGGAAGAAAGCAGCCTTGGAAAAGGTTCAACAAGCCCTCACACCAGAAGTGCTGGTCTTCCCCGAATACTCTGTACATATATATATCTCACAGTTTGGTTAACCATCCCACAGTGAGTGGATTCCTCCTTAGTTTCCAGTTTTTAAGTGCTACAAGAAGAGTTGCTAAAATTATTTTTGTACTTTGGGGTCCTTTTCTTTATTTGATAGCTGGAGTATAAGACTAGTAGTGTTATAGCTGAGTTAAAGGGTATGCATGGTTTACTAACACTTTGGACACAGCTCCAAGGTATTTTCCAAAATGTCCACTTCAGAGTTATATGTGCCATATTATGTCCATACATTCATTTTTATGCAGCCCCTCCAATATTTGTCATTTTTCTCTTTTGTCACATTTGTCAATCTGAAAGATGTGGGGCAGAACCATAGTCTTGTCTTGACCGTCAAATTAAAGAATGGATTTATTTGAAATAATATACAGTGAAAACAAAAGGCTTCAATAAAAATAAGGTGGATTTTTTTAAATAAAGGAAAAAGGAAAACAATATACACATATAAAGTTATTCTGTATGTAGGTACTATATACGTATATGTGAATCCATATATATGTTCAAGGAAGGGAGTGTTATACAGATGAATAAGACATAATGTTTGTCTTCAAGGAATCTACAATCCAACAGGGATCCTCATGTTGTTGTTCAGTCATTTTTTAGTCACGTCCAACTCTTTGTGACCTTATGTGAGGTTTTCTTGGCAAAGATATTGGACTGATTTGTCATTCTGTTCTCCAACTCATTTTACAGATGAGGAAACTGAGGCAATCAGAGTTAAGTGACTTCCCCAGGTTCACACAGCTAGTAAGTGTGTAAGGCTTGATTTAATTCAAGAAGGTGAAATTTCCTGCCTTCAACTCTGGCACTCTATCTGCTGTGCTGTCTAGGGATTTTCATAGGTAGCATTAAGTAATAGTCAACCTGTACTGTATTAACCAGGCTGTCCATAATATACCACATTGCCAGAGGATGGTATCTTGGACTGACATTATGAATAAACAATGAGTTGGGCCCAGAATGAAATAGGAGGAAAAGATAATGATCTATTGCCTTTGGGGAACTGAAATGCCCCTTTAACGATGCCAAACTTCTCCTAGAAAAAAAATCATTCTTTTATTATATATTCTACTACTGTTGTTGTGAGGCAATGAGTCATGGAATACTAGTATCTCTACAGATATTAAAAATTAATATTTCACAGCCAGTGGGGAGGCTCACTGTGAGTATAAGCAGACAACAACACAGAATAAATTAGTAACTAAGAAGAAACAGAATAAAAGATGTTGTCAGGGAAATTTATGAGTGAAGAAGAAACTGAGAAGAGGGAATAACTGCTAGAGAGCCTATGTGTTCTGCTGATATTCTTGTGACAGCAGGAGAAAGTAGGAAAGCTTCTGGTACCTGTGGCTGACTTGTGGGAGACATAGAATATGGAGACTTGGGTGAATTGTACATCTGTGTTAGTGGTGGGTGATATATCCACACAGCTAGGCTCAGAGATTTTTAAAAAATATTAACCATTTAGGTGGTGTAGAACATAGAGGGCTAGCATTGGAGTTGGGAAGACAAGTCCAAATCTTGCCTTAAATACTTGAGGAGCTCCAAAATTCTGGGCAAGAAGCTTCTCTCAATCTCACTTCCCTCGTCTGGAAAATGGGGATAATAGGAACACCTACCTCAAAGGATGATTGTGAGGATCAAATGAGATAAAGCTTGTGAAATGCATTGCAAACCATAAAGAACTACATAAATGCTAATGTTCCTTTTCCTTCTTTACCCCTCCTCCTCTTCCTCTTATAGGCAGAGGGAAATTTTTCTAATATCAAATCCCCCAGGAAAAACCTATTTTTTTTGTTTTTGCCTTGAAACTGTCATCTACTGGTTATGAGTATAGATCATTCCTGTTAGAAGCCTATAGAAGTCATTGCTTTATATAATTAAATACTTTTACATATCTGGCATCTCATCACTGTGGGTTATTCCCTATAATGAAGGCTGAATCCCATCCATGCCTACCCATTCTACAGAACTCATCTACATCCTCTCATAGGTGTGTCACTCTGGTGGTCCAACCAAGGTACTATACTAAGGGCTAACCTCATTTTCTTTTGACAGTAAAGATACTAATGGAGCCCATAGACTGACTAGCCTCCCTTCTTACCACTTTTCCTTGATGACATCCTTTACACCATGTTGCTTTCATAATTCCTTGTTTGCAATGTATCACAGTTTGTGCTCACCCCAGAATGCTCCTATATTGCCCTTCAGATGATTTTCAATTTCAGTTTTCAGGGTATAATTGAAATTAAAAATCATCCAGTGGGTGACAGATGAAATAATCTATATTCATCCATATTAGAGTAAGACTGAATTTATCCACTTCATCCTATGAGTTTTTTCCCCCCTAAGGAGTTAGCTTCTTTTCTATAGCTGAAAATATATAGCTGAAAATGCTAATTATTATTCTAAAAGGATATTATGGCAACTACACTGACAAGAAGAAAAAAATTTGTAGAGGCAGCATCATGTTACTAGTTGTAAAAGTTTCTATTGTTCTCCAAATTTCTTCCTTTATCTCAAGGTTTGTTTGATAAGAATATCTAGATTTTATCTTGGAAATGACTCAGAGAAACTAATCCTGATTGGATACATCTGGCAAAAGAATGCTTATCTCCACATCACTTTTCTGGCCTTGGGGCTCAGAATAAGAATAATACCCTTCTTATATATAGCACCTTTTAAACAAAGATCTTCAAACATCTGATGGTTCTGCACCAAGTATAACTATTCCAAATTTTTCTGATGGCGGAAGAATAGAGAAGTTATCTAAACACCAATTCTACAATAAGTTAGCAAAGCAATTCAGGATTTTCTTTTTCCTAACCCTCAGTTGGGCTCTTGTATTCATTGAAAATGAAAGCAAGATGAGTTGAATGAATTGTCATTTCTTACATTTCTTACTTATGGATGTGAAAGGATATATATGTATGTGTGTACATACATACACCATATAATATGTATATATGTACATGTATGTTTTGTAGAAATTTATATCTAGAATACATATTATGTATGTAGAAAGGTAGATTGGCATAATGGATAGAGAACTGTCCAGGAAGACTTGGGTTCAAGTTTTGCCTCTGACTCTAGTGGGTGTGTGGCCCCAGGATAAATCACTCAACATCTCAATGCTCCAGGGCAGTTCCCTAAAGACAATACCAGAGAAGGTGATAACTTGCTTTGTTGCAGAGAGTTTTCTCCCAGAAGAGTGCCCAATAGCAATGAAATTGTAGGTTGGTCTAGTCTGGTGATGGCAAACCTATGACACGTGTGTCAGCACTGACACATGTAGCCATTTTTGTTGACACTCAACTGCATGTGGCTGCATACAGAGAAGTATGGGGCCGCATGCCGAGGATGAAACATTTGCTGTAGTGTAGTGTAGACACTCTGTGCACTATAGATGACAATTCGACCTATAATTATTTACCTATTTTGGTTTATTAAATACAGTTTTATATATATATATATATATATTTTAATGGTCCAACTTTTATATTTTTTTGTCAGTCTGTCTCTCTTTTTTTAAATTTTTTTCTTTTTTAGAAAAATTTTCCATGGTTACATGATTCATGTTCTTACTTTCCCCTTCACCTACCCTTGACCCCCTTTCCCCTATATCTGACCCACATTTCCACTGGTTTTAACATGTGTCATCTATGATGACTTATTTCCATATTATTGATAGTTGCATTGGTGTGGTCTTTTCGGGTCTACATCCCCAATCATGTCTGCATCAACCCATGTGTTCAAACAGTTGTTTTTCTTCTGTGTTTCCTCTCCTGCAGTTCTTCCTCTGAATGTGGGTAGCATTCTTTTCCATAAATTCCTCAGAATTGTCCTGGGTCATTGCATTGCTGATAGTGCAGAAGTCCATTACATTCGGTTTTACCACAGTGTATTGGTCTCTGTGTACAATGTTCTTCTGGCTTTGCTCCTTTCACTCTGCATCAATTCCTGGGGGTCATTCCAGTTTACGTGGAATTCCTCTAATTTATTATTCCTTTGAGCACAATAGTTTTCCATCACCAGCATATACCACACTTTGTTCAGCCATTCCCCAACTGAAGGGCATACCCTCATTTTCCAGTTTTTTGCTATCCCAAAAAGTGAGGTTATAAATATTTTTGTACATGTCTTTTAATCTATTATCTCTTTGGGGTACAAACCCAACAATGATATGGCTGGATCAAAGGGCAGGCATTCTTTTAGCGCTCTTTAGGCATAATTCCAAATTGCCATCCAGAATGGTTGGATCAATTCACAACTCCACTAGCAGTGCATTAATGTCCCAATTTTGCCACATCCCCTCCAACTTTCATTACTCTCCCCTGCAAATGATGTTTGTTGGTGGTTTTAGATATATATTGTTTATTATTTTTAGAAAAGGTCTTTCTATTCCTATACTTTCTAGTGTTTTCAATAGGAATGAGTGTTGTATTTTGTCAAAGGCTTTTTCAGTGTCTATTGAGATAATCATGTGATTGTTGTTTGTTAGATTGTTGATATGGTCAATTATGTGGATGGTTTTCTTAATGTTGAACCATCCTTGCATTCCTGGTATAAATCCCACTTGATCATGATGGATAACCCTCTTGATCACTTGTTGGAGTCTTTTTGCTAGTATTCCATTCAATATTTTTGCATCTATGTTCATTAGGGAAATTGGTTTATAGTTTTCTTTCTCTGTTTTTGAACTACCTGGCTTTGGGATCAGTACCATATTTGTGTCATAAAAGGAATTTGGTAGGTCTCTTTCTTTGCTTATTATATCAAATAGTTTGTATAGTATTGGGATTAATTGTTCTTTGAATGTTTGATAGAATTCACTTGTGAATCCCTCAGGCCCTGGCAATTTTTTCTTAGGGAGTTCTTTCATGGCTTGTTCAATTTCAATTTCAATTTCAATACAGTTATATATTACAATTAAACATTTTTGTGATTTAAACTATAAATATTGTGAAATTATATTTTTTTCCTTGAAGTGACACACCACCTGAGTAATGCTCTGTTTTTTGGTGAATTTTGACACGCCAAGCTGAAAAGTTTGCCCAACACTGGTGTAGTCCCTATCTCTATTTATGTAGGGAAGAGGGGAATCAATATTTTAGTGCAGATGCTTCACCCTCCACAGGAGTTATAATTTTATGCCTCATTGTGGGGGTGGAAGTGGTTCTGGGTTCTCAACAGGAGTTCCCAAGCTTTGGCAACTCCTGTCAAGTTGGAAAGGCATTGAATATGGGCTTTGTGGTATTTGAGGATCTGCCATGCTCAGTTATGGGAAGACTCATTACTTTAAGTCTGGCCATGAAGTTATGAATTCTTTTGGCTGTGTTAACTCATGAAGATTGTCCTGGGAACAAAGGGTTAATTTCAGAGGCTGGAGAACTAAATAGTCTCTCCTTTATTTCTCTAACATTTAGCAGTAAATGCTTTCTAGATGAATGGTTATGTGTTAAGTGTTACCACCATGGCACCAAAAAAGTAAAAGCAGAGCCCAATATGTAACTTGCACGATTCACCAAAAGCCATAATACTGGGTCAGCTGGGTTCCAAGCTGATAGAGAATACTGAAATAAGACTTCATCTGATGTTCCTCTTGGACCTTCGATGACTCTTCATATCTTATCTGTTCCCACATTTGTGGAAGGCCAGTAGTAGGGCATCTTCAGCAGAAGACAATTTTGAGTTGTTTCTCTTGCTTATGTATATATATTAAAAGTCCTGCTTCTCGCATAATTTAGCAGTCTTGCTTTTTGATGTGGCCTTGAACATTTGAAAAGTACCAATTGGCTTGGGCACAGATGGATGAGTTCTTGGACAATTCTTCTGAACTCAAGATTGGTGTTTTTTGGCAGCTTGGCCTTGGCACACACTCCACCCCATTAGTGTCCTTAGACACAGGTGTCTGTAATCTGAAAAGGAGGCAGTTTCTTTTAATTACTTAAGAATGACATGCAATGGGTAACCTTGAAAGGAGTTTCTTATCTTATTGTGGGAAGCCTGACCAGTGCATATGCTAATAATTATTCTGAGAATGACCTTCAAAGAAGCTACCATTATCTCTGTACCACCCAGCCATGCTTCCCTACCATCTTCCTGACATGATCCCACCTCCTCCCTCCCCACTACCTTTTTACCAGGGAACAATAATCCAATGAGCATGAGGTTGCTACTTTTGGAATGGGCATATTAATCTACTGCCTAATGGTTTCAGTCACCATTCCTATGACCTCTGAGACCAAAACACTGTTCCTTGATCATTATACCCCCCCACACACATATACACATAAATACATGTCTATATATATATGTACATATATATGCATATAGTACATAGGTATTGATATAGTAATCTATCCATATATCTATGCCATATCCATCCCCTGTTTCTCCCATTAGAATGTCAGCCTCTTAGGGGTAGGAAATGTTTTTCTTTCATAATTGTCTCCTCAATTTTCCACAAAGGACCTGGACCATAATTAATACTTAATAAATATCTATTACTTGTTACTTTATTGCTTATTTTATAAATGCTTTTCTTTTCTTTCTCTTGCTTCCTTCCATTTTTCCTTCCATCTTGGAGTGGAATTAAAAAAAATTGTAAAGAATGAAAAGAGTTAAACTTATAATAGACCAGATAAGAGGTTAGAAATTGTTAGGATCTACTTTAGAGAAAACTATGAACTCTTGACACTTAAGCAAAAAAGGATGACAATATTGAAGTTAATATGAGTATTTCTTCCTTTTAGGTAAAGAATTTCCCAAAATAGAGGTTTCCATGCCAATCCCACATAAGGGCTTGATACGTCACTTGGCCTTACTTCTTCAGGCAGAAATTCATTTATTGCTGGCTCCTCAAATTGTTGAGACAAGCAGTCACAGCAGTGACATAACCCAATAAGAAAAGGCAACCAAGGTCAAAGATTTCAATGGAGTGGGGTGATTGATCTGCATTGATGGAAGGAATTTCCACTTTGATGAAATCATATATCCTTGGAATGTTGAAATATGATACTAGTGTAGATGAATGAGTAATCTAGTTGGGGAATAATATTCAGTTTAATGATCAAGTGCCTAGGTAATGGGGATTTAAAGATGAAAAGTTAGATAGTCTCTGTCTCCAAGGACAAGGAGCTTGGATTTTAGAATAGGGTTATGTGTATATAAAATTTTGATTGTGTGTGTGTGTGTATGTGTGTGTGTGTGTGTGTGTGTGTGTGTGTGTGTGTGTGAGAGAGAGAGAGAGAGAGAGAGAGAGAGAGAGAGAGAGAGAGAGAGAGAAAGGGGGGAGAGAGAATTTTGAATAAGGTAATAAATGGAGGATCAGGAAAGGTCTCATGTAGGATTGGCATTTAAATTATGCTTTGAGGAAGATGCAAGATTTTCTGAGGCAGAGGTGAGTAGGAAGTTTACTCTAGACATGGGTGATCAGTGCAAGCTTATAGTTGAGGGAGATGGAATGTTGCATATGGGGAACTACTAAAAGGTTAGTATATTTAGAATGGAAAATTCATAAGAGTAAGTAACATAAAAATAATTGAAAATTTAGGAGTCTGGGCTCTAGACTGTAGAGCAGGTGTCAGCAACATATGACTCTTTCTGCAGGAGCCATAAAGTCAATTTTTTTTCAGGCGCTGTTACAGGAGCTCGCACTGTGAGCACTGTACGGCTCTCACGAAATTACATTTTAAAAAATGTCGCATTTATGGCTCTCACAGCCAAAAAGGTTGCCGACCCCTGCTGTAGAGGGTTTTAAATGTCTAGGTGAGGAGGATCCTGTATTTTCCTTTCCTCCCTTCAAAATCTTTACCCTGCAGTTAATTAGTTCAGATTTATACTGATCTCTCTCTATGAATCACTTGTCTCCTTGTCCTATCATTGCCCATCTCTTTCCAAACTCCAGTTTCGGATTATTCCCACCATCTGCCTTCCATGCTTCTGCTTGAGGGCTGTTGAATGTCACTAGAGGGTATCACATGACTATTCTGACTTGCTCCACTACAAATTTATGTTACTTAATCTCAACATGGTGTGAGAAAGACTCACTTCAAAGAACTTTGAAGAACAGGCTGAAAGATTCTTCTTTTTTTAAAATTTCGATTGATGACCTTTATTTCTTTTTTTTTATCATGTAAAACACAGTTCCATATTGGTCATTCTTGTAAGAGCATACTCATACAAAACCAAAACCCCAAATAAAACCAAAGATACACTGATGTGAGAGAAGACTCCAACAGTTCTTTCTTTAGAGGTAGATAGCGTTCTCTGTCATAAGTTTTTCAGGATTGTCCCAGATCAGCGTATTGCTGAGAGTAGGCTGAAAGATTCTTGAGAAGCTTGGAGGTGGAGTGGATATTATACTGGATTGGGGTCAGGAAGGGAGTTGATCAAATCTCACCTCAGGTCTTAAAATAGCTTGTGACCTTGGGAAAGTAATTTCATTTCTCTGGGTCTCAGCTTCTATATCTGTAAATTGGAGGGATTGGACTTGATGCGCTCTAGATCTCTTTTAGCTTTAAATTGATGATCGTATGTCCTGAAGGATATGAAAAGAAGATTGTCTTTTTTTCCCTCTTTTTCTATTTTTGAGAATAACTTCTGAAGTATGGTAGTGTGACAGACTTCTCCCATACATCTATCAGGACTGAGAGTTTTTTTCCTTTGGCTTTACAGTTATTTCAATTTCTTTTTTTTGAGATTGGGTTTTTATGATCTCTATTTAGTCTTTTGTTCAGTTGTTTCAATTGTACCTGACTCTTCATGATTCTATTTGGGGTTTTCTCAGCAAAGATGCTGGAATGGTTTGCTATTTCCCTTCTCCAGCTTATTTTACAGATGAGGAAACTAGCAAGCAAAGTTAAGTGATTTACCCATGTCACACAGGTAGTAAGTATCCGAGGCTAGATTTGAATTTGGGGAGATGAGTTTTCCTGATTTCTGGCCTGGCACTCTGTCTACTTTACTACTTAGCTACCCGTTAATACTATTATTGTTAAGTCTTGTCTGTCTCTTTGTAACTTCATCTGGGGTTTTCTTGACAAAGATACGGGCGTGGTTTTGCTGTTTCCTTCTCCAGCTAATTTTTTTTTTTTTTACCAAACAGGAAACTGAGGTAAACAAGGTTAAGTGACTTGCCTAAGGCCATACAGCTAGTAAGTGTTTGAGGCTACATTTGGACTCATATATCCCTGATTCCAGGCCTGACACTCTATCCCAAATGGAGTCACAAAGAGTCTGAAAAACAATATTAATGGGTAGCTAAATGTCTCAAGTGAAAGGGCGCTGGGCCTGGAATCTAGGATTTGATTTGCAAAATACTTTACATGAATTATCTAGCCCCTCTTTATTCTCTGCATTCCTTATGGAGCCAGATCTCCTGAGGTTTCCCTTCTGGCCTCTTCTCTTTACAAAATTTCTGCCACTGCATTGTAGAGCTTGCCCAGTTGTTTCCCCTATTACATTGTGTCTCACTTCTAGAAAAAACGAAACAATTCCTAACAGGTAAAAGGGAGGATACTGCCCCATATAAGAAACTCACTCTCTCTAACCACCTTCCTGATAATGTGCCTATCTGACCTATATCACCTCCCTAGTTAAAGTCTCTATTTGCCTCAAAATCTCCTTTTTAGGTTCATGTCTTTCTACTCTCCCAGATGCCAATTGTCTCCAAAAATTCCAACTTTCCTTCTCTTGAGGCAGAACAAGCAGCCTTTTTAAGAATTAAATCAAATGTTTTCCTTGAATTGATGACATTTTTTTTTCAGTTATTGATTTTCTACTTCTACATTATCTTTTACTTCAATTGATTTTCATTTCCAATCAATTGTTCTCTTTTGTTTCTATGGAGAGGCTTGCCATTGCATATTCAAATTTTTCTATTCTACCAATGATTTCTGATATGCAGGTCATAAATTCTGCTCTCATAATTATCATTTCTCTTTTAATCCACTCAGAAACAATGTGTTGTATGTAGTTCCATGTCATCCCCTCTCCAGCACCTTACATGAATTTTTGGGAAGATATCAACAGGAATTACATAGGATAAGGAGACATGGATAGATTGTGATCTGTATCTTTGTCAGAACTTCCAGATCAATGAAATCACATATCCATTTGAGTAGTTGAGTGCTCAGAATTTCGTCTGAGTCTTCATTGCCAAACTCCAATTTTTTCCTCTTTTCCAATTGACTGTATATCCAACTCACCACAATTCCAAAGTTCTCTCCTTGTGTCAAGCTACCTATACCTCTCTTCTCTCCTTTCTCAGAAGACCTCAAACCATAGTTTACTGGAAAAAAATAAAACGCAACCAAGCGAGCCCAAGGCAATCTAATTTGTGTTCCATCTTCCCTCCCATTTTATACCCCAAACTCCCCAATATCATTCCCCATTCTCATTCTTTATTTTGGGCTGTGATGAAGTGGCCCAGGCAGACCCATCTACTTATATTATACCCTTTGTTCAGGAACTGTCCAAAAGTACACTCTGCTGCCTTGAGAGATAAGAAAGAGTTCTTTGTATACCTTCAAGCTGAGGCTACATTCTTATATATTTTATCCTAGGTATTTCTTTCATGTATGGATTCTTTGCTTTATTTCTTCCATGAATTTTTCTCTAGTGTAAGCAGTATGTGTCTCCTTTAACAACATGACAAATATGGAAATATATTTTATATAATACATATAATAACACAGTACAACCTGTATTATATTACCTGCCCTCTTAGAGAGGGGGCAAGGGTGAAGAGAACATAGATCACAAAATGTCAGAAAATAGTTATTAAAATTGTTCCTACATATAATCTGTAAAATTTTTTTTTGAAGTATAGATTGGACTATAGAGCAGAGGTCAAACACTTGTGTAGACTAAATGAGACTTACACAGTCCCAAATATGGCCTGAACCAGATTAAAATATAATTGGAATTAAGTCAATGAATGTCTCTGAATCTCAGTTTCCTCATTTAAAAATGTGAATGAATAACACCTATCTTTAAAAAAAATCCTTACTTTCTGTCTCAGTAACAACTCTAAGACATAAGGTCAAGGGCTAGGCAAATTGGGTTAAGTGACTTGCCCAGGGTTATATAGCCAGGAAGTATCTGAGGTCATATTTTAACTCAGGTCCTCCTGAATCCAGACCTGTCACTTTATCTGCTGTGCCACCTACCTTCTCCTCTTAACACCATCTTACAGGATTGCTATGAGGATCAAATGAGAAAAAACTTTTAAAAACTTCATAAATATCTATCATCGTTATTAAATGCCTTTTGAGTTGAAATCAGTGAAAGAGATAATATTATTTAGTGCCTTACACATGCTATTTCATTTTATTCTCATGACAACCTTGGGGTTTGGGATTATTATTATCTTCATGGTACAAATAAGGAAACTGAAGAAACTTGAAGCAAGAGAAGTTAAGTGTCTTACCTAGGGTCCCATAGCTAGTAAGTGTTAGAGACAGGATTTGAACTTGTCTTCCTGGCTTCAAGGCCAGTACTTTATTCACTGTTCCATCCAGCTCGATGCTAATTTTTATTTTACAGCGGCTTTTTAAAAAAACTTCATCTCTTGAAGAAAATGAAGTCAAAGTTGTATTTGACTTTAAAATGTAGTGAGAATTATATTGATTTACAGTTACCACCAAACCCCTGTCTTTCTTCATGTTCATCCAGAGATACATTTAAAAAGAATTCTGGTGCCTTCACTCTTTCAATTATTTCCAATTTATCTTAATTAGATATGTTTATATCTCTCTTTTTTGTATATATTTGTTTGCACATTTTCCCCCCCCCGAGTTAGACTGTGAGCTCCTTGAGGGACAAGGGCTGGGTACAGGGACTTTTACCTTTCTTTATATCCCCAGCATTTACTAAGCCCAGTACCTAGCACATAGTAGGCACTTAATAAATGTTATTGAATTTATTCAATAACTGACTGAGGAAGAGGAAAGATGACCTAAGATAACAGATAATAATTCACAGCAGATAATTAGTAATTTTATATCCTAAAAGTATATTCGAGGACCAGTCCCTTAAAGTATATGGAGCTTTCTGAGGATTTAAAATTTTAGAGTGTACAGAAAATATGGTACTAGGCACTGCTGGACATATGTTTCCCCTTCTCTTGCCTCATTCCCTTTATGGTTTTGCAAGAGAAAATAATAATAACTCATGTAGTCCATTTTCTTCATGCTCTTGATGAGTAATGCTGTCATTCCATTCACCTAATTTAAGACTTTCCTACATCAGATTGGCCACTTATGCCAAATTAGATCATAGAATTTTTGAGCTAGAAGATGAAGATAATTATAATGATCATTTCACCCAACTCCTTTATTTTACAGTTGAGGAAACTAAGGCTCAGGAGAAACTCTATGAATCACCTGAGGTCATATAACTGGTTATGGGCAAAGTCAGGATTAGATCTGAGTTATTCAATGAATCTAGTCATATTGGTATCTTATATTTGTACATGATTCAAAACTGGGAGGCATAGCTAACTCACTGGATGATAGAGTCAAGATTAAAACAAAACAAAACAAAAAACAAAACTTCGATTTTTAAGAGTAGAGCTGTCATTCTTGAAGCCTGAAACCGAATTAAAATGAAATTGGAAAATGTTTAAAAAAGAAATAAAAATACAATGCAACTTAGATAATGTTAATTTGCAGTTTTCTAAGTCAATGTGTAGCTAACAGTGATTGGTTTCTATTTCAATTAATTACTGCTGTGCCAGAAGATTGGGCCAAGTCTAATAAAATGAAATTTAAGAAGGAGAAATGTAAAACCTTACACTAAAGATAAGAAAATCAACTTCAATAATACCAGTTGAGAGAGGCATGGAGTAGTGTGCTGGTAAATATTTAACAACCTGATCTTTGGGAGAAAAATGTATACCGGATGCATTTTTAAGTTTAGTCTGCATTATTAATATTTTTGGTCTTCTTTTACTTAATGCAGTTTTTGAGTCATTACTTTTTGAAGACTAGACCATCAACAAAACAATAAATCAACTCCTGATTTGTAGCATTTGCCAATTTCTGAGGTGTAAATGCTAACATTGAAAATTTTACAGTTAGCTCTGGAATTGATTAGCAGTGGCTGTAGCACACCCCTGAAGGTGTATCTAAATGAGACTGAAAAAGGCACAGAGGTTTTAATGGACCGCAGTTCACTGTGAGTTAACAGAGTATGATGGCAGTCAGAAAACTTAATTTGATTTTAGGATTTAGGACACATTAAAAGAAGCATAATCCCTGGAAGGCGATGGTTCCATTGTACTCTGCCCTGATTAAACTGTGTTAGGAATATGGTTTAAGTTCAGGAAGTCATATTTCAGTAAGGATTTTGATATGTTTTAGAATACCCAGAAGAGAACTGTCAGTTGATGACCATTTATTGAGTCCCTACTTTATGCCAGGAACTTAGCTAAGTGCTGAGGATACAGATCTAAAAATGAAAGACAGTGTTTTCATCTAGGGGTTTGCAATTGAATGGGGGGAAGAAAACACATTAAAAAAAGTTTATATGACCACTCAGCCTCCTCTCCCTTCTAACTGGATGGCTGGAGAGCAGAATACCAAATGCTTTCCTTTATAGAGGACTGAAATTGGATTTTATTGCTCACTCCACTCTGCATCTATTGTTCTGCTTGGTTTCAACTCTATAGGACAAGATGCCCCCATGCTAGCTGGGTACTCCTTGGTGCCCCTTCCCTTTCCTGCTTCCTTTTTTATATTGTCTCCCCAAATCAGACTGTAAACCACTTAAGTTCAGGGACTGTACTTAGCACAGTGCCTGGCATATAGTAGGTGCTTAATAAATGTTTATTGAATTGAATCAGAAAAGAAGTTGAAAAAGGGAGGAAGAGGAGGAAGGTACCTGACACAGGAACATGATGAAGAAGTTCTGAGCAGAGTAGGCAGGCAGAAAAGGAAGAGATGTCTGGCTGGGGTGGGAGGGTGGGGGTAGAAGGAGATGGACCTCCTTTAATGGAGATGTGAGAAGGAGCCCTTCACTTAGTTCTCCATTCAGAGTTCAGACTAGAGGAAAGAACACTTAGAGTAAGTTTCCTTAATGTGGGTCCTATGCACTTCTTTAAAAAAAAATTAAACCATACTTGATAATCATTCTTAAGTATAATTGGTTTCTTTTGTCATATTATGTATTTCATTTTATTCATTCAAAACCATTATTTTGTGAATAAGTCCATATGGCCAAAGGGGTCCATGATACACAAACATTATGAACCTTTCCTTAGAGGGACCTTGACCAACGTCTTCAGGTTTTTGAAGGGAGGTCATATTAAAGAGGATTTGATTTTGTCTTCTTGGTTTCAGAAGGGTCAAGTAATGGGTAGAAGTTGCAAGGAGCTAATTTGGTTTTGAGGTAAAGAAAATCTTCAAAATAACTAAAGTTCTCTGAAAGTGGAATGGATTGTTTTAGGAGGTAAGACAGTCCTACCCTCCCCTTCCTACTTTGGATAATCTTCAAGAAAAGTCTCAATAACCATGTATTGGATATATATTGATAAAAATATAGTATAATAACATAGTGTCTCTACTAGGCATTGTGCTAAATGTAAATGTAAAAACGTAAAATGTAAAAAAAAATATAATGCTTTACAATTATTCTCTTATTTGATCCTTAAAACCCTGAGAGGTAGGTGCTGTCATAATGCCTTTTTTAAACATGGGGAAACTGAGGCAAACAGGGGTTAAAGTGAATTATCTAGGGTCATACTTAGTAAATGTCTGAGACTGGATTTGAATTTAAATCTTCCCATCTATAAGTATGGCTTGCTATCCACTGTACTTTTTAAAAAGAATTTTTTTTTTTACCATAGTGAGTTGGACTGAATGCTACTGAAGTTCTTTCCAGTACTAAAAATCTATGCTTCTGTGATGCCTGGGCAGTAGGGTGTAAAGATATTTACAAAAATATTAAAAAGCTACTAAAATTGACTGGATCCCTGAAATCTATGCACAGGGTCCATGGACCCCAGGTTAAGAAGCCCCAGAGTGTAGTGTGGGTAAAATGAGATACTGTACATAAGTAAATAGTAAAGTGAGATGGTGTAGTAAATGGAGCACTAGGCCTGGAATCTGGAAGACCTGAGTTCAGTTGTGACTCCAGAGACTTCCTAGGCAAGACACTTAACCCTATTTGCCTCAGTTTCCTCATCTATAAAATGATTTAGAGAAGGAAATGGCAAATCACTCTAATATCTTTGCTAGGAAAATAACACATGAGAACATGAAAAGTCAAAAACAACTGAAATGACTCAACAACAACATACAATTATTATTAAGATATCCATTAGAGAATATGGTTGAGGGAATGAGTTTAGAATTGTGTCCTCTGGGCAACTGATACAAAATAAAAAGAAGGGACCAAGAATGTGAGAGCTTGAGAAGTGTTAGTCATGTTTTTAATCTCCTTTGATTTCTCCTCAAAGTGGCTTCTGCCAGGTTTATTCAGGATAAGGTATAGTGGAGACCTGGTCTCTGGAAGACCTGAGTTCAAGTCTCACCTCTGACATATTGGCTGAGTGCTGTTAGCTGAGACACTTAAAACTCTCAGTGCCTGCAGTAGTTCTGTGAGAAAGGAGAGCTAAACCCAGGATCTGTAAACTTGTTTTAAAAATATTTTGGTAACTATATTTCATGATAATTTGTTTTGTTATCTTCTGTGTTTTATTATATGTATTTAAAAATACTGTTTTGAAATTGGGTCCATAGACTTCATCAGACCGCATAAAGGGTTCTATAACGCATACACACATCAAATGCACACGTTAAAAACTTCTGCTCCGAAACTATAAGTTGCAGAGCAATTGCTGATCTGCATTAAGCTTCCTCACTGTGACTTCCCTTACATCAATGAAATCCCAAGTTTGTACCTCTCCCTCCTTCTCCTTCTTCCACCCTGCCCCCATCAAATGGCAGTAATTTTCTCCTTTCCCAGCCAGGAATATTTTTTTTCCTTATAGGTCTCATTCCATAGCCTGACAGGCTCTTTCTTAGTCTGATTTATGACTGGCTAGGATGGGAGACCTTGAAAAATGACCTAACTTGGGTTTGTAAATGAGACCCTGATACTGTGACATCAGGATCCTACCAGGGCTATGGGAGTAAGAGAAACAGCCATCTAAACACAGAGTGGTATTTTCTTGGTTGTGGTGCCAATAAAATGCTTGTTGGGGAATGAGCCTGGGTATATACCATGGGGAGAGGCTGTTTTGTTTAATATGCTGGAGAGCCTAATTATCCCCACACTGTTGCCAAGGTCATTGGCTCTACGTGTTATCTGTCATGTAAATGCCAGTCATGTTACTGACCAGGGACACTAGCTTGTGCTCTAGGCTTTTCTAAAAATGAGTGTTTTTTTTTTTAAAGTATACTTGGCACTTGTGCGAAGTGTTGGAGTGACAGGACTGAGGGCTGAAGTCATCTATTTATCCACAGAACAAGCACAAGATGGGCAAGGATCTGTGTATATGTTAAGCAAGCGCAGGCTGAACATCCAAATGCACTTCAGCCTTAATCGGGAAGGGCCTCTGCAGCGGGCTGCTTTGCAACTGTGTCCTGACCACTACAAAATGCTTGGACAGCTGAGACTTTCACCCTTGGTCCAAGAGTGTGCAATGAATAAATATTAAACAATAAAAATAATAATGATAGGCATGATGAGGATCTTCTCACCATCCTCTCCCCCTTTACCAGGAAGACCCTCTTGCTTACATCCTCCTGGAAGAAGCTCTCTCTCCCTCCATGAATCTGAGTAATAGAAATAGTCATAAACCAGACTCTAAAGAGGTAGCAGTTCTGCACCTGAGGCAAATAGAGCTCAGAACTTCATTCACGATTGGGGATACCTCCCATGGGCTAAAAGGACGGGGGCAGATAGAAAACCTGATGCTGGTTATCGGTGGACTAGGTGGTGTAGGGAAAGGAGTGAGTGTCAGTGTTGCTTTTAGGAGTGATCAGGAGTATGGATTTGAGAAAGATTACTTAGAGCTCTGATAGTGTGGGAGCAGACAGAACGCTAGTGGGAAGGCATGAGAGTCATCTTTGGATGTAGATGGCAAAGGCCAGTGATCTGGAGGATGCAGGGGCAGGCGAGGCAGATGGTAAGAACATGACTGGGGGTTAATGAAAGAACGGTCCTTGCCTCCAAGCCATTGTAGATTCCATAGTTGGGGACTAGTGAGTTCTGAGTGACTTGTAGTGGCAAATAGACTCAGGAAGACTTGGCAATGAATTAGATGTGGGGGGCTTAGCGAGAGGAAAGTGTCTCAAAGATAACTTGGAAATTTCAGACTTGATTGACTGGATGCAAGGTGGTACCCTCACCAGAAACAGTCAATTTAATAGGAAAAGAAGCTATAGTGGGAAACATTGATTTTGGATATGTTGAGATTGTGGGTCTAGTAAATGGATATTCATACATCATAGGCCATTCATGTCATTTTTCACCCCCTCTCCCAATTCCAATCCTTCTGTGCCTCTCTATCACATATAGGGCAAAATACAATGCAAACTCCCTTCATATTTAAGACCCTTCACAATTGGGCTCTAACTCATCTTTTCAGATTGATTTCATGTTTCTCTCTGTCTTTCTCTGTGTTTCTGTTTCTATCACTTTATCTCTGACCCCCCCCCCACCCCCATATTTTTATATTCCAGCCAAATAGCCCTCCTTGCTCTTCTGGGTATGCAACACACCATTTCCTTTTTCCTTGTCTTTACACAACTTTTCTTCTCCATGTCTTTAATAAATGCCTTCTTGTCCTCCTCCTTCTCCTTCTCCTCCTTCTCCTCCCTGTCCTTCATCTCTTCTTCTTCTTCCTCCTCCTCCTTCTTCTGTTCCTCCTCCCTTTCCTGCTCCTTTTCTTCTTCTCTCCTTCCTTTTCCTTACTCAACCTCCCTATTTTGCACAGACCAAAAATTCAGCAGCTACTCATAAGTTTGATCCACATTATTGATCAGCATGGGAGCTTTACCTGTTTCTCTCATTCTGATGTGGATTGGTTTGCCTTTGTTCTTGAGGGCTCACTATAATGATGCCACACTTAGTGCAGACATCCTGTCATCAGAATTCCTGAGCTCAAGTAGTTGACCAGTCTTAGCCACTCAAGTAGAATATATAGGTGTGAGCCACCATGACCAAATCATTCTTTTCTAGAAATTTACAACTCATCTCTTTAATATTATAGCTTCTAGAACTTTGTTCTAGATTTTTCTAGAAAAAAAATGTTCACTTTAGAGTTGCTGTGGTCTATATTTCTGTTTTTAGAACAATACCTTGATTCTAATCAGTCAAGTTTGAAACCTATAGGTCATTTTTGACTCTTCTCTTTTCCTCACCCTTCACATTTAATTTTTTGCCAATTCTTGTTGATTCTGTCTCCTCAGGACCTCTCTGATTCTTCTCTTTATTTATCCTGTCAGGTCAAGCTCAGGCATTTATCTTCTACAGATTCCATTTCTCCCCTTATTTTGAAAACTAGGACATTTGCCCCTAATTGATCCTGTGGTACTTCTGCTGTTTACTATGATTTTTCGTAAATCACTAACAGGAAAATATTCAGGAAGAAGGAGAGTTAACAATAGAGCAGGAGAGTGGTGTGATAGTTCTAGAGAACATAATGAAATGGAAGGCAGAAGAAGAGGAATGAGTGTCCAACAAGAGGTAGTTGGGGAAGAACTTTATTTAGATGGTACTTCTGAATCACAAGAATTAGAAGAATAGTACTGGGAAAATGATAACCATATTGCCTGAGAAATATCTAGAAGGGAAAAACTCACAGAGAAAAACAGACTAAGTACTCTAATTAGAACAGTGGTGTGAAAGATATTTTGTGGTTGGTGTCCCCAGGTTCAGTATTCTCAGCAGCAGGGGAGTGTAATTAGAAGCTTTATGGAACTGATTGGGGGGTAGGGGGGATCCTGACTTGAAATAGCCAAAAGATATTTTCAGCTAGAATTGCCTCTTTCTATTCATGTTTGCCTCATTTCCTGTTATATCTGGTTCTTTAACTCAAAGGCAGGATTTCACATTTAGTCATATTAAATTTAGTCTGCCAAGATTATTTGGGGATTTTAGTCCTGTCATCCAATATATTAGCAATACCTACAAAACCTTCTGTCCCCTATAATTATAGGGCTTTAGGTGAACTGCAGGCTCAGTGTAAGTCAACAGTGTATCATGGAAGCCCTTAAAGTTAATATGATTCTAGGTTTCATTAAGAGCGTCATAGTTTACAGCATCAGGGGAGTGATATTTCCGCTGGAGTACTGTGTTTAGCAATAGGTATCATATTTTCTTGAGGACATTGGCACACTGGAGCAGGTCTAGAGGAGAGGGGGGAGGGAACAAGCATTTATATAGCATCTACTATACGTTGGGTACTGTGCTAAGTGCTTTTTACAAATATCCTCTCTTTTATTCCTCACAAAAACCTTGTGAGGTAGGGTCGTTATTATGATCATCCCAATTTTATCTAAGAGGAAACTGAGGCAAAAAGAGGTTAAATGACTTGCCCATGATCAAATGACTAATAAGTACCTGAGACTGGATTTGAACTCAGATCTTCCTGGCTACAGATCTGGCACTTTATCCACTGGGGCACTTGGTTGCCTCTAGCTGAGGGAAGCCAAAGTTGTGAGAGGAAACCAGAAGATTCAAGAATCAGCTGGTAGAACTAAGTATGTTTAACTTGGAGAGAAGCATGTAGTGGGAGCCTGAGAGCCTTTTTTAAAGCACTTGAATGGCTATCAAAGAAGGATTAAATTTATTTTGCCTATAAGGCAAGATTGACTTCTATACCCAACTGAGTGTGTATATTATTCCCTATTTGTGCCAATTCTGATGAGATTAAGGTTCAAGTGTTGCCCATCACCACCCCTTGCTGCATAATCCTCTTCAATGTAAAAACTTTTCCTTTCGTTTCTCTTTTTTATGAGATAGTGATAGTATATATTACTTCTAAGTCTTGAACTCAGGTCTTGCTGACTCAGAGGCCAGCTTTCTATTCATATTTCCCCTCCTTGTACTGTATTAACTTCCTAATTTCACTGGAGTCTACTCTCCTTGATGGTAAAATGGATAAAAATATTTACAGATCTTTTCCATTTTTTTATTTGTTTGTTTTATTCCTTTCATTTTCATGCTGGAAAGTCATTCTGGATGGCTTTGCTTAATTGGGTCAAGCTTTGTTTAAACTTGCTTTCTCCTCCCTTTCTCCCCTTTGCTTCTTGATGTTTGATCAGGATGTTATACTGCACATAATCTACTACCATCCTTTTCTCATAAAAAGCTTTTAAAATAAGTTGATATTCTTAACCGGTGTTGCCCTTGGCTGCTATATCTTTCCTCTTGGCAAGGAGATCATGTATTTGCTGGCTGGGTCTCTTTTGTTCTTCTCCTTATGTCAATTAATTAACATTCTTTAGGTTAAACTTCTTAAGCAAATGGCTATAACCTGTGTCCTTGTCTGTTCCCATTTTTAGGTATCAATAGCTTATTTAAATATATTAGGATGGAGTTGTTATAATTACATACCATAGCTTTTTCTCATTTTTATTTTTCAAGTTTTGAATTATTTTGATCCTTGTTCTAACAAGTTGGTGGTCTGACTGTACAAAGAAAGCTGATTCAGAAATGCCTGAATCCCACATCAGTGACAAGCAATTTCCTGTCTAAAAATATATTAAAAATATAATCAATTTTATTTTTGTGTGTGTGATGTTATTTGGTGCTTGCCATCTCTAATGCCTGATAACTCTTTTCTCCAATAAAGTGTTCATGATGTGTGGACCAAGGTTCTGTGAGGTCTATAATATGACCTCTGGCATCTCTTGTTCTTTGTCTCAGACCATATTTTTGGCTATGCACCCCATGTCTACTTTTATAGTGAAGTCACTGAGTATCAAAGTAGGTGTTGATTAAATCTGGAGGTCTTAATGAGTTCTTTGTAGAATGTCTCTACTTCATTCTCTCTAACAGATGTTAGTTCTATAAGCTACCCTTATTTTTATGGATAGTATTTTTGCTGATACTTTTCATGAAAATAGCAATATAAAATTATCAAATATCCCATGAAATGATGTTTCCTGTTAGTTTTGGATATTTGATAAATTCAACTTCATGAACTCATAATTGTCTCTCTAAGGAGGAGCTTTGGCCCATCTTTGAAAAGGTATTTTTCTTTTATCTTGTAATTCGATTCAGAGTGAAAATATCAAGATAGCTGCTTTGGATCTTTCTCTAGTATCTCCACTCAATAATTGAATGAAAATCTTTCATTTAGAGTAACAAAAACTACATTAATGCTTAAAGGTAGTTGAAGAACCAGGTAATTCTTAGCACTTTCTGCTGCTTTTTCTGTTACTCTGGCACTGCAAAGTTATAAAAGGGCAACTCAGGACTGAAACCATTTACATTTTTTATTTATTTCATTGGCTAAGAGATGGAGGTGGGACCAGAACTTCTGGGAAGAGAGACAACTGTAGTTCCTGAGACCCTTCAGGAGGGACATGTAGAGGACACTTCAGGAAGGAAAGATAATTTTGGATCTGTAGACATGTAAGGAAAACAAACTCCTCAATATGTCCTAGATTTACAGATTGTCTACCCAGAGATTTTGGTGACTTTCCCATGGGTGAAGCTGAACTCTCTTTCTTAGATTGAGCTAAAATCTCATCTTGCTCTGTGGCAAGAAAGCACCCTCTCTTAAATATTTTCTGGTATTCTATAATCTATATAACTCCTCCAATTTCTGTTTCCCATTTGCTTGGATAGATGGTTTTACTTGTTATTTGCTCTTTTTGCATAAAAAGCATTTGGAGAGAAGGGTTTAAGCTGTAGAGTATAAACTAAGCGCTATCCTTTCCCTTAAGAATTGCCAGGGAAGTGTATTTCACCATGGTCCTATTGTACCCCTAGACCATAAATATCTGAAAGGGGTGGTAAATATAATTAAGCTTAATAGCCTACCTAGAGATAAGTAAAAACCATTTCCTGACCTCTAGAGTCAGAAATTATAGTTTCCCTTAGAAAAGAGGTAGTCACATTTTAGGAATATCTATTCGTATCACCTGTCTATACATTTAGGCAAGCCATATGGACATTTATATCCTACATGGACAGTGAATGGGCAAGTCTTTTTTTTTGTCCTTTGTCTTTACATAATAGATTTTTTTTTTCTAGTCTGGTCTGGCTTCAGAATTTGTTAGCTGAATGGACACTTAAATTCTGTTTGTCTCAGTTCACCCAACTGCAAAATAGAGATAATAATAGTATCTCCCTCCCAGCACTGTTGTAAGGATCAAATGAAATAATATTTGTAAGGTGCTTAGCGTAGTGCCTGGTACCTAGCAGATGCTTAATAAATGTTTGTTTCCTTCCTTTCTTCCAACTTTTCTCTGATGTTCCTCATGCCACTTCTTTGTAACACTCATTTGTAATTTGTGTGTAGCATGTTCACTCCCACCATGTTCAACTTCATGGGCCTTTGTGTGATCCTCAACTTCAACTCTTTCAGAGACTTTAGTGATTTGTGACTTAGAGCAATACAAAATTACTAGAAGAACATTGGTGTTAAATGTTCATGGGTCTTAGTTTCAGGGAAAAAAATGTAATGTCCCAAAGCAAAACTGCCTGTTTTCCTCTTCTTATTCAATGATTGGCCAAGCTCATTATCCATTTGTACTATCTGTCCACATAGTGATAGAGGAACTCTAGACTTGTCATTGAACTGCTTATGATAGGCATTCTTACCCCAGAAGGTTCATCTAGCATGCATAGTTTATCTGACCTCTTTAAAGTGATTATGCAATCCTTATTGGAGACTGTAGTGGACTGGAACTTGATATAATTAGGACAATGCCATTCTCAAACAGGAGTACAAGGAGGGATGTAGGAACTTCATCTTCTGTTTGCTGCCTGAAATCCTTAGTGATTATCAGTAGGCGGTAGCATATTATTAACCAAGAATTCCACAAGAGAAATAGAGTAAAGGATCTCATCAGAGAGATGTATAATCAGAAAAGAAGAAAGACTAGTCAAGTACTGAAGCCAGATGATGACTGATTGAAGAGCTCACATGCTCTGTTGACATACGTGCAACATCAAGTGATCTGGAGGAAGGTCCATAACATGGTGGCAGATTTATGCAAAGACATGGGTGAAAGTTGTACAAGAAGACAATTCACATATGGATTGCGATCTAAATATGAGAGAGTGTTTCCATTGGTAAGGTCACACCTCTCTAATGTCAAAGAAGTATCAAGTATTTAATAAAGGAATTTACATATGTGTATACAGTTAATTATTGAGATAAACCATTTAAGTGCTTACTATGTGCTAGGTTCTGTGCAAAGCTCTGGGAATACATATAAAAGTTCTCAAGGAATTTAAATTCCGGTGGGGGAAGACAATACAAAACAGAGGTGCTAAAAGGGGAGAAAGACAGAAGGGCATTGGTGCAGAGATCCATGGTGAGGACCTTGACATGGCTGCTGGCTAAAGCAAAAAAGCTGATTTATTAGAATTAGGATAATACAATCCTAATTTCCTGTGAGTTGATGATGGTCAGAAAATGAGGCTATGGAATATGGGAATGTGGTAAAAAGATTTCCTTGCAAACAGCCTCTTGAGTGGATTTCAACCCATTTGATTTGTGTATAATTAGAATTTGGGAGAGGCCATTTAAAAGTATATATATATTTTCTATGGACACGTGGGGACCTTAAAACTACATTTCCCGTGGTCCAACGGGTTTCCTGTTTTTGATTACATATTCAAGGTGAGGGACAGCTTTAAATAGGGGGAAGTGACTTTGAACTGGGCTCTTAGCTAGCAGGCTCGGACGATATGAAAGGTAAAAAATGGCGGAGGCAGTTTGAATACTTACAGGCGTGTGGTCTAATGATTTTATCTCTATCAGCATGGCTTTAATTAAAATACTAATTTATATTATTATATCAGTCTTTATCAATTTTAATCATAACATTTGTAAGCTCCTTGAAGGCAAGGACTATCTTTTTTTCTTATTTGTATCCCCAGCACTTAGCCTGGTGCCTGCCACATATTAAATGCTTAATACATTTTTATTGACTGACCAATTGACTGGATTCTGAACAAATCTTACCACTAGACAAAAACAAATCCAGTGAAACTCTTCCTTCCCCTCAGTGAGCCCTCACTCTTTGGAGGCAGAAGCAGCAGCTTCTCGGAGACTTGATTGACCTGAGGCGAGGACCTCACATGAAACGCTCAATTTTAGAATTGGCTGTCCAATGGACTTTAGCTGAGAACCCGGCGTCCCCATCTCAACTGAGAGGACCCTACACAGACTAACCACTACTAGAGCTTTTGGCATGGACCCTGGGGAATGGAAGCATAGCTTCTGACTTCCATCATGAAGGAGGAACTCTCTTTATCTCAGAGTCCCTAAAGGTGGGAGGGATAGGTGGCTTGGCCCTTGCACTCTATCCGAACCCCTTGTGGACCTGCTCTTCTGGGATCTCAGCTCTGTAGTTGGGGAGCCTTGACTACTTATTCCTTGAGGTAAACCTGAGACCAAGTAGCAGTCCATCATAGCATCTACCACCCTGCTGAAATGGACCTGTGTCCACTCCCAGAAGCTTGAAATCCCCTTTCCCCCCATCCAGGATCCTACAAAGAATCTTCACTCATACTGAATGGGCAATGAACAAATATGTAAACTCCTCCTCTCTCCTCATAGGATTATAAATCTTCATCGATAAAGCAGTATACCTCACATGGGCTCATGAATTTTATAATGCATTTTAAAATATAATTTTTATATAGATAGCCCTTACCCCACCTTCCCCACACACAAAAAAATCCCCTCCTTAATCCCCCACACTAGGGGTGGCCCGGACGTCATAGTTGTTGAAACTGAATCTCTAGCTTTTAGAACCTTTAAAATGAAAGTAGGAATGGTGGCTGGGTCAGGCAAAGGTGAAGAAGCACTGAGGAGAGAGGGAAAGGAATTTTTCCTTTTTTAAATTTAGGATAAAAGAAAATGACTGAAAAACTCTAATTCCAAGATCTAGGGACCTCAGAGGCTATCCAGTTCAATGCTATCATTTTATAAATGAAGAAACTAAGGCCTCGCAGGTAATGAAGGTCAGAGATGGGATTCAGTCCCCAGTCCTTTATTCCAGGAGTTAGCGGATCATTCCAACATGCCTCCTTCTTATCTTTATTTTTATGTGCTAATTAAGAGTAATTAAAAATCCCCCAGCAAACATGGATTTGTGGACACACTCACTGTGGTTGCTGTGAACCATAACATAGAGGTTTCCTTTTAGAGCAAAATGTTAAAAAATGTCTCTAATTCTTTGGTTCATTGTTCAATTGTTTTTCAGTTGTGTCTGCTCTTTGTGACCCCACTGGGTATTTTCTTGGCAAAGATACTAGAGTGGGTTTGTCATTTCCTTCTCCAACTCATTTTACAGATGAGGGAACTGAAACAAATGGAGTTAAGTGACTTGCCCAGGGTCACACAGCTAGTAGGTATCTAAGATTGGATTTGAATACAGGTCTTCCTGATTCTGGGCCCAACACTGTTTCTTTGGTACCAAATAATAATAGGAAGGAGCTGAGGAGTAAATAAAATCACTGGTAGGAAAGATGAACAAGGGGAGAATTATAGTTCAGAACTTGTTTATTATTTATTCATAAACTACATACACTGCATTTAAAGAACAATGCTTCTTGAGGGAAAATATAACTTTTCTGCTGTGTACTATTAAGGCACCCCTACTTGAAGATGAATAATCTGACAGGACTGGCAGTGTGAGATTTCTTTTAATTAACTTTCTCATGAACTTATTATCAGGTTCAATGTGAATTCTTCCCAATATTATACTTACTCTGCTGCCTGAGGCTGCCTACAGGAGGCCATATCCCTGCTCTCCTGTAAAAATGACTTCCACATTCCACATCTCAATTACTCTGAAGGGCCTGCCTGAGCTCCCAATAAAATCCCACTATGGTCTACACTGACTTCTAAACAATACTCTACATGTGTTTCTGATCAAGAAATCTGATTTTCAAAGGTCAGAATGATTTTCCAAGTGGAATTTGAGTAATCATTTAAACTTTTGTGATCCATGTATTTGCTGAAAAAAAAATTAAATTGGGATTTAACTGAATGATTCCCCCCAAATTGCTACATTTCCAGTGGAAGCAGGACGTGATGGAACTCATTCCTATCTTCCTTAGCCAAAGTCATCTTTTGGTAAAACCTGTGACTTTTCTTCCTTTGATTTTGAAGGTCAGGAATCATAGATATTGAGCAAGAAGGGATCTCTGAAAGATCATCTAGTCCAACCCTTTCACTCCCTCCCAGGGGGGGTTATTTTATACAAATCCAGGGTCATATAACTAGTAAGTAAATAGTAAGTTAGGATTTGAATTCAGGTCCTTTGATTCCATATCTAGAAATCCTCCTACTATTATCTACCTTAAGGGTGCCTGTCTTATGAGACGATTATGTGGGAAGATTGGAGGAATGTTTAAAGATCATCTCACCCTTAAATACCTCCTCTAGGAAAGTCATCCCTAGACATAACTAACAAAGGAAAGTGTTTTTATTGTTCAGTTGTTTTTCAGTTGTGTCTGATATTCTGTGACCCCATTTGGGGTTTTCTTGGCAAAAACACTAAAGTGGTTTGCCATTTCCTTCACTAGTTCATTTTATAGAGGAAGACACTGAGGCAAACAGGGTGAAGTGATTTGCCCAGAATCACATAGCTAGTAAGTATCTGAGGCCAGAGTTGAACTCATGAAGAAAAGTCTTCCTCATTCTAAGCCCAGTGCGCTATCCACTGTACCACCTAGCTGCCCAACAAACAACAACTTACGTGTGTGTGCATTTTGTGTGTGTGTGTGTGTGTGAGAAGTGATGTGGGACAGACTATGCTACTGGTAGTTGTAACTCAGGCAGTTAGGCAGAGGTCCTATAGTCTAACTTCTATATACAAATGGGGAAACTGAGATTGAGAAGTTAAGTGGCTTGACCAAGGCCATACAAGTGACAGTGAAATTCCAGTTCCAATGAATGAAAATCTAGCATTCTTTCTACTACTGTATATATTGAAGCCTTTTTACACTGATCATGTGTCTTTCCTTGTCTTTTGAGTCTCTTGACATTTTGATTCTTCTAATATCATGGGATTCCATAACTGCTATCTTCATTTTCTTACATGCCTTCATTACTCTGAATGTGGAGTGCTCACAGTTTCTATAGTATGAAAGTGGCAACATTTTTGTTTGATTTTCTGAAATAAAGCATTTTGAAAAGATGTTTATTTTCACCTTAGTTATTGCGTCGTCCTTTAACAACCAGCATATAAACTTCCCAGTTATTACTAAGGCAAAGTATACATCCATCCCATCCCACCCCATCCCATTTCTACTTCTTGATATTTTATCAATTCTTTTCTCTTTCAGTGTTAATCTTGATTTTTTACTTTCATTTGACTTCAGAAAAAATGATTTTTCTCCATCATTGTTAATCTTGATGCTTACTTTCACTTGATTTCAGAAAAAAATGATCAGAAAAAAAGCCTCCTTATGAAGTGGGAGTAAGCTGTAACTATACGTATTATAAAAACAAACTATATCAATAAAGCTTTTTAAAAAAGGGGAAAACATACTCTGTGATTTAACCTGAGATGAGTATCCTCTGCCTCTCCCCAAGGGTAGATTCGTTGCTTTTGCTTTAAGTGGGAACCACAAGAATCCTCTTTTTAAGTGTAAATACTTTTGGGAGGGGTGATATAAAATCTTATCCATCATTAGCACCTTAGTGTGAATTAGTTTAACTGGGACTGGCAAGTCAGTGAGGCGGGGATACATGTCCTGGGTAATGCCTCTGCAGTAAGTCACACTGCTGTTAGGCAACTGAAGGAGGAAGGTGGATCCATTGGGGGTTGGGGTGAATGTAGAGTACAGAAAAGTCAAGCATGAGATCTGAGATAAATGCTTAATATACTTCATCTACTTTCTTTGATGGTTGGCTCTGCTTCCTATGCCCATAGCAAGGCAAGAAGGAGCTCAGTTTGTATTGAAGAATTCTTAACTTGAGCTCTGTGAATTTGTTCAAAAAATATTTTGATAATTTCATTTCAACATAATTGGTTTCCTTTGTAATCCTGTGCATTGAAAACATTATTCTGAGTAGTCCATGGGCTCCACCAGACTGTTAAAGCAGTCCATGACATAAAAATGGTCAAAAATCTGCTCTTAAGTGGTCTCCCTGCTTTAAGGGCCCTTCCAATCAATCCTTTGCAGCAGAGTAAAATTAATTTTCCTCATTGTGCTGATCAGTTCACCCTTCTATGCCCAGACCTCGGCCCTTAGTTCATTAGTCCTTCTTTGACCATTGAATCAAATCCAAATTCCTTAGCTTGAAATTTAAGACCTTCTGGGAATTGTCTCTAACTCACTCTTCCATTTTTTTGTTGTTCAGTTGTTTTACTGTTGGGTCTGACTCTTTGTGACCCTACTTGGGATTTTCTTGGCAAAGATACTGGAGGGGTTTGCCATTTCCTTCTCCAGCTCATTTTACAGGTGCAAAAACTGAGGCAAACAGACTTAAGTGGCTTGTCCTGGGTCACACAGCTAGTAAGTGTCTGAGGTCATATTTGAATTTAGGACGAAGAGTCTTCCTGATTTCCTGGCGCTCTATCCACTGAATCACCTAACTGCTCACTGTTTCACTACTGCCCTGTGCTTTAACAAAACAGGTTATTTTGCTGCTCCCTGAACTCATCTCTTATGTTACTGCCTCTGTATCTTTCCTTACATCATCCTATGTAAGGAATCTTTTCCCTCTACATTTTTACCAGCTGACATCTTTCTTATCTTTCAAGGTCCAACTCAAAAGCCACCTCCACCAAAAAGTCTTCCTTGAGCATCTTGCTTGTGTGATGCCTCCCCTCTTTGAAACTTCATGGTGCTTTGTTTTCTTCTTCTTTGGTATTTTGCCATTATGAGAGCTCACCTGGTATAGGGCAAGGGTGTCAAAAACATGGCCTGACTGGCTGGAACCAGATTAAGATGTCCTTTGGGAGATATTTAACAAAATAAAAATGCAGTAGGACATATATAATATGTAGTTTACTAAATTACCTGTGCCATACTTCTGGGTGGATATTTCTGAATGGTTTAGTGCAGTGGTTCCCAAACTTTTTTGGCCTACCACCCCCTTTCCAGAAAAAATATTACTTAGCCCCCTGGAAATTAATTTTTTAAAAATTTTAATAGCAATTAATAGGAAAGATAAAAGACCTGTGGCCATCACTGCTTTCCTGGATCGTTGCAGCACCCACCAGGGGGCGGTAGCGCCCACTTTGGGAGTCACTGGTTTAGTGGGTCCCATTTTTGTTTGAATTTGAGAACACTGGTAAGGGGGATAAAGGGGCAGCTGGGTAGCTCAGTGGATTGAGAGTCAAGCCTAGAGATGGGAGGTCCTAGGTTCAAATCCGGCCTCAGATACTTCCCAGCTGTGTGACCCTGGGCAGGTCACTTGACCCCCATTGCCTACCCTTACCACTCTTCCACCTATCAGCCAATACACAGAAGTTAAGGGTTTAAAAAAAATAAAAGGGACAGAGAACTGACCTTGGATTTAGGAAGATCTATTATATGGGTGTGGACGGACACACACACACACACACACACACACATACACACACACATACACGCGTGCACTGTTTAATCTTGGATAAGCCCATTAACTTCTTCCCTTATCCATAGATTTGAGAGGTAAATTATTCCATTCTCCTCTAATTTGCTTATGGTGTTACCTTTTATTTCCAAATCATGTCTATTTTGACTTTACCTTTGTATGGTTTGAGTGTTTGTCTGCCATTCTATTTAGTTTTCCCAGTAGTTTTTGTGGAATAGTGAGTTCTTCTTCCAAAAGCATGGATCTTTGGGTTTGTCAAGTACCATGTCACTTTGGTCATTCACTACTGCATGTTGAGTTCTTAATCTTTCCCATTGATCCACTACTCTATTTCTTAACTAGTACCATTGCATTAATGGTTTCTGCTTTATAATACAGTTTGAGATCCAGTATAGCTAAGCTACCTTCTTTTATAAAAAAATTTCTCATAAATTTCTTTGATATCATTGGCCTTCTGTGTTATTCCAGATGAATTTTATTATTTTTTTCCTAGCTCTGTGAAATAATTCTTTAGTAGTTTGATTGATATGGCCCTGAATCAGTAAATTAATTTAGGTAGAATCATCATTTTTATTTTATTGGCTTGGCTTAACCATGAACAATTTATGTTTTTTTCCAATTGTTTAGGTCTAACTTTATTTGTATGAAAAGTGTTTTGTAGTGGTAGTCATATAGTTCCCAGGTTTGTCTTGTCAGGTGGACTCCCAGGTATTTTATATTGTCTACAGTTATTTTAAATGGGATTTCTATTCCTATCTCTTGCTGTTGGATTTTATTGGTAGTATACGGCCCAAACAAATTTAAGACTTTTAAATGCAGAGACAGTATTGGATCAGTTTTAATAGATGGAGATTCCTGCCAGAGGCAGCCTAAAAATTTCTTTATATTATATTTATTTTCTTTGTTGTATTTCAGTTCTTTATATTATCTTTTTTTCCTCTCTTCTCTCTGTCTCATTGTCCCCCATTTTTAGCTATCAGCTCCTAGAAGTTAGAGAGCCCTTCTTTTGCTAGAGGCAGTATTGTTGTTGGGTCAGGAACTGATCCAAGACAGTGCTTATCTCCTCTCCTCAGGTGCCACTATTGTTGGCACTCAAAAGACAAGCTTGCTTGTTGAGGTCAGGCATCCTTCCCAATCCCTAGGCTGGTCTAAGACTTGGTCTAGGCAGCCTTAACTTCTACCCTTGGCCCTGTACCCACTTCATTCCCTCCCCAACCTATCAGACTGAACTGGCTTCCCTGGTGGAAATCTATCCTACTTCTACTCTCATCATCATATCACCACCTGGCTCTATAAATCATATCACCACCTGGCTCTACTCAATTTAATTTATTTCAGTAAACATTTATTAAGTGTCTTTTATATGCCAGGCACTGTGTTAAGCCTGAAAAGGCTCCACTCTGCCCCATACCTGGTTTTGTCCCTGCCTACTTGTTTTAAGGAGTAAAAAGTCAATTGTCCCTTAACTTTCCTACCCCTGGGCAAATCCCTACTCTGGTGCAAAGCCTAGGTCATTCTTGTCCCCCATCCCCACCCCCTTCAAAATATATTCTAGCTATTATTATATATCTTTGCATATCCTCTCCATGCTTACCTTGTACAGTTCCATTTACACATCTATTAGTTGTTTGTTGAAATAAACTTAATTCAACGGGAGAAAATGAGGCAAAAGATGGATTTGATGACTTTTGAGCAGGAGTACTTAGTCTGAACTTTTTAAACTTAAAATTTTTTTTTAAAAATCCCTGTATTTCAAGATAATTGTTCTTATTTGTAATTCTAAGTATTTTCTTTTATGAATTTAAAAACATCGTTCCCAACAGGGTTTCTTCAGACTGCCAGAGGACTCCATGATCCAAAAAAAGTTAGGAGCTTCTTGCCTTAGAGGAAGCTGCAGCATAGTATAGGAGAGAAAGAGAGCAGGACTTGGAATCCCAAGTCCTGGGTTCAAAGCCCAGTTATGCCATTTATAGCCTGTGTGATCCAGGGTAATTTGCTCAGAACTTAGTGCTCACTAAGAGTCAGCAACTGTGCTGAGGTTCAGAGATACAAAGAAAAACCAAAAAAAAAAAAAATGACCTCGCTATAAAGGAGTTCCCATTCTCATGGGTGAGATGACATGCAAATACCCAAATACCTATGACAAATAATATACATATTATAAATTGAAAATGAATTTATTAAAGGAAAATCATTAGCAACTGAGGGACCAGGAAAGCATTTCTTCAGAAGGTGGGTTTGAACTTTCTCTCTCTTTAAAAAACCAAAACAACCGTTACCTTCTATCAATACTGTGTATTGGTTCCAAGGCAGAAGAGCAGTAAGGACTAAGCAATGGGGTCACACAACTAGGAAGTATCTGAGGTTAAATTTGAATCCAGGGCCTCTTTCTGGACCAGGTGGAGCTAACTCTTGAAGGAAGCCATGGAAACTAAGAAATGAAAGTGAGGAGGGAGAACTTTCCAAGTATGAGAGACAATTAGGGTAAAGGCTGGGAGGGGGGTGGAAATAGAGTGTCCTATGTGGGCCTTAGTTTCTTTATCTGTAAAATGAGAGGTTTGGACAAGATCAATCAATAAATACCTACTATGTGACCCATACTTTGCTAGATGCTGGGGGCACAAAGGAAGAAATGAAATAATTTTAGCCTTCATCATTTAAAGGTACTTAATCAAAGCAATATGGTACTGGTTTAGAGATAGAAGGGTGAATCAATGGAATAGAATTGGGGTAAATGACCTCAGCAAGATAGTGCTTAATAAGCCCAAAGATCCCAGCTTTTGGGACAAGAACCCCACTATTTGACAAAAACTGCTGGGAGAATTGGAAAACAGCATGGTAAAAATTAGGTTTAGATCACGTTATACCGAGATTAATTCAGAATGGGTAAATGACTTAAATATAAAGAGGGAAATCATAAATAAATTAGATGAACATAGAATAGTATACCTGTCAGATCTATGGGAAAGGAAGGAATTTAAGACCAACCAGGAGATAGAGAACACTACAAAATGTAAAAATTAATAATTTCGATTATATTAAATTAAAAAAATTTCTGTATAAACAAAACCAATGCAATCAAAATTAGAAGGAAAGCAACAAATTGAGAAAACATTTTATTACAAAAACCTCTGACAAAAGTCTAATCTCTTAAATTTAAAAGGAGCTAAGTCAATTGTACAAAAAAATCAAGCCATTCCCCAATTGACAAATGGTCAAGGGACATGAATAGGCAGTTCTCAGATAAAGAAATGAAAACTATCAGTAGGCACATGAAAAAGTATTCTAAATCTCTCATAATTAGAGAAATGTAAATAAAAACTACAATGAAGTACCATTTCACACCTTTCAGATTGGCCAATATGACAGTAAAGGAAAATAATAAATGTTGGAGGGATTATGGCAAAATTGGGACATTAATGAATTGCTGGTAGAGTTGTGAATTAATACAGACATTCTGGAAGGCAATTTGGAATTATGTGCAAAGGGCTTTAAAAGAATGCATACCCTTTGATCCAGTAACACCACTACTAGGTTTGTACCCTAAAGAGATAATAAGGAAAAATACGTATACAAAAATATTCATAGCCATACTCTTCGTGGTGTCAAAAAAATTGGAAAATGAAGGGGGTGTCCCTTGATTGGGGAATGGCTGAACAAATTGTGGTATCTGATGGTGCTAGAATACTATTGTGTTGTAAGGAATGATGATCTGTAGGATTTCCATGTGAACTGGGAGAACCTCAATTATCTGATGCAGACTGAAATGAGCAGAACCAGGAGAAGATTGTACACAGAAGTAAAACATTATGGAACAATACAATATAATGAACTTTACTACTAGTAGCAATACTGTAAGCCAGGACATTTCTGAAGGACTTAAGGGAAAGAATGCTAACCACACTGAGAGAAAAAACTATGAGAGTAGAAATGCAAAAGAAGAACATATGACATCACTTATTACATGTATATATGGGTATGTGATTTGGGGTTTAGACTTTAAAAAATTACTCTATAGCAAAAATGAATAATATTGAAATAGGTATCAAGAGATAACATTTGTACAACCCAGTGGAATTGCTTGGCTCTGGGAGGGGGAGGATAGAGGGAGGGAAGAAAAATGAATCATATAAACATGAAAAATTATTTAAAAATAAAAATAAAAGTTACTTAATCCTCAAGTTCATGATCCCCTAAACTCTGAGATGCTGTGACTGATTCAATAAAACATCACCCCCTCACCTTCTATTTTCTCATATGAGGCCTGGAAACATTCATATAATGAAGACTTTTTTCATTTGTCAGACTTTCTGTGTTCCTTGCTCCAAGTGAAGGTCAGAGTAGAGATGTGCAAAGTCAGTCTGTCAGCCTATTTCAATGAGTATATTTTTAGGAACAGAGGCCAATAAAATTTGCTTTTGGAAGGTTAGAATTATTCTCAAATGGACTGTGAGTCAGATTTCAAGTTTGTTATTTTGGGGTATGGATTACAAAATTAATTTTTTAAAACTTTTTTTCAGGGGTTAACATGAAACATCTCATTTCTAATATATTAATTATATTCATATATTATTATATAAACAATCATATTTATATAACTAATATATTTATCACAAAATATATCATTTATTTATTCTATAAATATATTCTAATTATACATTAATATATTTATTATAGAAACACATTTATATATTAATATATCCTATAAATATATTCTATTTATATATTGATACAGCCTATAAATGTATTCTTTTTATATATTAATATATTCTATGACTGTATTGCTTCTATATTAATATATTCTTTAAATATATTATATGAATATACTGATATATAAAGCCATCTTGTTTTTAATATAGTCCTTTAAAAAATTTGTTATCATTAAAAATGTATTGATGCTTTTCAATTTATATTCCATTCCTTCCCAAACATATTCCTTCTTACCTCTCCTACATAGTGAGCTTCCTTTGTTTGTTTTTGACTTTTTAAAAAAACCCTTACCTTCTGTTACCTAGTGTTACCTAGTATTACTTAACACTGTTACCTAGTGTTAGAATAACACTAAGTATTGGTTCTAAGGCAGGGGAACAGTAAAGGCTTGACAATTGGGACAAAATGACTTGCATAGGAACATACAGTTCGGAAGAGTCTGAGACGAGAAATGAATCCAGGAGTTCCTGTCTCCAGGCCTGACTCTCTGTTCACTGAGTCACCTAGCTTCTCTCCCACCTGGCTTTTGACTTTTGAGAGCAGCTTTATATTTTTTAAAATTTAAATTTACTTATTTGTTGTTTGTTATATTAAAATTCCAAGCTAACTCTCTCTCCCCTTCCCCTCCTGCAATTATAGAAGGCATCAAGTGATGTCTTCTATAATTCTTTACATATATATGTATACACACACACACACACACACAAATAAAGCTATGTTTTGCTTCTCTGGAGGTAGACATACACATCATTCTTCAAAGAATTTTTCTGTTGCTGTTTATAACACTCTCTTGGTTCTGCTCATTTCACTCTTCATAATTTCATGTAGGTTTTTTTTTATGTTTTATCAAAATTAACCTGCTCATCATTTCTTCCAGCACAGTGGTATTCCATCACTATCATATGCCACAACTTGTTCAGCTATTCCTCAATTGATGATTATCCCTTCAATTTCCAGTTCTTTGCCACCACAGAGAGTTACAATAAATATTTTAGCAAATATAGTTTCTTTTCCTTTTTCCCCTGATCACCTTAGGAAACAGATCTAATAGTGGGTCAGAAGGTATACACAGTTTTTTACTCTTCGGGCATAATTCCAGATTGGTAAGCCTTCCTCTATAACAAAGATTATTATTATTATTTTTTTTTTTGCTGATTTGTTTGTTTGTTAGTTCCATTAAAATTCTCATTTATCTCCTTCCCTCCCCTCTCCAAACTAGCAAAGGTGCAACAAAGATTTTTTTTAAAGAAATTAAATGCAAACTCATTTCCGCAAAGTCAGCCAACTTATTAACCTTGTCTGGCAGCCTAAACAACGTTCTATATTCATGGAATCTCACCTTTTACTGCAAGAATGGAGGTATATTTTCTCAGCTTTCCTCTGTGGCTAGACTTGTCATAATGATTGCATGATTTTACTTTGGTTTGGTTTTGATTTGGTTTTGAAGAAAAAAACCTTCCAGGTCAGGCACATGGTATAAGCCCTGGCATATGTCTGTGTCCTTCTCCTCCCTCATACCATTGGATAGTCATTTGTAGGAGGAAAAAAAGATAGGTAATTGATGAGGATATTAAAAAAAAAAAAAAAGAAAGTGAAACATTTCAAAAAGGTAAGAAAGTACATGGTGTTGCGCAGAGGTGCTCTACAGCCTGCTCCCCAACTGGTGGCTACTCAGGTTGAATTCTTGTAATATAAAACAGCTCACAGCATCCCATCTCCATATTTTCTCCCGCTTACAGTGACTTAACTAGGAGATGTCACTTCGAATCCCCCTCGACAGGAGAGAAAGATGACAGATTCCTCCAGGCTGACATTTCAGAGGGAGCGGAAATGGATACGAAACCCAATTTCTCTAGGTTGGAAAGGAGAGGGCTTGCGCGTACGCCGTGATTGGCGAGAACTACCTTCAATTTAAACCGGAGCCTCCAGCTGGAGGCCTATCTATCAAGTCGAAATGAATGGCCACATGAAGTATGTCCTCCTTTCTGGCCCATTAATAGTGGTCAGGCCCCAATTAACATTCCAGAACTCAGGTTTAACAAATGTAGACCCCCAGTTTGCAGGCTGGATGTGTTTTCGGGCAGCACCGCCTTCCCCACGGTTTCTGTCACGCCGCGATTTATACCCGGTTTAGCTTTGTTCTCCTGGGGGGCGGGGAGGGGCGGGGAGGAGGAAAGTAGGCGAGGAAACTCGGATTTCTCACGTTAATGTTAACCAGGACCCTCGTTATCTCCCAGCCAGAAGACGCGCCCTGTGTGTGGATTGTGAGGCGCGGGGAAACCCCAGAGCACTGAGAGCTCTCCTCCCGCCCGGCCCTCCGCGCCCGCTGCCGCCTCCGGACAGCAGGCAGAAAAGCCACTTGGGACGGACCTCAGCTTCACTCCGGCCCCTCAGACGGGACTTGGCTCCCTCCTCCTGCCCTGTCTGCAAAACTGACCGCGCCGTCAGGCACACGCAGGCACATGTATGCGCGGCACGCACTACCCATACGCACACTACATCCATCCATCATACACACATGCAACATATACTATATACACAAACACACTACACATAGTATAAGCGTACAAATACACACCACAATACTATGTGCACATGTAACTTCACCATATAATACTATATACGGTTTTATACATGCATACAAATACACACACCACATAAATACTATACACACATAAAATGCACACACTATGTGAAATACAAACACAGCTACACTACACACACTATATACATGCATGCAAACACACGTCACATCCATGCACATGAATGCACACACATATACTCTATACAATGCATACATCCACAATACTAGGCACACCTACACACTATATTTGGCACCCACATGCAAATACACACAATGCACACATCATATACACACTGCACATACACACTATACACACAGACATTAAACACACAAACATATACTATATAAACACACACAACAATATTATCAAAATATGAATATATATGATATATACTATGTAACACATAAAAATACACATGCTATACACATACAATACTTCATATATTATACACACATAGGAACACATGCACAACACAACTATTACATGCACATAAAATACACACACTATTTCAAAGATAAACAGATACACTATACATGTACTACATACACATTTAAACACATCACAATGCTACAAATACATACAACACATGGCACACACGTACAAACACACAATACTATATCGCACACAAATACACACTATGTACATACAAATATACATACTACACACATATAATGCTATATGCATTATACACATACAAAACACATAACATAAATATCACACACATAAAATACACACCATATGAATTATAAAGTTACGCTACACAATATTATACACACATAAACACACATAAATTGCACACACTATACACATACTACACAGATATGCTACAAACACACACACACATAAACATACACACATACTCCCCTCCGCACACAGTATACACCCTCACACACACAAACATACCCCAGCTGCCAGCCACTATCAGGAAGAGCCAGCAGGTTTCCCCTGGGCTGGCAGCTGGTCCCAAGGTGATAACGCCCAAATGGCTCGGAGGAGAGACATCAAAAGCAGTCTAACACCAGGTTGACAAGGACCTGACAAGCCGGGTCATCGCACCCGAGCTTTCTCTGACCAAATACTCTTAGAGTGGCTGTTGAATGCTTGGCTTGTGATGAGATACGTCTCATGAGAGAGGCACGACTCGCAGCAGCACCATCGGGCAATAGGCAGTCATCTTCAGGGCAATGTAATAATCATCATTCCGCTCCCCTCGCCAAAGAATACATTTTAAAAAGTAGAGATCATACTAGTTCCTTTTCTCCTTTCCTTCTCCTCCCAAGAATAGATGCACATTTACTTTTTTCCAGCCACTATGATCCAAGGACATTTGCTTTCTGGATCTATTATGATGTGCTGGCATTCATATGAGAAATATTTCCATGTTTCACCCCTTGGTTAAGCTAAAACCTCGCTGCCATTGCACGATTAAGCATTGCTTGTTTCTTTACCTTCTTTTTCTTGGATTTAGTTTGGTAGGATGGTACAGTGGATAGCATGCTGGAGTTGATCTGACAAGATCAGAGTTCAAATTCTAGCTGAACTCTGAATCCCTCATGTGAATTTGGGCCAGGCATCTGATTTCTCTGGGCATCTATTTCTACATCTATAAGACAAGGGCATCGTACTGAAACAAGGATTCTTAGCCTGAGTCTGTGAGCTTGTTTTTAAAAAAGATATTTTAATAATTTCACTAGAATTGTTTTCCTCTGTAATATGATTTTTTTCTGTGCACTTTAAAAATCTTTTCTGAGAAGGGGTGCATAGGCTTTGCCAGACAATCAGAGGGGTCCATGACACAAAGGAAGTTAAGGATCCTCACTCTACATGATTGTTCTTTCCATTGGTGGTACTTGTGCAGCCAGCCTGCCTTCTCATGACTTTAGAGACAGCCATAGCAATGCATACACTTTCTGCTGGAAACAAAGGGGTGCTGTCAACCCTGTGTGTTTACCACCAGATCAGTTCTACACGATTTCTTTTCTCAAATCTGAGGAATGTGGTCATTCTCAAAGCCCAGGAAATTGTTTTGAAGACATTCTAGTGACATGGGAAAGTGACAAGGGACATCTAGCTAATGGGAAAGTGAAACCCCAGGTCAATGATGCAGGCTTCTGAGTGGGTTGACCTGCCTTGGGAGGAAAAGGTCAGTTGGTCATGGAAGAGAAATTAAATAAAAATAAAGAAACAAAACTCCAAACTTGGGGATTTGGGGATTGAGTACTCACTAGCCCCAGGGTCGATGCATTTCTTCTTGTTTGTAAATGGAATAGAAATAGAATAGCAGATGCCAAGCTATTACCCATCATCATTACTTATTTTGGTTCTATACTTTAAGTATCTTATGTTGGTAGTCTCCTGTGGATATAGGTATGTAAATGTGAGAATACTTCCCTTGGCCTGTAATCTAGTGCTGGGACACTGGGGAAGAACTCCTCCGCTTTTTTTCTGGAGAAAAGTCCTTATTCTTTCTGATCCTCTCCTCTCCCTCTTTGGGTGTGGACTAAATGTGACTAAAATGTTCAAATGCTTGAGGTGCCAGCCTATGTAGGAGGCAGGTACTATGCAAGGATTGGACTTTAATGGACCAGGAACAGTGATGGAAGAGGGCTATAGTATATTAAGAAATTTCCTTCCCCTCCCCCCACCCAAATTTCAGGAGTTCTTTTTTTTCTCTTTTTTTTTTTGAACCTTAACTTTCTATCTTAAAATTGATAATAAATTAGTTCCAAGACAAAAGAGCAGTAAGGGCCAGGCAATTGGGGTTAAATGATCTGTTCAGGGTCATACAGCTAGTATCTGAGTCAAATTTGAACCCAGGTCCTCCAGACTCCAGGCCTGAGCCATCTAACTATTCTTTTGCTCCTTGTTACTAGCAAACTAAATAATTTTTCAATTAAATTAAACAAGCACTTATTGCATGCCAAGCCTTTTGTTCAGCTATGAGGATACAAAGGCAGAAAGGAAATAGTCCCCTACTTAACAAGGAGCCACGTTTTCTTGTGGGGAAAGCAACATAAATATACAAGAAATAACAACAATAATAGCATCTATATAATACTTTAAGGTTTTCAAAGCACTTTGCAAATAATATCTCATTTTATTTTCAGAACAACATATTGCAGGTAGGTGCTATTATTGTTCTCATTTTATAGTTGAGGCAATAGCAGCAGTGAGAGGTTAAATGACTTGCCCAGGATTATACAGCTAGGATGTATCTGGGGCTGGATTTGGACTTAAATCTTTCTGACTCCAGGTGCAATTCTTTATATACTGTATTGCCTCCTTGGCAAATAAATGCAAAGTGAAGGTGTACAAAGGCTACTTGAAATCAAGTATCTGCCAAGGAAGGAATAAAGGTTTCTTGTGTTTTTCCCATGTAGACCAGAACTACTGTCCCTTGAGAAGTGAAGTAAATGGATTTCAGCAGGTGGGGAATTCTACTTGGCTGGAAGGTTTTAAAGGATATCAATCTATGTAGTGTCTTCAAAGTTCTGCTAATTCTATATCTCGGTTAGCAAAACACTGCATGATTAAATTGGATGTTACCGCTTTAGCTCTCACACATTGATTCCAGATACATATTCAGAAGATCTGGGTTTGCATTTCAGCTCCAGCTTTGCAGTGTGCCTTAACTTCTCTTAGGCTCGGTGTCTTCAGTGTATAAAATGTGGATAATAGTAGCTTGGCAGATTTGTCTTGAAGATGATTCAAATGAGGTCATTCACATAAATATTTCATGTCTCAAATCCTAGACCAATGTAAGCTACTATTACAGTCAAGACTGTTAGGAATCATCTAACCTTACCATTATTAGTTACTGATGAAAATGAAGTTCAGAGAATCTAAGTGATTTATACTAGATCAAATGACTAGGACTGAAACCAGCACCTTCTGATTCGTAGTCTTTCTAGGATGACACATTGTATTGTGCCACTTGCTATCACTTAGCTATGAGTTGAAGAATAAAGCAGACCAAGGACAGCAGCCTGGGATCTTTTGTGGAGTTGGGGTGGAGGTGGGTTAGCAGATGATGCTAGTAGCAAGGAGGGACCAGAATCAAGGGAGGATAGTTCATGGCTTAGGGACATCTCCAGGTAACACTTTGGCAGGAAGTGGGCAGGAAGATACATCCAAGACCTAGAAATATGGGTTGGCAATCCAGGAGTAACACTATTGAAAAGGGGGTAGAACCAGCAGGCATGGTCTAGGGTCAGGCAAGTGTCCAGGGAACCTGATATCCAAAGTGAGGTTGAGCTCATCCAAAATGCATACTTTCCAATTTGACTCATTCAGTTTAGTGATTGTGCCATCACTCTTTTAAGCCCAAGTGTTTGGGGCTAACCCCACCCCCTTGATCTTCTGCCCAAGCTTTAGCTGTTGACAGCTCCCCACCCTCAGCTAGTGCTTCCTGTATTGGAAACAGCTGAGTTCCCGTGGTGCAGACATATACCATGAGGCTTCATTGAGACTTCCAGTTATTCTCTGGGGCTACTTTAGTATAAGTTCCACTGAGTCTCTCAAGGGGTCATTGGCTGTTCCTAAGATAGGAGCTTTAAGGATGTGAGTGAGGAAGGAAATTAATTCAGGAAGGTAAGATTTCAAGATTAAGAATGAAGTAGAGGGCAGCTAGGTAGCTCTGTGAGGGCTGGCCAGGCCTAGAGATGGGAGGTCCTGGGTTCAAATCTGCCCTTAAATACTTTCTTCTTGCAGTTTGTCCCTGGGGAAATCACTTAATCCTCCCCTGGCCCATTGCCTAGCCCTTTTAACTCTTTCTGCTTTGAAAACATACAGTATTGATTGTAAGACAGAATCTAAGGGTTTGTTTTTGTTTTTGTCTTTTTTCTTTTTAAGAAAGAATGAGATGCTTCTATGTTCTGATTAGAGGGTACAAAGAGGAGCTTGTCTTGATACCTCTATTTCAAGAGGATGAACAGCCCAACCATTCTTCATTTCCCATGTGGATATATTACTTATTTCTCAATTATGCCTCACCCAGTCTCTTTTTTACTCTCCTTTCAATTCCCTTTGCCCTCATTTATTTTAATTTTTTTAGCATATAACATAATATATAATATAACAATAATATAATACATATTATTTGTTACAAATATGTGAAAATTATAATAAATATGCATATCCAAGAGAAAAAGGTTTTCTCATTAGCTATGTGCAAATATCTGTCTCATTCTTTTTTTTCTCCTTCCTCCCTTCTACCCTTCTCCCCTCCCAAGAAGTCAGGTAATATGATATAGATTATACATATATTATCATGTAATACATATTTCCATGTTTATCATGTTGTAAAACAAGATACATATTGCTAATACTAGTGAAAAATTCATGGCGGAAAAAAGTAAAGAATGATATGTTTCAATATTCTTTCAGACTCTCACTATCCCTTCTATGCTGGCAGATAGTCTTTTTCATCACGACTTCCTTGTATTTGTCTTGGATCCTTACTTTGTTGATAATAGTTAAGTCCTTCACAATTGATCATCATATATTTTTGTCATTACTGGGCAAAATATTCTCCTGGTTCTACTTACTTCACTTTGTATTACCTTATATAAGTCTTTCCAGCACTTTTTGTGATCATTTTGTTTGCCATTTCTTATGACCCAGTAGTATTCTATTACAATCATATACTTCTGCTTGTTCAATCATTCTCCAATTGATTTCAATTTCAATTTCCTTTTGTGGGTTGACTTCCTTTCACTAGATTGTAAGTTTCTCAAAGGCAGGGACTGTCTTTATTTTATTTTATTTTATTTTTTGTGTTTGTATCCTTAGTGTTTAGCACAATGCCTGGAACATGGTAGTCACTTAATAAATGTTTACAAATTGACTTTCCCCACCAATAGTCTTCACCCTGACTTTACCTTAGAGAAGAAAAGAAGTGTCATAGGACCATAAGATCATAGATTTAGAATCGAAAGGGGTCTTAGGGGCCATTGAGCTTAATATACTCATTTTATAGATGAGGAATTTTTACACAAAGATATCACATAGCTGAGAAGTGTTGAAGTCAGGATTTGAATGAAAATCTTCATGACTCCAAGGAAATATTTCTATCCATTGTTTCACCCACTAGTAGACAGAGTTCCATCCAAAACTGCCTCAAAGGTAGAACTTTGGTGGAACAAAATTCAAGGCCACTTGCTATATCAGTGGGGAAGGTCAATTTCCAGAACTAGAGCTGTTCCCAAAATATGATTGATAAAGAGCTTCTCTTTGGCTTAGACCTTTAGTGTTTCCTCCCCTATGTCCTCATGCTGCCCTATGTTGCTCTCTCCTATCTCTCCTCCAAAATTCTTTTGGGAAACAAGATAGGAAAGAGATTGTTTTGGCTTGCCAATGTAAAAAATAACAACAACAACAACAACAAAAACCTTGAAGTTCTTACTGATGTAGTCAACTACTCAGGCCATCATCTCAGAATTTCTCTGTTGTTCAAGCATTACCAAGGGAAAGTCTCTAGGTTTCTCTCTTTCCTAACCACAAAGGGCTGTTATGATGTCCTTTTGTGATTTTTTTTCCCTTTCAAGCATCTCTCTATGTTCATTCTAACAAGATTTCACCTATATGAACAGATTGCAGCGGGTTTTGGGGTAGGGGACCTAACACATGATATGGTTTTCCTGGACTTTAATTTCTCCTCATTTGGCCTAGCTTAGAGCTGTGGAAGCAGAGGAAGGAACTAAGGCCATGAACTAGGGGTACAAGTTATGGCATGGACACAATATCTCTAAGGCTGCTAACCTCTGGGAGCAGGACAGATTTAACATTCATTTAACAAGAATTTCTGGAGAGAAAGTATGGTATGACAGCTTATAGTACTGGACATGAACAATCTGAATTCAGATATTTTCTCTGATTCTTAGTTGTTGTATGATCAGTCATTTAAATTCTTAGCCTTAGGCAAATCTTTATGACTAGCTACTAAGCCATTGGCAAATGGAGATATGGACCTTGAGTTCTTATACTTAGATCTTTGAGTATTTTCTTAGGTGTTGGGTGATAGAGATACTGATATAATGCTTAGACGCACCTTATACATGAGTTCCCAGAAAGATAACTGGGAATAACGCACTTTTTAGATTAGCAACTATTGAATAATCAAAATTCACAGGTTTCTCACCAAAATGCTTACTTTTCCTAGGCCAAAGTAGAACACAAATTAATTCAACAAGTCACATTTAATTACACATCATGGCAAAACAAGTGACAAGTAAGGTTTGCCCATTCACACGGGGGTACATTTTCTGATAGGAAAGCACACTACCAATGGGAGAGGGATTATATTAAAAATAGGGACTATGCAACCAGAGAATATGAATGGAGGAACACATGGGAAGAACATGCTGCCCACCAGCTCATGTATAGGAAATGTGTGGTTGGAACAACTCACTCCTCATACTGTCAGTCATTGGTATCCAAGAGCTATATTTTAAGCCCCTCTGGTTTTTTTTTTTTTTTTTTTGCTAGAGCTTTCTGCTAACCAGCTGCTGCTCTCTGCTGCCATCTGCTGCTAACTAGCTGCAATATGGCTTCTGCCTTTGGTAAGGGGAGGAGTCTAGCTTTTCAGCTTGATAATGGGAGGTTATCTTTAGCTCTTTTGTGATGCAAACCCCAGCCAGTAACTCCCATCCAATTATCTAAAGAAAACCTTAGGAATTTTTTAGGTTGGCCTTTTGAATTATTTTTTATTGAGTACTACCCTTTTGGGTCCCCCATTCTAAACTTTAAGATAATTTATGAAAAAAAAGTTCAACTTCTGTTTTATCCACAAGTCCCTAGCCTGCTACTTTTAAGACATTTTAAAGATTCCTCTTTAACAAAAGTGTAAAGGAGATAGGGGAGGAGCTGAAATAGTGGCAATTCCTTTCAAAAACAGGAATACATTTTGTTCTGCTCTACTCCAACTCACAAAGAGAACCAAGACTAACAATTGTTGCCCTATTTGCTATCAATAACAAAAATTGCCATACTGTAAAAAACAAAACAAAAAATCATCTGTACTTTCGAAGATCTTAACTGAAAAGTTGAAAGTGATTTCTTAGAATATTTAACTGATAAAAAAGCGTTTGCCATAATGAGGAGGTCAAATGAACTCAGAATCTGCTTTAGTTAGTAGGCATTTGATTTCTTTGCTTAATGGAAAACCATGAAAGCCAAGGACAAAACCAATTTAAACTATAAACACATTTTGAAAAACAGAGGAGAATGATAAAAAATTCTAAACAGTATCTTAGAGTTAGAAAGGATAACCTGGTTTAAATTTTTCATTTTACAAGAGAAGAAACTGAGCACCATAGAAGTTAATAATGTGTCCCAGAGTCATATTGACAGTAAAAAAGGGAGCTAGAATTTGAATTCAGGTCCTCTGGCTACCAGTTCAGTGCTCAATTTTTTTTTTTGCAAAATAACAAAAAAAGCGATTATAGATATATAGCATCAATCTTTCTACATCATTTTATCCATAGAAATCTGTCTTGTTTATTTGATCTCCTTCTAGTTTCATGTATATATATATGTTAAGCCAATAAACATGAGAACACATACATGAAACTAGAAGGAGATCAAATAAATAAGACAGATTTCTATGGTCATAAGATCATAGATGTAGAAGTACATGGGCCTTCAGAGGCCGTGTAATCCACAGTCTGTGGGGTAGCTAGGTAGCACAGTGGATAGAGCACTGGGCTTAGAATCAGGAAGACTCATCTTCTTCATGAGTTCAAATCTGGCCTTGGATTTAGTTTACTAACTGTATGACCCTGGGCAAGTTACAACCCTGTTTGCCTCATTTTGTTATTTGTACATTGAGCTGGAGAAGGAAATGGCAAAACACTCTAGTATCTTTGCCAAGAAAACCTCAAATAGGGTCACAAATATTTGGACACGACTGAATAACTACAACAACAAATCCAAACCTCCTCATCTTAGAGATAAAGAAATTGATGCCTTTCCCAAGGGAACATAGGTAATAAATATCAGAGGTGGGATTTACAACCCATTTTCTCAGATTCCAGAGACAATATACTTTCATCTCAATAGTACTGATTTCCCACAGTGCTTTGATATTGGTTTGTCTTTTCAGTGATAAATAGAGTCCACATATTTGGGCTCTACCATCTCTGAACCCAATCTTAGGACAGGAAATAACTATGGCATTTAAAAAGACAAGATTGAGAAGAGGATCAGGACCTGACCAAATATATATTTAGTAGGAGAAATCCATGTAGGAGCCAATATAATTTAAAATACTCTCTGATATCTAAAAGAGGGCATGATTCCATTGCAAAATCTAATGGGGGAACAGGCCAATGATGGCCCAATCCTTAGAGCATGATCATATTTGTCCCTTTTGGTGTATTATATGGATCATGGGAAATATCATCTGCCTGTGGCATAGTCATTAGATGGAAATTCAGAGGTTGATTTTAGTCTTGAGGAATCAGAATTAATATTATATAATAATAAAAAGTCTTAGTCAATACTAAGTGTGTTTACATAAGATTCCGTTGTTTTGTAACTTTTTCTCACTATATCTTTTCAGTAAATATCTTTTTGTAAAAGTTAATTGACATTAATTGGTTGGTTGATAATTGGGGAGTACATTAGGTGGGGGTTCATGAGGAATTATAACCTCTCAAAGTTATCCCTAGAATACTGAGAATTGTAGTCAGCTTCTCTCTGAGGACACAGCCTGACAGTTCAAGTTGGTGTTGAGAGCAAGACTGAACAGGTTGCTAAAACAGGAAAAGATCAGGTGAAGCTTTTGTTTAAAAAACAATAACTATTGGCATGTAGGAGGAAATATAGTTTAGTGACTAGGGTACTAGAACTGGAATGAGGAAGATATGAATTAGAATCATGAAGAGTGAATCAAACTTTCTTTGTCTATCAATCAGCAACTTTTAAATTAATCAATCAAGAACTCAAAGCACCACCTACTTAACGCTAAGCAAGAGAATTCACAAGTCACTTGCCAGAGTGGGTGATAACTCCAGAAGCCACTGACTACCCCCTGGGAAGTGCTAGGCAAATTGAAGACTGCAATTGGTTCCTGAAAACTAGAGGAGGGACAGGAAGTGAGGTGGAAAAAGGACTATAAAAAGTCCTGAACTTCCTATCCAGAGTGACTTTGGCTTGGATCTTGGGCTTGGATCATCTCCTTGGGACTTTGCCTTGGGACACTCTGAGTCAGTGAGCTGGGTAAGTAGCTAGCCTTCCTTTCTGGGTTTCTGCAGAGTCTGGTTCTGGAGAGGCCTTCCTTTCCTGGAGGAGGCTGAATTGGTAGAACACTTGCTGAAGACACCACTGGTCTTCTGGCTGAGGATTACTGGAAAATCCATGTGGAGACAAGAGATGTGGTGAAGCCCTGCCAGGGCTGAGCCCCACACCAGAGCAATGCTTAGGGTGATAGGCTAGATAGTTCTCTATTTTCTTCTTATATTTTCTCACTTTCACTCTTTCCACCTCTTTGTAAATAAAGCTACTAAAAGTCATTTTTGACTTAAGTTACAATATCTTTAAATTGACAACCACAATATTTCTATAGAATTCTGATATTTAGTATAAAACCTAAATTTTAAATTCTTACAGAATCTTGCCATATATAGTTTGTGATAATGGACAGGCCACTTAGCTGCAGTATATCTTAATTTCCTCATCTGTAAAATGAAGGGGTTGGACTGGGTAACCTTTAATATCCATTATGGTTCTAAATCTATGATTCTATATGTGTCCCCCCCTTTTTTGTATCATTTCTATAAAATATGAGAATAGCCTATGTACTTATTGGTGGTATCCCTGATGAAAACATGACAAGTACTCATGATTTTTGTAGTAATACTTATATAATCTACTTCTCAGGGTTGTTGTGGGGAAGGTGCTTTATAGAACTTAAAGTACTGTGAAGATATGTTATTATTATGATAATAATAATTCTATTATGTATATATTATATATAATAGTTTTGATGATAATATCATTTTACTGGTATGTAATTGATTCAGAGGCTTAGAGAAAATATTCTTTTGTGGCTACTGATTTTTAAAGGCATTTGATTTTATAGAACAAAAAGCATTTTTAAAGGCTTTCTTTAAATAAGGTAACTTCCATACATATATTACAATAATATAAGAATCTATGATAAATGAGACTACAGAGATCATTATGTTCAATGGCCCAGTGAACATTAAATGAAGCATAAACAGAGAGACATGTGCTCACCTAAAGTGTTCACCAGTGGCATGAAGAATGTCCTTCCTCTAGTCTGAGAAGAAACAGGATTCCCTATAGATGTCAGGGTTATCCAGATGCTCCTATTTGCAGATGGTACTGTATGTACTCTTTAGAATCAAGTGCTGAAACACCATAAAGTGGTTTCAGTGAATTTTACAATTATTCAAAAGAGATTAGCTATCCTGTGGGGTAACAGTGATGGTGAGACATGCATATTCTCCAGATTATGACATTCATTTTTGTGATGCATGTGTGTGCACGCATGCTGTGGGTGGAGGGAAGTGGGGGTTGTTTGGGCAGGTGCTGAAGCCGAACAACAAATGAAGTCCAGAGTCAAGTGGGAGGCAGATTACAGACTGAATCTCATTTGGGAAATTGGGTCTATATTTTCATCATTTGTTATTGCAAAAGCCCATTTCTCTTTAAAAAGAGTAGATTTTATTAGTACCTTTTGTCTTTATGATGTTTAGCTTGAGAGCTGGAAAGATGGTCTTAAAAACATGAAGATGTGGGTTCAAGTTCCACCTTTGACATCTACTGACTGTGTAACTAGGCAAATCATTTAATCTCTCCCTAGTCTGGGCAATTCTCTAAGACAATAAGCAACCTTAAAGTCCATATGGAAGTTTTATTAATGAAATCACAAGTCCAGTCCCAGTCCACACCCTTCGTTCTTTAAATCAGTCATATTATACTCCTTTTCTCCCAAATGAAACTTTCCCTGTGACAAAGAAAAACAAATTAATACAAACCTCTGATATAATCAACTGTAACCAGTAAGGTGAACAGTATTCTGTGCAAATAGTAGGTGCATGATGAATGTTTATTAATTCAACATCCTCTTTTGATAGTCCCCCCAAAGCCATGCGTGAGGAGGTGTGTTTTATCATCTGTGCTCCAAGCTCTTGGCTGGTTTGCCAGTTACTGAGAGTTCTACTTCCATTTCATTGGGTATATTGTTATCTTGTTCTGCTTATTTTGCTTGGCATCAGTTCATGCAAGTCATGCCCATATTTGTCCAATTTCTCCTTATTTATATTTTTATAGAAGTATTCCATTATTTTCATTTTCTATAATTTTTTAGCTATTCACAAAACTGTGGGCCCTCACTTTATTTATATTTATTTGCATGTTCTCTTTCCATTATATAGTAAGCTATTTGAGGGCAGTGACTCTCTTTTGCCTCTTTCTGTGTCCCTAGTGCCTGGCATATATTAGGCACTTAATAAATATTGATTGATTGATTAAGTTCATTGCTTCTACAAAGAGTATCACTATGAATAATTTTGGGCATGTATTAGAATGTTATTTCTGACTTCAAAACATTACTATCAGTTCCTTTTGCCATGCAACAAAGAAGTATAGCTAAGCCAAACAAACAGACGCATTTACCATGTCTGACAACGTATGCCTTTGACTCCCTTGGAGCATATGCCCTCTCCTGGGATTTCTGAGTCAAAGGGAATATATAGTCTAGCCATTATTCTTTCATAATTACAAACTGATTATCTAGAATGGTTGAATCACTTTACAGCTCTACCAACAATGTTTCAGTGTGTTTGTCTTCCTACCACACTTACAGTGTTGAATGTTCCCATTTTTTATAGAATCAGAGATTCTGAGAATTGGAAGGGGCCACAATGACCATCTAGTCTAATACATAAATGAAAGGAAGCCCCACTATCTATTAGTTATTTAAATGTTGTCTCCACCATTTGAATGAGAAGCCATTGAGGATAGAGTTTGTTTTTGCTTTTGTTTTTACCTCTAGCACTTCATATGGTGCATGACATAGAACATGCTGGGAGTTTGTTGACTATATACTCCAAAAGTTTTGGTTATTAAATTTATGCTTGTAGACCTCCACGGATGGGGAATCCATTCTCTTTGAGACAGCTTTCATTGTTAGGAAGTTTTTCTTGATGTTAAACCAATTTCCATGGTGTTAATTTAAATATCAGAATTGTTTTAATTCACATTTCTCTTTCTATTAGTAATTTGGGGCATATTTTTAAATGATCCTTTATTGTTGGCATTTTTTGAAAACCTGATATTCTTTTGCATCATATTTATTGGAGAACGATTCTTAGTCTTAAAATTTCTATTACCTATTTTTTTTTTAGATCAGACTTACTGCTGGAAACTGAAGCAATTCTCACTCCCCTTTACAGTTTTTCTTCTAATTCTAAAATCCCATCTATTTAAATAGCAATCTTCTTGTGATGCCTTATATCTGTGCATCATAGAACACCACAGTGTCAAAAGAATCAAAATCACAGAGGAATGAATCCAAAATCCAAAGAGGAATGAAAATAGAATGCAGAGAGAGTATGAAGAGGTAGCTGTTCCAATGTGGAATGAGCTGCCTCAGGAGGTAGGGTGCTTTTTCTCATTGGAGGCCTTTTAAAAAAGCAAAGGCGAATGGCAATTTGTTGGGGATGTTCAAGGGCATGTACCCCTTGATAAAAGGAGTTTCTTATTAGGTGTTTTTTAGACTCGATAGCCTTTGAGGGCCCTTAAATCTTGAGATTCTCTGAACCTGTAGATCTATCCAAGTGTTAAAGTAGATACTTTCCATACTAGGAATGCAAAGTGAAAAATGGAAGTCAAAAGCACAAATTAAAAATAAAAGATCTTGTAATAGAGCATCATCTGACTTATTGAATTAAATTAAGGTACCTGGGGCTATTCTGTCTCCCCCAACACTGCTACTCTGAGGTCTTCTAGGACTTTCCTTGTAGCTGAAATTTCCTTGTAGACCTTGTAGCTGAAATTTCTTTTATGTACTGTTCCTTTAATTAGAATGTGAACTCCTTGAGAGTAAGGATTATTTTTTAATAATATTTATATCCTTAGAGTTTTGCACAGAGATTGTCACTTAGGAAGACACTTAAGTAAATGCTTCTTCCCTTTCCTTTTTATCCCTTCCCTTCTCCTCCTTCTCCTTCCTTTTCCCTTCTTCTTTTCTACCTGGCCATAACCAGTCTCCTTCAGTAGAATGTAAGACCCATGGAGGTCAGTTCTGTTTAATTTTTGTTCATATTCTCAGGACCCATGGCACACAACTTGGCATGGATTAAACTTGTCATTTTATATGGATATGGTACCTGCTGAGGAAATATTGCGTCAGAGCAGACTGGCAACTCTTCTGCAACTTAAAGTCTTAGAGAGTTGAGGAAGTGAAAGGTTAAATGACTTGCCTAGAGTCACAAAAGACAGCCTCTGACTCTCTCTCTGATGACTTATAATACTCATTTTCTGTCAGAGAGGTAATGGACTCGAGATTCAGCAATATGTGTTCGGATATGGTCAATATAGAAATTGGTTTTGTTTGGTTAACTATATGTATTTATTACAAGGATTTCTTTTTTATTTTTCTTCTTAATGAGGAGTATGGAAGGAGAGAAAATAGATGCTTGTCAACTGGAAAAAACTGTAATTGAAAATAGCACTAAATCTTTGCCAACTATAAATAACTGTCATATGTATGAGCAATGGTTTCTGTATTTTAAAAACCAAAATATAGTCCAAACAAATTGCTTCTCAGTATCCTCCTATCACCTTCATTGACTAATTCTGGTACCATATGCCTCATTCCAAACCCATAATGCACCATGTTTCTAACTAAAAGGACTTGGATACTTGTTGATATGGATGAATCCTCTATATTTGCAAGCCAATATAGCTTCTATAAGAGATATTTCACATTAATGTTGTATGCCTCCAACTTAACTCACAAGCACATTGTATTTGGGGTAGATCAACATTTTCTTTAAGTTGAAGTCTAGCTAAGGCTGTGTACAATTGGTCTCAAGGCAAATTGCATCATGTTTATGGTCCATGACCCACCACACTGGGCTTCTGAAGGGTTTGGCCCTTAACAGTTAAGCTAGAGGTCAACTCTTAGCCCATCTGTTACTGTTCCTTTCACTATTCATGACTATCCCCTTACACGGGTCTCCAATTGTCTTTCATAGGTCTATCATATTTTATGACCAACCCTATCTATCATAGGTCAGTCATAAAATAAGTCTTGAACCAAACAGAGTTTTGATATTCTGGGATACATATGTCTCCTTTTTTTTAATTACTGTTGTAGGTTAGTGCTGTACTTTTTTCATTGCTATAGTCTGTCCACTCTAGGTACTGTCCCTCTTGCAGTACTAATAAACCAGATTAGATTCCCTCTTCTTCCTCACCTAGCCTCAACTGTCTTAGAAACCTTCAATAAACCTTGAGTCACTGTGCCAAATCACCTCCCTTCCCTCTATCTTTCACTTCCTTTCTGGCCCTTTCCCTTATTCTCTCCCTCTTTCCCAGCTGCAATTCAAAACAAATAGAGACAAGTTAACATAAATGGATTCTGCATAGGGGAAAAAATGGATAAGGTCTCTGAAGCAGAAGGTGTTTTGTTTTTTTCTTAAAAGATATTTTTAAAGCAGTTAACCAGTTTCACTTGGCTAATTTGCTAATCATCATCATCACCATTTAGCCAGTAAGTGAATCATTAGGGAATGTGAATTAAATGCCATAATTGTCAGATCTTGGTTCAGGTGCTAGAGGAAGGAGAATGGAAGAGTGAGTATTCATCCCAAAAGAAAGCACAACGGGAAAGAAAATAAGAAACGTCATCAATACAAAAATGACTTTTTATAAAAAGATTCTTTGCAGATCAAGTTATATAGGAATTGTTTTCTTTATTTGTTTGGCCTGTGTAAGCACTGCAGAGAAATGGGAAAAGAGAAGAGAACAAATATTTATTAAGTACCTACCATGTTGTAGGTACTGTGCTATATTTTATAAATACCATTTCATTTGATCCTCACAATAATCCTGATGGGTAGGTGCTATTATTGTCCTCATTTTACAGTTGAGGAAACTAAGGCAGACAGAGGTTGAGTGACTTTCTCAGGGATGCACAGATACTAAGGGTCTGCAGGTGTTTTTGAACTCTGTTCTTTCTGACTCCAGGTCCAGAACTTTATCCACTGTCAAAGGTACAAGTGGAATAAGTCCTGAAAATGAAGAATAATTTAAGCCTTGTAGATTTTCAGTTCTACACGTAGGATCCTAGGATTTTTGACCCAGAAAATCCTACCTTTAGAAAACTTTCTTGGGGGCAGTTGGGTAGCTCAATGGATTGAGAGTCAGGCCTAGAGACGGGAGGTCCTAGGTTCAAATCTGGCCTCAGACACTTCCTAGCTGTGTGACCCTGGGCAAGTCACTTGACCCCTATTGCCTAACCCTTACCACTCTTCTGCCCTGGAGCCAATATGTAGTATTGACTCCAAGATGGAAGGTAAGGGTTTAAAAAAAAACCAAAACCTTTCTAGCCCCTTTATCCAATCCATTAATTTTAAAGATGAGGAACCAGAGTTTCAGGGAAGTATTATGTCTAGAGTTACAAGTAGTGGTAGCCAGCAAAGCCAGGACTAGGACTCAGTTTTCCTGACTTGTTCTAGCATAATTTCTATGATACCACACTTTCACCTAGGAAGGTCACCTTATAAAATAGCTCATGTTAAATGACTTGGTTCCGCCATGAGTAGCAGAAGCCTGTGCCCTCATGCAGAACAATTCCATTTGGTTAAAGTTGGCTGTAACAATGTAATTCAATTCAATTCGATTTGCATCAATTCACCAAAAACATATTAAGAAGTACCTACCACATTCTAGGCCAGTGATTCCCAAAGTGGGCACCACCGCCCCCTGGTGGGTGCTGCAGCGATCCAGGGAGGCGGTGATGGCCACAGGTGCATTTGGGGGTAGTGAATAACTGTAAGGGGGTGGTGATAGTATGTGACAGGGGGCGCCAAGTGATATTTTTTTCTGGAAAGGGGGCAGTAGGCCAAAAAAGTTTGGGAACCACTGTTCTAGGCATTGTAGTAATCACTGGGAATATCTTTTTATTCTTTTTAAAAAATTTTATTTTTAGCCTTATTCTCTTTGCCCTCTCATAGTGAGAAAGCAAGTAAAATAAAACCTATGCAAACATGAGTAATCAAGCAAAACAAATTCATGCTTTGGTGGCACTTCCCCTCCTCGCCCCTCCTCTGCCCCAGCTAAATAAATAAATAAATGATATCTCAATCTGCATTCCAAGTTCATTACTTCTCTTTGGAGTTGGATAGTATTTCATCATGAGTCCTCTAGAAGCATGGTTGGTCATTGTACTGAGCAGTACTCTTCTTTCTTTCAAAACTGTTCATTTTTACAATAATGTTTTGAATAAATTGTTCTTCTGGTTCTGCTCTTTCCATTTTGCATTAATTCTTACAAGTCTTTCCAGATTTTCCTGAAATCAGCCACTTCATCATTTTTTATAGTATGATAGTGTTACATCACAGTCATATACCATAACTTGGTCAGCCATTCCCCAATTGATGGGCACTTCATCAATTTCCAATTCCCTACCACTACAAAAAAAGGCGCTATAAATATTTATTTTACATTTGATAGAGGAGAGACTGTATCAGCAGAATTTTAGACTTCTTGGGTGTGAAATGGAAGTCAAACTACCTCTAAAACTAGTACTCATCTATGTATAAGTTACTCTGGTTAATTCAAGGTTTTCTGAAATTTCATATATTTAGAAGATGTCAAAGGGTTCTACAGATCTCCATTCTCAGAACTACCATTTTTCAGGCTTAGGGACCATTGAGAAAGTCCATGAGAGAATCTATGAGAAGCAACCAGCAGCTGAGCGTTTTGCTCTCAGCCTGTAGTGCCTTCTACCATGGCTTGGGAAACAGAAAATGAATTTGGCTGCTGCCGACAATCATACAGTTTTCATGTAATTCAATAATTTATCACAAAGAATATTCATTTGTAAACAATGACTTGTTCTGGAATGATAGCAGCTGTCATTTTGGAGGCCTCATTTCCCTCCACTGGGACATGAGTCTGGACTTACCCATCATTAAATCACGAAGCATTTGCTGGGGTTGGAATCTGAGGCTGAATACACTTTACAATGTGTTTATGTTTTGGTATGTGCATTATTTCATTTTTACTTTGCAGTCATGGAACTCCTGCTGCCAGATGTGGAAAGTGCCTCTAAGCAGCTCCCTTCTGAGGGTTCTTTGGGTGGATGGGGAAAATAATCATTTTCTGAATTGATAGCCAAAAGAATGCTCCTTCTTTATACACGTAAATTTGATTGGGCCCAAAAGGAGTATAGCTATACCTGTTGTCTACCACCATGGATACCATATTGTTCCCTTTCCACTCAGGAATGACATTTGGGTTTGCTTGGAAATAAATAAATTCCTCAACCTGTTGCCCTTTGGGAAACCTGCTGCCAGAATGAGACACAGATCTGAGAATTGCTATTGTTTCCCTTTGGGTTCTTGGGAAATTCCGTGGTTTGAATCCAATGTGAGATCAGTCAAGGAGAGACAAAGCGTGTGGGGGCCTGGGATAAAGTATCACATGAGCACCATGTGAGGATATGCTATTTGTTCAAAACTTCACATTGGGATCACAGAAAGCTTATTGAGAGTCAAAGGTCCTTGACTTGCATTAAACTCTGTCCCAGGAATACTTGAGAATGTGAAGAGCTATTGAGAAAGAGTGCTGCTTACTCATGGGCTTTCTTCCTTAGATATTTATGAAAGGATTGATTCTATGTTGTTAATTACCTCTATCATTAATCTAGTTACTTCTATCATTAATCACAGACTTAAAGGTACAAGTGACACTATTCATGGGTGTAACTCTTGCCATGAACTTTCCGCCATCTTTGAATCCACCCACAACTGAGTAGCAAGTTTCTGGTCTAGAATTGGAAACAGGCATTTAGTGAATATGCTAGGATAGAGGGGAAGAAGGATTACAGAGCCCATATTCTTGAGGTGTGAGAAAATGTACTAACCTCTCTTCTTTATGGAGGTGGGCGACAATGGATAGAGAATTTTATATTTATTATCAGACATGGTTGGTGCACTGGTTCATTTTGCTGAAATGTCTTTTCTTATTCTTTTTAAACTTTTGTTACAAGGGATGGTTCTCTGGTAGCATTGGTGGAGAGGGTTAGATTAGAAATGAAGGTGCCACAAAAATAAAAGGTATCAATAAAATAATATTAAAAAACCAAAAATAAAATAGAGAATTATGCAAAAAGAGAAAAATGCTAGTAGGGAAAGGGATTCATGGAATAAATAGAGGTCCTGGGCTTAGCAAGAAGGGGTACTTCACCAGGAGACTGGGACAAAGGTGGGAAAGATGCAAAATAAGACTCCTGCTGTGTAAATGGAATTAGCTCAAGCCCATTCATAGTTAAAACTCTAGCCACCAGAGATAATGTCATCCCCACCTCCCTTAGTGGGGAGGGGAGATGAGTTACCAACACATGACAATAAGTAACAAATCAAGAACAAGGGACTGCCTTTTGGGCAGTCCAAATCAGTGTAGAGGCTGCCATTTGTCCACTTGAATTAGAGGTGGACCCACAGGAAGTGACGAAAGACACTATCTCTTCAAGTATGTTGGTTACTTCCTGTTGAGGGGTTCCCGCTTTGAACTTGGTGCTGAAGGATCTCAGCTGAGACCTCAGGCAGCTTCTCCTCTGAATTGTCACGTGGGTAAGTTAGGCTGACTTCCTTGGCCTACCTTGGCCTTTCCAGACTCTCTCTCATTTCCCTACCTTCTACCTTCCTAATTGTAAATAAACTACCATAAAATCCATCCTGACTTGGGTCTATTTAATTATGGAATCAATCTGAATTATTGATTCCTGGCGACCACATCTTAAGATATATATCTATATAATATCAAATATCTAAATATTACACTGCCAAAAATACATTTTCATCGACCGTTGTTAGGTATACATTATTCCTGGCCAGGAGCTAGTCATTTCTGTATTTTCAAATGTGTTTCAGAAACCCAAATCTTGCTTTCATTTGCTAAATTCTTGACCAACCATATTCTTGCAAAAGGTACCTCTGTCTTCTAAAACCCTTATCTTCAAAAGTCACTGGTACCCCTAAGATCTTTAGTTTCTTGCCCAAGAGTTTATAATCTTTAGCATTTGATTCCACCTACTAGTATCATTTAGACCTACACAAATCACCAGAAATGGGGAAGTCTGATGAATCTTTATAAAATTTTTCACATCCTAGGAAAGCACTGGATGTTTACATTATTTATATTAACTTGACAAGCTATCTGCAACCATTACTACCCATTTTTTCTTTTTCTGGTGCTTACTGGATAATCTCTGAACTGACAACAACTTTTGATGCACTGTATCATTCCTTGGAGGACAAGCCTTGGCTTCTTGGAAGACTACAGCTCCCACTGCTAATGCATTGATTAGCAAACCATGAACTCTTCCAGGTAATAAATAAATCAACAAACACTAGCATCATCTACTATGTGTCAAATACTCTGTCAAACATTGGAGATACAATGACAACAAAGGTAAAACAGTTCCTGCCCTCAAGGAGATGATATTCTGTCAGGGAGATGGGGCATCTTGTACACATATGTAGACAATATGTATTCAAAGTAAATACAATCCTATAAGGTAACTTGAACAGGGGAAGCAATAGAATAATGTGTTTACCAAGTAAATTTAACATCTCCCTAGGATGGTTTTCAGTTATGTTGTTAGGCCAGTGGAGCAAAAACATTTATTGTAAGTAAGGGATAGCTTTGGAGTATTTCTGGTTCTTTAGTATCCTATTAGGGCAGCAGGATTCATCTTTGTTTACACATAAAATAAGACTGGTAATGGTCAGCTTTGCCTTTCAAACAAAGGGAATTCCATTATATAATTTTATCTATTTCATCCATTAAAAAATGAGGCCCAGAAAAATTAGACTTGCCCAAATTGTTCTTCTGTTAGAATCTGCATCCAACAACATTAGTGAGATGGTTCATTGGACAGGGAGTCAGGAAGACCTGAATTAAATCTAGCTTCAGACACTTAGTGTCTGTGTGACTTAGAGCAAGTCATTTAGCTTCTGCCTCAGTTTTCTTATCTATAAAACGCGATTAGTAATAGCACCCTCATTCCAGAGTTGCTGTGAGAACCAAATGAGATAATAAATATAAAGCATTTAGCACAGTGCCTGGCACATAGTAAGCACTATATAAATGTTAGCTTTTATTCTTAGCAAAAACAGTTCTCTTTTTGGCAACAAGAGACCATATTTGCATTTGAGTCAACAGACCCTTTTGTGAGTTAAGTTCCTGTGAATAGGATGTATCTTCCAGACTGATGATTATACACCATTCCTTCCTTAAGTTGTAGGCATGTGATAAATTGGTGATGATATTGAAGCAGTCCTTCTCACTACATTTCCTTGCTCTACCCTGGAGATCATTATTATAGTCTTCATCATAACAGTCCTCACATCTGGGATGAACAGTCCATGAAAACCACATGGCACAAATAGGCATGTGGTATTTCTACCACTGTTTCTCTTTAAATATAAACCTTGAGCCTTGCCCCCTACCCCGATTCCTGACCTGCTTGTCTTCATTCAACTTTATTTTAAAACTCTATGCTAAAATGATTGACTTGGAGTTGTTTGGGTTGGGTAGGAGGCAGAGACAGAGTCAGTGAAGAAGGGATGGTGAGTCAGAGGGAAAAGGCAGATGAACTGAGAGGGAAGGGCAAGAACAGAAAGAAGTTGGATGAAAGCAATAGGTTCTAAATATGAGAAATGGCTGCCTGTGTTCCTGAACCTCAGTTTTTAATAGTAGCATAAGGCTAAAGATATATGCTCACCCACCCTTATGCCTTTGCCTATACAAATAAAACCTCATTTTGCATGAATAATATGTTCCAACGCCCTTTGGGTAAATTAAAAATCAAGCATAATACCAAACATTATTTAATAAGTATTTCTTATACAAACATACCTAGGCACTTCATGATTTTTCTTAGGCTTATGATAGTTACTGGTATCAATACTCCTGTACTTTGAAGTCATCATTAAATAACTAAATAACATTAATGAAACAAAGAAGCACTGCTCAGACATCGACATGAACTCATTAAAAGCAAAACTCATGAAGGAGATAATGTTTGGTGCAAAATGATGTAATGACTCACTAATGCTTCTTAGAGCAAGGATGAGTGTGATTGGGAGAACTGCTGCAAGAGTTTATGCCATTCAGAGAAATGGCTGCCATTATTTTTTCAGTCATCTATCCTATATACCTGAATTCCTATGTGTTGAGTTTGAGTAAAACGAGGACCAACTGAATACATTCATAGACATACCAGAAATCTATGAACTAGAGATTAAATTGTTCTATCTTTTTTAACTTTAGTTTTCTCATCTGTAAAATATGAATAATAGCTTCTACCTCACACAGTTTTCATGAGAATCGATTGAGATGTTACACATAAAACACTTTGCAAATCTTAAAGTTGCATTTTACTTATAGATAGACTCAGCCGGGCATTTCTGTGGCTTTGGGTTTTGTAATTGTTTTCATTCCAGGAGAAGTCTATATAATTAGACACTAATGTATAGTAAAATCTAGACTGGAAGAGCTGGGAGAGCAATGCATCTAATGTCATTAGAATTCAACTTGAAATTAATGCCCAATATACATATACACCTTTTCCCCCTTGTTGTTTCTCCCACTAGAATGTTAGTTTCCTGAGGGCAGCAACTATATTTTTACCGTTATTTGCAGCCTGAACACTTAGCACAGTGCCTAGAATATAGTAATCACTTAAATGTCTATTGACTAAGTAACCTTCAGAAGAACAGTCTCCTGGGGAGACAAGATGATGAGATAGTTGTGGTACCTGTACATATTCTCTCAAAATTAAACAATTATTATTGTCAGCCATCCATATGAAGGTCTTCTTATAGAGTTCTAATCTAGCTTTTTAGAGTTGTAATCATTCTAGCCCAACACCTGATTTTGTTCTTATAAGAGAGTTGATGAGAACATCAATGGCCTTAAAGTCTTTTGGAATGATGGGTATGGGAAGGAGTCGAGTAGAGATGGCAAGATATAGTCAAAGCTTGATGAACATTTAGGATATCTGGAGATTCTCTTCAGATTTGGAGCCTCTATGGTGAAGTTTAGTGGTTTATGGGTGTGACTGAGGTGAGTTGGTGGATGGATTATTCTGGAACTCACATGGGATGAACATAAGGAGTGAATTAGACAAGCTGGGGAAACTCTGAACCAGCTAGTGCCAAGGGATCAATGATAACCATCTTGAGCTTAATTTTTCCTTGGCTTGGAGGGAACTGCTATGTCTATGAATTAATTCCTCAACCTCAAGTCTCTTTTTTTTTGAATCACAAATGTGACTGTGGACAGGGTGCCACTGAAGTTCGATTCCAGAGAGTTGGCTCACACACACCAAACTGAGGATGACCAACCACTTTGGCGTTTGGAAGGAGTCAAGCCGTGTCATTCATAAGTAAATACGCCTGGCTCCCAAGCAGCTGATGATTGACGAGATGGAAAAAGTATTATGGGCAGGAAAATGTGAGCTGTTTGCCCTCATCCAGTTGGGCAGCCATTCCCATCTACAGAACTGCTAGTCCTTTGTAATACCGAAAGTGGGAAGTTTGTACACAGGGGATTGGTGCTATTCCTCCAAAAAGAAGGAGAATATAGACTGGGTTATTTCTCTCCAACAGGCTTCAGGTCTGCCTAGGTTTGTCTGCCGAGCTCAGATTCCAGAGAAGTCATCTGTAGGTCAAAAATTGGACTCTATAACATATTTTCTTTTATTTGAGACAAGAGAAGGGAACTTCCCATTGCTGGCATTTGATAAAAGTCATCTAACTGAGGGAGTATTAGGTACTGCTAATGCTATACTTGAGGCCAGGAGAGTTTAAGTTCTCCCTCTGACACTTACTAGCTCTGTGACCACTGTCAAGTCACTAACATTTTTGAACTGAAGTTTTATCACCTTTTAGCTGGGAATTCTATTTCCTGTGGAACCTACCTCACTGGGCAGCTGCTTGGCACAGAAGAAAGAATGCTGGGCCTAGAGTCAGAAAGATTCTTCCCGAGTTCAAATCTGGCCTCAGACATCCACTAGCTGTATGACTGTGGGCAAGTCATTTAATCCTGTTTGCTTTAGTTTCCTCATTTGTAAAATCAGCTGAAGAAGGAAATGGCGAACCATTCCAGAATCTTTGCCAATAAAACTCCAAATGGGGTCAAGAAGAGTCGGACACAACTGAAAAACTAATGAACACACACACTCTTACCCCGACCTCCTTGAGTTATGTTGAAATTTAAGTGAGATAAAATGTGTAATGTGAAGCACCTGTTACATTGATTATTACCTTCCATTTAAAAAGTCATGATGTATCAAATGTAATTTTAAATGTGAAAAATACAAATGCAATTGAAAATAGCAGGGGAATTAGAGAAGAGGGCAGAAAGAGGTTTATTTAGCAAAGGAAGGGCAGTTATGGAGTTAGAGGACTTAGATTTAAAGCCAAACATGGATATTTTAAGTCACTTAATCTTCTTAGATCTTAGTTTTCTCATTTGTAAAACAAAGGGGGTAGACTAGATTGTCTTTGAGGTCCATTCCAGCTCTCGATTTATGAGCCTATGATTATACACATAAGAAGAGGTAAAAAAGAACAGGTTATAGCAAATTCAGTTAGGTTGATCAATTAACCAACCAACATTTCTAAAGACTTACTCGTGCCACGCTAATAGTTGCTAAGTGGACCTCTGGCCCACAACCAGTGTAGTTACAAGATCTCATGGCACATAATTCAATTCATTTCAAAAGCATTTATGAAGTGTCATCTCTATGCAGCATGGTTGAGTATAACGAAAAATAAACTACAAGTCAGAAAGATGTGGGTTCAAATCCTATTTCTTTCATATCTTGGCTCAGGGAGTCTAGCCAAGATACTTAACCTCTCAAGGTCCTGGCAACTAACAAAGAATTTAAGTGGTCAAGCTGTTGTAGATTTTTATTATAGAAGGAGTTCAATCAATGGGAGTTCTTTCTGATTGTGAAATAACAGTTCTGGTAATTATTCTCTTCCCCTCCCCACTCTCATAACCAATATGTGTAGATTACTTTGCTGGGTGCTGGGGAAGAGATAAACATTAAATGGCATAGATCTGTCCTCAAGTGGCTTATAGTCTAATAGGAGGATAAGGCAAATACATAGATAACTATAGGATATAACAAGTGTATAATAAGAAAGTCCAAAATATAATGTGAGATATGAAGCAAGAAAATATAAACATTATAGATATAGGGAAGAATTTTCTTCTTAAATTTATTTAGAATATTTTTCCATGGATAAATGATTCATGATTTTTCCACCCCCCTTCCTTCCTCCCTCCTGGTGCTGACAAACAATTCCACTGGGTTTTACATGTATCATTGTTCAAAACCTATCTCCATATTTTTCATTTTTGCAATAGAGTGATCTTTTAACATCAAAGCCCCAATCATATTCCCATTGAACTACATGATCAATTATATACTTTTCTTCTGCCTTTCTTTCCCTGGATGTGGATAGTATTCTTTCTCATAAGTTCCTCTGGATTGTCCTGGATCATTGCATTGCTGCTAGTAGAAAAGTCTATTACATTTGATTGTGCCACAATGCATCAGTCTCTGTGTACAATGTTCTCCTGGTTCTGCTCCTTTCACTCTACATCAATTCCTGGAGGTTCTTCCAGTTCACATAGAAATCCTCCAGTTCATCATTCTTATCAGCACAATAGTATTCCATAACCATCAGATATCACAGTTTGTCCAGCCATTCCCCAATTGATGGGCACCCCCTCATTTTCCAATGTTTTGCTACCACGTGGCTATGAATATTTTTGTACAAGTCTTTTTCCATATTATCTCTTTGGGGTACAAACCCAGCAGTGGTATGGCTGGATCAAAGGGCAGGCATTCTTTTAAAACCCTTTGCACACAATAAGAAACCATTAGAGCTGTCCAAAACTGGAAGTGGTGGTACTCTGTCTCTGGAAGTCTTCCAAAAGAGGCTCAATGGCTATTTCTCTGGGATGGTGGATTTAAGATTCATGCTTTAGGTTAAGGTGGATTAGTTGACACTACAAACTTTGAGATTCCAAGTGTATGCATATCAATATTTCCCCTGGAGTTTACTCTAGCATGAGACTAGTAATACTATTTTGGACATTGAAGCTCAAAACATTCAAAATCCTTTTTCTGAAAGTCATTGAACCATATTTAAGATCCTATAGGGAAAAAAATAACCACACAGCACCCCTGTATGGCATTAATAAGGGTTAAAAATAATGCACATTTTATCCCTAATGTAATGAAATCTCTATGATGTACTATCCTGTGGCATTTCTAAGACAAATTATTTTCCTGATGTAACCTGAATTCTTACTTCTGTGGTCAGTGTTGCACTTGATGAGAAGCCTTTTTCCCAGGGGCACTAGAATATGAAGCCAAGTATCCCAGAGTGCCCCATGAATCCAGCTTCATGCCAGATTCCAGGTCTTACTCAAAAGCACTGGAATAAATAGGGAACATCTGAGCCTTTGCTGAGCAGGATTCAGCAATTTGTGTCATTACCATGAGCAATAAGAGGTAGGGCTTGGGGCTTAGGAGAATTTTAGTGTCCTTTTTATGGCACTAAACAAATTATTAATTCCTAGATTTAGATTTGCTTGTTTCCAGAAGGTATTTGAGGCAGCTTTAACGGTAACATGAAATGAACTCTAAAAATAAAAGGGGATGGATTGGACATGCAATATCATTCATATAGGAGACTCCTCAATGAGGAAATTCTTTCTACCAAAGCAGATTGGCATCTTCTTTATAATATATAATTTTAGGAAGTTGCCTAGAGCACTGACGGATTAAAAGATTTGCTTAAGGTCCCACAGCCAAGTATGTTCTTGAGCCTAGATTTTAGGTATCTATGAATTCATTATACTAACAGTATCAAATTCAAGTAGAAATGAGATCACTAAAATATACATGTCACTTAACCCTGTTTGCCTCAGTTTCCTCATCTGTAAAGTGAGCTAGAGAAGGAAGTATCAAACTACTCCAGGACCTTTGTGAAGAACGCTCCAAATGGGATCAGACATAACTAATAGACTAAATAACAAAAAACTATACATAAGGCTCCTTGCAGGCTGCCTATTGACTTAGAAAGTCACAAATGCTTATCTTTTTCTTTTTTGAAAATAATATATCAACACGTTAAAATTAAATAGGCACTATCTTTTAATCCAGCTCTGACCACACTTGGAAGTATTGTGCCTGTGGGCTACATGTTTGAAACCACTGTACCATCCTACAGAATGAAAACCAATAAAAAGGGATGATAAATTGGTGCACCTGATATGAGTTAGTTGCTGGAACTGGACCTTAAATTTAGATGGGCACTTTCTGGAATTCTAAAGCAAAAAAAAGAAACAGGTTGAGTTTGGTGGGTCTCATTTATCACAAGGAATCATCTATTGTGAGACCAACAGGAAAGCCCAATTTTCCTGCTGACTGCTTCTAGGGAAGAATTTTTCTCTTGGATCCCCACATGAAAAACATTTGGTCACAAAATAGCATCTTCAACTACAGTTTGCCAAAAGACAGAAAATCCTCTTTCTAATGAATGACACAGAATAGATAACATCTTCAGCTATAGTTTGGCAGAAGAAAGAAAAGTTTTTTTTCTTTTCAGATGAATTCTTTACTGCAAGTAAAATCTTTTACTGCAAGAGAATCAGAGAGACATAGATAATAGTCTGGGCATATTACTTTCTGATTTCAGACAGAAGTAAAACTTGGAGAAGCTAGAGGTATGGTAAATTAACAAGTAATAAGAACAGATTTAAGGATGGAAGGGTGCTGAAGCCTGATTTTATCCCTCATTTACTAATCCAACCCTCTTATTTTATAGATGAGGGAAGTGACTTGTCCAAGGACCAACAACTAGGAAGTTAAACAGAGCTTAAATTTAAATGTCTTGTGATGTCATAAGTGAGACTGTTAGTTATTTGATCATTTCAGTCTTGTGCGTGAATGTTTGTGACTTCATTTGGGGTTTTCTTGGCAAAGATACTGGAGTGGCTTGCCATTTCCTTCTCCAGCTCATTTTACAAATGAGGAAAATGAGGGAAGCAGTGTTAAGTGACTTACTCAGGGTTATGCAGCTGGGAAGTATCTAAGGCCAGATTTGAACTCAGAGAGATGAGTCTTCCTGACTCCATGCCACTCTATTCACTGTGCCACCTAGCTGCTCAAATGAGTCATTGGTAAATGGTTATGTTCTTTGCTCAATTTAGGGAACCTCCATATTCATCTCCCAGTAGAAGTTCCCTAGATTTTGACTCACCATTAGATTCCTACAGACTTTTATCTCTAGGCTAGAGAGCATCCCGCAAGCAACCTAGCCCTTGCTCCACCATCAGGGTCCTTGAGGATGATCCATGGAGGATCTAGGTGACCTGGTTTGACATGAACATCTGTCCTGACATCATTCAGCTGATGTGAGGCCAGTGAGGTGGAAACTCTTTCCCTTTCTCGGCTGCCTAGGATGAGAGCACGTGGCATGCTTGTGTTCACGCTGGCATGCTCTCTTCCACCTGGCTTAAGCCTGTGGGAAGGGAGGGGGTGTGGGAATAACACAGAGCTTAAATTCCCCCTTTTTTGTCCGGGAGCTTGAGGTTGCTGTTCACGGAGTCCTGCTTTATAGGCAGTCGTGGCAGCATATTTACTCAAGGTCACTCATTTTTCTACCATTGGATCCCCGTGTGTATGTAGGGAGGTATGCATAGGAGTGAAACCCAGGAGAAGTTTGAATTAGTCCCATGAAATAAGTTTAACCACAAGCAAGCTTACACACACACATACATGGAGACGCACACCCTAACAATAACATCTCAATCAAGTGGCCTGTCAGCAGCATGGATGGGAGAAAATATTTGCCAAGACTGGAAAGAGCTTAAAGACTGTGGTTTTGGAATTTGGAACCTGATGGAACCCTCTCTCTTCACCACCTCTTCCGGTATGGCCTGGAACATCTTTTTGTTTGGCTATGCAGGGCTTCCTCTTGCTCAGAGAAGGATTAAAAAATGGCACCCTAAGTAGGTCTCCTTAGACTTACTATAGCCCAACATATTTTGATGAGTTAAGTGTAAATGAATTAGAAACAGATGTATTTAATTTCTACTAAAATACACAAAAGTTTGAAAATTAAATGGGGGAGGGGGCTTAAAAAAAAAAAAAAAGCTTTGGCAAAAATGCCTCAGGCCCTGCCGGAACCCAAATGAGCTGGTCAGTGAACCCAGAACATGAATAGGGTTCAGCCCTTCCTCCTTAATGGATACCATACAGTTGTTAACCCTGCACCAGCTGTAGAACAGATATAATCCTAATAAATATGGTCATGCATTGGCGAGATTTTGAACTTGAACTTGGAATAAAATTACCATGCTTGTGTTATGTCATCAGCATTCCTGTGCCACAAGCAAATAGCTTCTCTCTTGGTTTTGAGCAGGGTGAAGGTACAAGAGTAGTGTGGTACAGTTGAAAGAGTATAGGATTTTGCATAAGAAGATAGATTTGAAGCCTGATTTTATCACATACTTGCCCATGCAAACTTGCTCAGAGGAAGCAAGGTGGAACATTTGATAGAGTGCCAAACATAGAGTTAGGAAGACTCAGGTTCAAATCCATCTGCAGATGCTTACTAGCATCTTTTATTTTTTTAGCATTTTATGCCTGTGGGCAAATCACTTAACATCTGTCTGCCTCAGTTTCCTCAAGTGAAACATGAGGATAATAACTGCGCCTACCTAGAGGTATTTCTGTTATGATCAAATGAGATAATATTTGTAAAGTGCTTAGCATAGGGTTTGGCAAACAGTAGGAGCTTAATAAAAGCTTGTTCTTCCCTCCTTTTTCTCTCTCATCCTTCCTTCCTCCTTCCCTCCCTTTCTTCCTATCTCAGATTTCTCATCTCTAAAATGAGATGTGTTCTCTCTCTTAGCTCATTTCCCACAATGCTGACTCTTCTTTAACCATCTTCTTCAGTCCCTTGCCATGAACACCCTTTGAACTTTGCCCTTTGGACCTTAGGCTATGGTCCTTGAACTTTTGCCTTATCTTCCCTGAAACCAATGCTAAACTTCTTTCTTCCTAGCCATAACTAAACCGTGATGCCACCCACCAACTCTCCCTTTCCTTTCTAGCTCCCCTTTATGTGTTTTCTTCCTCCATTATAAGTAAGCTTCTAGAAGGCAGGGGGATGCTTTTATTTGTATCCCCAGTGCTTGGAACATAGTAAGCACTTAATGAATTCTCATTCATCCCTCTATTCATTTTGTTCATTTTTTATTTTATGGAATGATCCTGTTATTCTTCTTTTCCATGCTGGTAACCCAGGAGCCCTGGAACTGAGCATTTGTGCCTTAGGAAGTGGTAGTAGATTGGAGAAGAAAGGCTTTTGTTCTCCATTGTAATTTCTCAAAACACCACAAACTCATTTCAAGGTGAATTTTGACAGTGAAAATACCCTCACTCTGAAAATGTAAGAGAGGCAGGGTGGAGGAGTGGGTAGGGGGATGACCTTGGAGGCAGGAAGACCTAAATTCAAGTTTTGCCTTTGTCATATACTAGCTATGCCAGTATACACAAGTCAGTTAAAATCTTAGTGTCTTTGGGCAATTCTCTAATCTACCAAATAAGGGATTTTATGAGTCCTTTCTCCTCTAACATGGATTGCAGCTTTCTGCTTCATAATCTGTTGCTAGGGTTAAAAAAATCCATAAACCCAGACTATTCTGAGACACTTATTTCATTTTTTTTAAATTTAAAATTTTTTTTAGAATATTTTTTCCATGGTTACATGATTCATGTTCTTTACCTCCCCTCCAAACTCTCCTTCCACCCTCCCTGAAGCTGATGTGCAGTTCCACTGGCTTTTGCATGTTACATTCATCAAGACCTAATTCCATAATATTGATAGTTGCACTGGGGTGGTTGTTTAGAGTCTACATCCCAAATCATATTCCCGTCGATCCATGTGTTCAAGCAGTTGCTTTTCTTCTGGTTTCTACTCCCAGAGTTCTTTCTCTGAATGTGGATAATGTTCTTTCTCATAAGTCCTTCAGAATTATCCTGGATCATTGCATTGCTCTTAGTAGAGAAGTTCAATTACATTCGTTTGTACTACAGTGTATCTGTCTCTGAGTATAATGTTATCTTGGTTCTGCTCCTTTCACTCTGCATCAATTCCTGGAGTTCATTCCTGTTCACATGGAATTCCTCCAGTTCATTATTCCTTTGAGCACAATAGTATTCCATCACCAACAGATATCATTTTGTTCAACCAATCCCCAATTGAAGGACATCCCCTCATTTTCTAATTTTTTGCCACCACAAAGAGCATGACTATAAATATTTTTTTTTGTTTTGTTTTTTTAAACCCTTAACTTCTGTGTATTGACTTATAGGTGGAAGAGTGGTAAGGGTGGGCAATGGGGGTCAAGTGGCTTGCCCAGGGTCACACAGCTGGGAAGTGTCTGAGGCTGGATTTGAACCTAGGACCTCCCATCTTTAGGCCTGGCTCTCAAACCACTGAGCTACCCAGCTGCCCCACTATAAATATTTTTGTACAAGTCTTTTTCCCTATGATCTCTTTGGGATACAAACCCAGCAGTGGTATGGCTGGATCAAAGGGCAGACAGTTTTTTAAAGCCTTTTGGGTATAGTTCCAAATTGCCATCCAGATTGGTTTGATCAATTCACAACTCCACCAGCAATGTATTAATGTCCCAATTTTGCCATCCTCCCCTCCAACATTTATTACTTTCCTTTGCTGTCATGTTAGCTAATCTTCTAGGTGTGAGGTGGTATCTCAGAGTTGTTTTGATTTGCATTTCTCTAATTATAAGAGATTTAGAATATTTTCTCATGTGTTTATTGATAGTTTTGATTTTTTTATCTGAAAATTGCCTATTCATGTCCCTTGCCCATTTATCAATTGGGGAATGTCTTGATTTTTTGTACAATTGATTTAGCTTCTTATATATTTAAGTAATTAGACCTTTGTCAGAGTTTTTTGTTATAAAGAATTTTTTCCCAATTTGTTGCTTCCCTTCTAATTTTGGTTGCATTGGTTTTGTTTGTACAAAACCTTTTTAATTTAATATAATGAGAATTATTTATTTTACATTTTGTAATTTTTTTTTCTAATTCTTGCTTGGTTTTAAAAGCTTTCCTTTTCTTGAGATCTGACAAGTATATTATTCTATGTTCGCTTAATTTACTTATAGTTTCCTTCTTTATATTCAACTCATTCACCCATTCTGAATTTATCTTGGTGTAGGGTGTGAGATGTTGATCTTGACCCAATCTCTCTCACACTGTTTTCCAATTTTCCCAGCAGTTTTTGTCAAATAGTGGATTTTTGTCCCAAAAGCTGGGCTTTTTGGGTTTATCATAGACTGTCTTGTTGAGGTCACTTACCCCAAGTCTATTCCACTGATCCTCTGAAGGACTTATTTCAAAGAATGTTATCCACCCCCAGAGAAAGAACTGATGGAGTCAGAATGTAGATCGAAGCATGTGATTTCTCACTTTAGTTTATTTGGGTTTTTGTATTAGGGCAATGATGGGCAAACTATGGCCCATGGGCCAGATGCGGGAGGCATGGGGTCAGGGGACCTGAAATGTTCTATTTGGGCAACTCTACAATATTCCTAATCTGATGAATACAATGAGTAGGATACAATACAATGAAACTTAGAGAGTTGCCTTAGAAACAGACTGATGGATGAGAACATTTCCTTTCCTTTGGCCCCCTCTTTAAAAAGGTCTTTAAAAAAACATCACTGTTTTAGGGAATAGGTTTTATATGATTATTCTCTTACAAAAATTATCAATTTGGGAATATGTTTTGCATGATACATGTGTAACCCAGAAAAAAAGTCTTCAACCAGCAGGCAATGTGGCAACTGATCATTCCAAATTTAGCCAAGATCCTTTTTAGGCAACACAGTCCATTGCCAGGCTTAGTTGGAAAAAAACCCAACTGAACCAGTAAAGGGGTATCTCTGTCTTAAATGTTCTTATGGACCATTTTTGTTCTACCTGTGGTAGAGCCTTCTGCCCTTCTATCAGCCATAGTCAAACACAATGTACCCTGACCCCAACATTGTGATGCCATTGGTCCTCTTTGAGTTTAAAAGATGAACAACAACTAAGAGTCTTTCCCACTGGATAAGACCTGCCAAATTTTTATGCCTTGATGAAGCATCTGGGGAAGATGGTAATGGTGGGAATTCCAGTTAACTTGAAGTATTGCAGAATCATAGAATCCTGGAATTGGGAAGGGTACCCAAGGTAATAGTCTTAATTCATATCTGAGCAGCAATCTCCTCAATTGCATGAATGAAAAAAAAATGCTTACTATATGCCAAGCCCTGGGGCTACAAATACAAAAGTAAAGACAGTTTCTACCCTCAAGGAATTTACATTCTTATAGGGGAGGCAACATATATTATGGTGTAGAAAATGATAGGGATAGTAAAGGAGCCTTGAGGGCGAAGGGTCTGTTACAGCATGTCAATAGTTAAATTTTCAATATGAGCATTTGCCCCGCAATAATTGGTAAACTAGGACTTGATTTATTGTTTTAATTCTCTAGACTCAAGAAGGCCCAGATGAAAATGTTAATAATGCAAATTAAATTTAAAAGTGTGTTGTATATACATTCCCCTACCTGTCCCCCTTCTGAAGTGGTTGTTCGACATTTATCAGCATATCTCTGAATGAGGGGAGTGGACTGACATACTTTTTCCAGGAATAATGACGAAGTTGATTTGGTTATGGTTCCAGAAGTGGAAATGAATGTATTTGTGACAGAGGCTGATAAGCATAAATGAGAATGAAAGTGTGGCTAGAGTTCAGGTCTAGAGGTAGTGGGCAGTTGAAGCCTCAGGGCGATACTTCTGGATGCAAAATAATTATATGCTTCAGGTTTGTTTTCTGAAACTGGATGAATGGATGAATGCTGCTCTTAAGGAGGTTTATGGAGTGAGCAAATCTGATAAACAGACATTCAGTTGCTCTTTGAACACTTCCATTTTTTTTTTTTTTATGGAGAACTTGCTACTTTCCCAGGCATGGAAATCCACTCTTGGATAGCTCAATTGTTCCCCCCCCCCCCATACACTGGGTCAATGTAAGCATTAGTCTTGTCTTCTCTAGCCTAAAGATCCCCAGTTCTTTTCCAATCCTCACCTGGTGTGCTATTGATTGATACCAGCACCATCCTGGTCATCATTTTCTGGATATAGTTCAGTTTGTTTTACAACCTTAGAATAAACTGGATGCAATGCTGCAGATTGGTCTAACCAGGGAAGACTACAGTCAGTGAATATTCTCCCTTGACCTGGACTTTATTAATGCAACTAAAGATTTTCTTAATTTTTTTTTACTTGCCATATTACATTATTATCTAATATTGAGCCTTTATTTTACAAAATCCTTCAGGTCTTTTCACACAATAAGTTCTTTAGATAAATCTCCCCCATTCTTTACTTAGGGATCAAACATTGTTATTGTTTTTTTTTACTCAAGTTTAGGAATTTATATTTATTTCTATTAAATTTCATGCTATTTTGTAGATGCTATTTCTCCCAGATTTGCATCCTCAACAAATCTGACATGTATCCCAATTATGCCTTCATTTAATTCAGGGCTTCTTAACCTTTTTTGTGCCATGAACTCTTTTGGCAGCTTGGTAAAGCTTATGGACCCCTTCTCAAGACAAATCATTAAGCTTTTAGCAAGTACCTATTATGTGCCAGGTACTGTGCTAAAAGCATGAACTCAATTATATAGATTTCCAAAGGAAACCAAGTATATGGAAATAAAGCTATAAAAATGTTAAAAAAAAACAAAGAAGCCAAACCAAGATCACAGTCTCAAGGTTAAGACTTGAAATAAGTCTTTGAAAAAATGTTGAATATAATAGCTCCAAGGATAGAGACTGGAGATACTCCTTTTTTTCCATGTTGGCATTGTGGAAGACAGTATTTGGGTATGGTCATTCAACCACTTCTAGAACTGCTTAACTCTATTATCTAGCTCACATCTCTCCTCATTCCACAAGGACATCACAGAAGGAAGACATTTTGGTCAAATGTCTAGTTGAAATTCAGGTACATCTTGAACATTTCTATCGTCTGTCACTTTAATAACTCTTTCATAAAGGAAAATGAGGTCGATCTGTCTTGCTCTTTATGAATCCCTGATGGAACTTAATAATCACAGTTTCCTTTTCTAAGTGCCTTTAATGATGGATCCTAGAATTTTGCCAGGAACTGAAGTTAGTAGTCAAAGGCCAAATGATGGGGATGAATATACTCTTTCTCTTTTTGAACACTAGCATAGCATCTCTCCATCTCCAGTGCCAGGGTTCCTCTCTCCATCTCTATGACTTTTCAAAGTTTATTTGAAAAGGCTCAGCAATCACACCTGCAAATTCTTTCTTTCTCATATCATTGATATAACATCTCTAGGCTGAATGTCTTGACTTTCTTACCATTTTTTTCAACTTTGGTTTCAGTTCTTTATTGACTAGCTTTGCTCTATTCTTCCAAGGCTACACACACACACACACACACACACACACAATAAAAATCTTATGAAGGAAGTTTTATAATCATGTTCATATAGTTGCTGGGTTTCATTTGGGAAGTATGCCCCACAGGCATTTCATATTGTCCAGAGTCATTTTGAGTGGAATTCCCTTTTCTATCTCTTGCTATTGTTGGTGGTAAATAGAAATGATGATGACTTCTATAGGTTATTTTCTATCCTGAGTCTTTGCTAAAGTTGCTAATTATTTCTACTATTTTTTTGGTTGATTCTCAAGGTATATCATCATGTCATCTGCAAAGAGTGATAACTTTGTTTCTTCATGGCCTATCCTAATTCCTTCAATTTCTTTTCCTGTTCTAATTACTATATTTAACATTTGTAATATAATATTAAACAATAGTGGTAATAAAGGGCATCTGTGCTTTACCCCTAGTCTTATTGGGAAGGGTTTTAGTTTTTCCTCTTTACAAATAATGCATATTGTTGTTTTTAGATAGATGCCATTTATCACTTTAAGGAAAGTTCCATTTGTTCTAGTGTTTTCTAATATTTTTATAAGGAACAGATATTGTATTTTGTCAAATGTTTTTCTTCATCTATTGAAATAATCATATGGTTTCTGTTGATTTTGTTATTGATATGGTTAATTATGCTCATAATATTGAACCATTTCTGCATTGCAGTTCTTCATGGTGTTTGATTTTTATGATATAATGCTATAATCTCCTTACTAGTATTTGATTTAAAAATTTTACATCAATGTCCATTAGGGAGATTGATCTATAGTCATCTTTCTCTGATTTATCTCTTCTTGATTTAGACATCAGTACCATATTTGTCATAAAAAGGATTCCTACTTCTTCTATTTTTCCAAATAGCTTATGTAGTGTTGTAGTTGTTCTTTGAATGTTTGGTAGAATTTATTTGTGAATCCATCTGGCCTGGGGCCCTTTTTCTTAGGGAGTTCTTTGATAGTTTGTTTAATTTCTTTTTCTGTGATAGAGTTGTTTAATTATGATTTCTTCTTTTATTAATCTTGGTAGTATATATTTTTGTAAGTATTCATTTTTTTTACTTGGATTGTCAGATTTATTGTCATATATAACTTCAAATAATTGTTTTAACTTCTTAATTTGTTGCAATTTTGCCTTTTAAATTTTTGATTCTGATAATTTGTTTTTTTCTTTTTTAAAAAAATAAGTTAATTAATGGTTTATTTTATTTTATTTTTCATAAAACCAGCCCTTACTTTATTATGTCAATGATTTCTTACTTTCAGTTTTATTGATCTCTTCCTTGATTTTCAGAACTCCCAATTTGTGTTTAACTGGAAATTTTAAATTTGTTCTTTTTTTGAGTTTCTTTAGTTCCATTCCCAATTCATGGATCTGGTCTTTCTCTATTTTATTGAAATAAACTTTAGAAGGTAAGGGTTTGTTAAAAAATATAAAACTGAGGGGGCAGCTGGGTAGCTCAGTGGAGTGAGAGTCAGGCCTAGAGACAGGAGGTCCTAGGTTCAAACCCGGCCTCAGCCACTTCCCAGCTGTGTGACCCTGGGCAAGTCACTTGACCCCCATTGCCCACCCTTACCAATCTTCCACCTATGAGACAATACACCGAAGTATAAGGGTTTAAAAAAAATTAAAAAAAAATATAAAACTGATCAGAGTGGAGGGAAACTTGATGCAGGGGGACCAACAAGTTGTTATTGTAGGAAGGGGAAGGGATGATAAGGACCTGTACCAGGGTATAGCTGTGTGAGTGGAGAGAAGGGAATGTAAAGAAGAGATGATGTGAAGATAGAAATGACAAGATTTGGCAGCATTTTGGATAGATCAGATGAGAGGGTAAAGAGTCAAGGATGACATTGAAGTTGTCATCGAGGGTGAATGGGAACATGGTAGTGCCCTCAGTAGTGGTAAGACATTTGGAAGAGGAGAAGGTTTAGAAGGAGGGAGGAAGATTTTGCTTTATTTTCTTACTTTTGAATAGAGTATAAATTTCAGTTTTTAGACCCTAGTCAAGGTTAATATCCTAAAAAGTGTGTTTCCATGAGGTTAAATTTATCTCTTTATGCCATAAATCTACCTCACTTTAGTTAGTCATACAAATATCTATAAAATATAGAGTATAACAATTGCTGTAGAGAAAGAACAAAGTATTATATGGGTTTAAAAGGAGAAAAAATTCCTGATGTGCAGGGCTTAGAAATTAGAGAAGGCTTCATGGGGAAGCTTCATGAAAAAGGGTCTAGACGTATATCTGTGATTTCAGTGGGTAGAAATGTGCCAAAATATTTAGAGCAGCTCTTTTTGTGGTAGCAAAGAACTGGAAACTAAGAGGGCACCTATCAATTAGAGGATCGCTGAACAGATTATGGTCCAGCAATGGGGTGGAATACTATTTTATTCTAAGAAATTATAAAAGGGACAATTTCAATGAAACCTGGAAAGACTTGCTTGCACAAATATAGAATGAAGTGCATAGAACCAAGAGAATAGTTTATAAAATAATGATTTTGTAAAAGCAAACAACGTTACATGATGTAAGAAGTCTGAGTAATTTGATGACTAACTTTGATTTCAGAAGACCAATGATGAAACATGCTACCCACTCCTTAATAGAAGTATTGAATTAAAGTTGCAGAGGGAGACACATTTTGGGGCATAACTTCTTTGGGAATTTGTTTTGTTTGACTATGCATATTTGTTACAAAAGTTTCCTTTCCTTTTTTTTTTTTTTGCATTTCTTTTTCTGATGGACTGGGGTGGGGGGAGGTAGGAAGAGAGAAAAATGCTGATTAATTAAAAAAATAATTAAAGTATTTCCATAGGAGAGTAGATCAAATCTCCTGTGTAGCTACTTATAGGACAAATAATTTCTTGGATTACTTGCGCATTTTGGATGTCAATTATTTTCTTTCTCTTCTGTACATTTTTTGTGGCATGATTTTAAGATCTGGTTATTCTCATAACTAAGTGCATGTGTCCTGGTTATAAGCCTGATTTTTGAGCTTTTGGGGGGCAAGGAACGATAAACTGACCACTTTTTCTTTAGCTCCTATGGAGCAGCATTTATTTCTGTTTTTCTCTTGGTATCTCTAGTGCCCAGCTCAATGCCTGGCACAATGTAGATATTAATGGTGGTTTCTGATTGATTGATTTAGTTGCCACTATCCCTACATGTATTACCTCTTGGATCTCTCCCTTGGAGAAGCCCTCAGAAGGGTATTGCCTTAAGAGAAAATCTTTTGAGTAAGTAAAGGAGATGGAAGAGGTGGGCCCTAAGCCTGGATTTTCAAGTTCTTGTTCCCTAGAGTGTGAATCTCTGGTGAGCAGCTCAGCGCCATTCTAATAAATATCAAACCCTTCAACGTGAAAATAAATTATCCCACAACTGCTAGGCAAAACAGTCTTGATAAATTGTCGTTTTAGCCAACAGTGTTTAAAGTAAAATCAGTAAAGTGTGAGTAATGATGGATGAGTCAAAAGTCTTGTATTAAATACAATAGTCTGAGGAGAGTGGGGGCTGTGTTCAGAGAAAAGTGAATGTAAGTTTAACTAAAACAACTCTTGTTTAGAGAGAAAAAAAAAGAGTTGGGATTTATTATCCTATTAGTTTTTTCTGTGGGAGCAGCTCTCAGGGTGTCCCGGGCACAAAGTCAAAATCTCCATTTACTAGAGATGTTTAAAAAACATGCTCTTAAAAGTAGAAACTACCAAGTTTTTGACTGGACAACATAAATATGGCTGAATTCTTTTCAGGACAAGTGAGGTATCCTGAAAAAGTAGTTCAGCTTTAAAGAAATCTTCCTTAGTTCAGATCCCTTAGGGATTGGCTAGGAGCTCTGGCTAAGGAAAGGCTTGTTGCAAGGAAGGTTTTACTAAATAACTGGGAGAGAATTTGTCATTGTTTGAGTCCATACATCAGTGCTTTGCTAGACTCTGTGTGTGTGTGTGTGTGTGTGTGTGTGTGTGTGTGTGTGTGTGTATACAGTTCAGCCAAACCTCACTTAATGTGGACCGTTAGTGCAAAGTGTGAATTATGGCAGGTTGAGAGGGTTGGACCAGATGATCTATCTCTCAAGTCCTTTCTAATTCTGACATTTTGAGATCTATGATCTATAAACACGGACTTATTATTTTCAAGTACATACAGTAACTTACTGTTAACAGTGTATGACAAATTGAGGACTGGCCGAGCCTGCTTTAATGTTAAGACAAGGCTCACTTTTAATTAATTTGAACATTAATTATCGGCATATGATGGTATTCTACAAAGGTGTGGAGTGGGTCTACTCATATGAATGAAATAATGGATTTGCGGAACCTTGGAATATGCATTGGTACTTTAAAATGGTATATTCTCAAATAAATATTCTTATGTTCCTAAAAAGGTGGGTATAAACTGAATCGTATTTTAATTCTAGTGGAGACCTCTAAAGTTTTACAGATCTAGTCCAAACTCCTCATCTGTAAGATGAGGAAACTTACCTGGAAAAGAAGGAACTAAATTGTCCAGGGTCCAATATGTGGTTATTAGCAAAGATGAAAGTAGAGCTCAGTTCTTTTGTCAATCATTCTAGGGTCCTTTCTAGCACATCACATTCCCTTTGCCATTATTTAAAAGAATTCCATGGTAAATTCTCTAGTAAAGGGAATTAATTAATCACTATTTATTTTGAGCAGTGGGCAATGGAAAGAACAGGAGGCAAGGAATTGGAAGACCCAGAGATTCAGTTTCATGCCAAGCATTGTAGGTACTAAGTACTTTACAAACATGATCTCAGTGAATCAAATATATATCAAGTATAACTGCCGTCATTGACATTTAAGGTCCTAGTTTTCTAGGGCTCAAATATCATCTCTTATATGTGACCTGTTTTCACATCTGTAAATAAGATGATGCTGAAAATCCCTTCTAGCCTTGATATTCCATGATTCTATGCTTTTAATGGTAAATTGCTCAATATAGGTGCTCTTCAGGATAAGTTCTGGCATGCTAGTAAAGAGGTCAATAATTAACTAACCATAACAATAATAGAAATAACCAATCTATAAACAAACACTTATTAGGCACTTATTATATGTTAGGGACACAAAGATAAAAGCAAGGACAAAATATGTCTCAAGAATCTTTTATTTTACCTGGATAGACAATACATATATTTTGACCAAATATAGATAAAAAATAATTGTAAGGTAATTTGTTTGTGTGTGTGTGATGGTGCGGGGGGGCATTATTGGAAGAGGGCATCAGGAAAAACCACATGTTGGAGACTTTGTCTGAGCTAAAACTTGGAGGAAACTAGGGATTCCTAGAAAGAAATTTCAATGGGGAGTTCAACCTAGGCATGGGGAACAGCCTAGACAAAGGCAAAGAGACAGGAAAAATGGTATATTCTCAAACATTCTCTTTGCACTTTAGTTCAACTTAGATATTCTATACTTTATGTAATAGGTTTGTTCTTAAAAATTTTGGTATAAATTAAACTATGTTTTAACTCTTCTGGGGACCTCTAAAATTTTACAGATTTAGTCCAAACTCTATTTTACAGACAAGGAAATTTAGGCTTTAAAGAATTAATTGAGTTGCTTTATGCTATAGCATGTGAAAGGGAATAGTGAATAATAAGGCTGGAAAAGAAGACTGGAACCAGATTGTGAAGGACTTTATACGTCAGTCATGGAGTTTGTATTTGATCAAATGAGATAATATTTGTAAAGCACTTAGAAAAGGACCTGGCACATAGTAGGTTCTTAAAAATATGTATTCCCTCCTTCCTTTGATTTCATAAGTAATTGAAAGCTACAGCAGTTTCTTGAGTAGGGAAATGATGGTCAGAATTGCACTTTTGGAAAATCACTTTGGCAGCTGTGTGGAAGACAGTTTGGAAAGGGGAGAAACCTGAATCAGAGACATTAAAAAGTTAATTATAAGCATCGAGGTGGCTTAGTGGATTGAGAGCCAGGCCTAGAGATGGGAGGTCCTGGGGTTTGAATCAGGTTTCACACTTTTCTTAGCTGTGTGACCCAGGCTGAATCACTTAACCCCCATTGCCCAGCCCTTACTGCTCTTCTGCCTTGGAACCAATACACAGTATAAGATGGAAGGTAAGGGTTGCTTTTTTGTTTTGTTTTTTTAAAGAAAGTTAGTTATACCTTCAGTCATCATGGACATGAAAGATATTAGAAAAGTAAGTAAAACAAGACTTGACAACTCCTGGATATGTGGAATAAACTGGAGTGAGGAATACAAGGTGACTTTGGGGTTGTTAAACTCAGTGATTTGATCAATGGTGGTAAGTTTCACAGAAATGGGGAAATTTGCGGTATAGACAGATTTGGGAGAAAAGATAAAGAATTCCATAAGACTATGGGACAAATATCTAGTTGGTAATATTCAATAGACAGTTGATGTAGAACTAGAGCTCAGAAGATAAACTAGGACAAGATATATAGCTCTGGGTAATCATCTAGAGCAGTGATGGGCAAACTTTTTAAAGAGGGGGCTAAAGGCAAGGAAATGTTCATCTGTTAGTCTGTTTCTAAGGCAACTCTTTCTAAGTTTCATTGTATTGTATCCTACTCCTTGTATTCGTCAGATTAGGAATAATGTCTTGGAGACTGATAGAACATTTCAGGGAGGCACATCTGGCCTATGGGCCATATTTTGCCCATCACTGATCTAGAGATAGCTAATTGAACCCATGGGAGCCCATGAGGTTACCAAGAGAGGGTGTATAAAATAGAGGTGATCCCAGATAAATTCCTCAGTTATGCCTACTCTTAGGGGATGCTATATGGATAATGGTCCAGAAAAGTATAAATAGTCATACTCTGGCTCCTCCTTATATAATAGAAGTAAAATGATTTACCCAAGATCACACAGTTACTTGGTGGCAAAGGGAAGAAATAGATTACTTAAGCAGTGCTTTTACAGTGATAGAGGTAGTTTGTTGTGGTGAACTGAACCATAAAAATCAGGGATGAAAAGAACTAAAACAAAAACATTGGAATTAGCACCTAAGAGAATATTAGTAGCCCTGGGGGTTGTGGTGGAGAATATTGGTAGCTTCGGAGAGTTCCATTTCAGTTAGAATAGAATTGGAAACCAAATCATAGTGGGTTAGGAAGTTAATGTTTCATGAAGAAATGCAAGTAGAAATAGTGAGTATACACTACTCTTTCTAGTTTTGCGGTAAAAAGGAGTAGAGATAGCATGATAGCTGGAGATGATGGAAGAGTCAAGCAGGAAAAAGGAAAAGAATATATATGTTCTAAAATAATTATATTAGCTCTCTTTGTAGCAGCAAAGAATCAGAAATGGAAAGGATACCTATCAATTGGGGAATGGCTAAAGGAGTTGTGGCATATGATTGATACAATACTATGGAGCCATAAGAAATGATGAGGAGGTTAATTTTAGAAAAATGTGGAAAGACCTGCATGAAATTATGAAGAATGAAATGAGCAGAACCAAAAGAATTTTATATACAACAATCAAAATATTGTTTAAAGAATGCCTTGTGTATGTCCACTTCCAGAGAAGGAACTGAAAAATAGAAATAAGTAAGACATAGTTTTATATATAACCATTTCTTTTTTTTTTAAACCCTTGTACTTCGGTGCATTGTCTCATAGGTGGAAGATTGGTAAGGGTGGGCAATGGGGGTCAAGTGACCTGCCCAGGGTCACACAGCTGGGAAGTGGCTGAGGCCGGGTTTGAACCTAGGACCTCCTGTCTCTAGGCCTGACCTCTTTGGTCTCCTAATTTCATGGAGAGGAAGGGATTAATCACTCTTGAGAAGCCTAGCTAGCATCTTTAGATCATAGAGTAGGAATTGGAATGGACCTCAGAGGAGATAAATGATACTCAATTTGCCCAGGGTCACACAGCTGGGAAGTGGCTGAGGCCGGGTTTGAACCTAGGACCTCCAGTCTCTAGGCCCGACTCTCACTCCACTGAGCTACCCAGCTGCCCCATACCCATTTTTTTTTGTTAAATAATGACTTTTCTAGTTGTGAAGGAGGGAGTTAACTGAGCATTTTAATGTTACAATGTAACAAACAAACAAATTAATTAATTAAAAAATTTAGAATAGGGAATATTTGGTTGTGTTTGTCAATATTGGGAAAGGAGATTTTAGATGAAGAAAAAGTGTGTGTGTGTGTGTGTGTGTGTGTGTGTGTGTGTGTGTGAATATGTGAAAAAGAAGGGAAAACTGAGAACAATTAGGTCTCAGTCCATATACTCCCCTTTTCTGCCCAGGATGATGCTGCTTAGGCCATTTCCAGTGGAGATCATGAAACGGGCTAATGATGATCATAGTGGCTACTGAGAAGTATGTCAATGGGAGAAGAAATGGGTGATGTAGGCGACACAATCCAATCAGTCTCTTAGTGGATTCCATTATAGTGCGAAAGTAGGGGACAAAATAAAAACAAGAAAAATGGCAGAGAAAAGAGATGTGGATCAGAGTTAAGCACTTCAGAGAATAATTCTTGCAGGGATGTTGGATATGCATGATGACTACAGCAACAAGAACTAAAGGCTTCAACAAGGAAGAATAACCTTTTATAGTTGTTTTTTTTTTTTATAGTACTGGATTGCAATTTCAACCCCCAGTTCATCATTAGGGAGATTGTTCTCTCCAAGGGTGAGGGGATAATCACAAGCCCTAATATATTTGCCAGCAGTACTTCCAAGGGCTGAATTTCTATGAACTTGAGCCTTTAAATATGCCTCAAAAGACCCATCTAATATAGGGACTTTTAAGGCTATATGAATAAAAATTATGTTATATACATATCTTGCTAAGACCTAGACTATTCTTTTCCTTGTAGAAAGGCGAAAAGTAGGATTGGATTTGCAGATGGCTAGGTAGATAGAAAGACAGACAAGTAGATAGGCAAATGATAGATAGGTAGATAAAGATAGACAGGTAAAAATACTTATTAAATGCAACATGCATTACACTTGAGCAAGTGTTGAGAATAATCATAAGCAAACAAGAAGCTTACATTTTTTTATTTTTAGTGAATTAAAAAAAAGAAAAAAATCCTTTTCTTCCCTTCACTTTCCTCCAAATTGAGAAAAAAGTAAAGCAAATTAGTCAATCAGAACAAATTTATATATTGAACATGTCCAAAACAACTTACATTTTGGCTGCTTTCTCTTTTTTGCTCTTCTATCAGGAAGTAGATAGTATGTTTCATCATTAATTCTCTGGAACTTTGGTTGGTCATTATACTAATCAGAGTTCTAAAGTTCTTTGACCTTATTATAATGTTATTTTTCTACAAGTTGTTCTGGTTCTGTTCACTTTGCCCTGTTTTAGTTCATACAAATCTCCCCAAGCTTCTTTGAAATCACCTACTTCATCATTTCATATAGTACAATAGTATTCTATCACATTACATACCATAACTCATTCAGCCATTTCCCAACAGATGGGAACTCCTTCAGTTTTAAATTCTTTACCACACACACACACACACACACACACACACACACACACACACACACACACATATATTTGTTGTTGTTGTTGTTGGTTTATTTTTCTCTTTTCCTTACTGTAACATTCCACCTTCTCCCCTTTCTCTTCTATTTCCTTGTTAAGTGAAATATATTTCTGTAGCTAGCTCTCTGTGTTTATGTGTGAGTTCTTTCTTTTGATCGGTTCAGATGAGAGTAAGATTCAAGTGTCAATACTCTCACTCTTTGTATAAATTTGTACACTTTGATGTGTGAGATACTTTCACCCAACTTTCTTTTACTTTTTTCTTGCTAGTATCTTACTCTTCTTCCCTTTCCATTCTTCATCTAAGATTAAGGTAGTTGGAAGGAGGGAGAGACCTTGGAACTCAAAATTAAAAAAAAATGAATGCTGAAAAAATTGTTTTTACATGTAAATGGGAAAAAATAAAATATTTTTTAAGAAATTGAATTTAAAAAAGTTTATCAAGATATAATGGATCATTCTTTAGCCTCTCGTCTAATTAGATTCTCTCTATGACCAATAATGATAAAAGGGTTCAGAGGGGAATGTGTTTGTCATCACTTCATATTAGAACGTAAAATTTTTTTCCTTATTTAGGCCCTTATAATTTTTCAAAACTCTTACTTTCTGTCTTAGAATTGATAATAAGTATTGATTCCAAGGCAGAAGAGCAGTAAGGACTAGGCAATTGGGGTTAAGTGATTCGCCCAGCATCACAGAGCATGGGAGTATCTAAGGCCAGATTTGAATCCATAGTCTCTCGTCTCCAGACCTGACTTTCTATCCAACGAGCCATTTAGCTTCCCTCCTTATGATTTTTCATTCGTGTTTACCATTTTAAGTTTTTCTTGATTCTTTTGTGCTTCAAAGTTTCTATGGTCTTCTCATCAGGAAAGCTTGGAAATCTTCTTTCATTAAAAATCCATTTCTCCCCTTGGTAGTATTATACTATTTTCCTGGGTAAGTTATCCTTGGTTGTAAATCTACATCTTTTGCCTCTAGAATATTGTATTCCACACTAGGAATTTACATTATAATGAAAGAAGACAACAAATAAGAGAAGATGGAAAGTGAGAATGGGGTTGAATGGTACCTAGCTAGTGTCAAGGCAGCTAGTGAACATAGCAGGGGTGAGGGAAAGAGTGGTCCAACCTAAAGAGACACCAATGGAGAGTACGCTTCGGGGTGAAGATTTCTTAAGGGGAGCAACATTTAAGATACAGATGGATATTCTCATGACCATGGTCTGTTCTAACTCTGAGGAAAGGCAAACGGGTCTGTCAGCTCTTACAATGTTTATCTTCAAAGTACCAACTAACCAATTTATTTTGAGGGCAGTCCCTCCATGAGTGAAATTGGTGTTTAGGAGATGCCAGTATCCATAGGAAGATATCACGAGTCTCAAACCACACTATAAATTCATCATCATTCAAGGAATTCTTTTGATCAACTTCTTTCATGCATATGTTCCACTAAAATCCAACTTTGGTGGATGCTTTGTCATGGTATAGATATAACTGCATTCTTGAAGGCCTTGTGAGTAGAGGAAAAGCTTTTGTGGGTTGTATAAAACTGATACATCAAGTTCAGATAGAGAACTCATGACCAGTTGTATAATTGTGCTCTGAGAACCAACCTATTTTTAAGTTCAGAATGCCTCATCGTTGGAAACTTGGTCTCTGGGTAGAAGAATTGTATCAGTCACAGAAAAGAACAGAGGCTTAGAGTAGCTTTGATGTATGTCATAAGAGGGAATTTTCACCAACACAATCATAATTTCTTACACTATCAGCATAGAATTATGTATATACTTATAACTATGTTTTGAAAGTCCTACTTCAGTGCCCTATGGTACAGTGGAAAGAGTGCTAGAACTGGAGTCAGGAAGGCCTGATTTAAAATCTGATCTCAGAAATTTACTAGTTGTATGACTCTGGGTAAGCCACAACCTCTGCCTTAGTTTCAAGCTCTTTTAGGATCTGTCATACAAAAATCTTCATACATGGTTCACACAATAGACTTTTGTTTCTTTTCTTAGGACTAGTAGCAAGATATACGAAAAGCAAGATTTGGAAACACATCTCAGATTTCATCGTTACCAAAAATGTGTCTAAGTGAAAATTAATAATGGCTGACTCATGATCACTTTATACTTTTTTACAACATTTTTATGAGAATAATCTACATATGCATTAAGAACCTCTTAAATGAAAATACTAAAAGGGCACAGTTAAGATTTTGCAAATAATATTCTACACAGAACATACTGCTATAATTGCACCATTGGCCAAAAGATATAGAGAATCAAGGTATTTGATGAGTATAAAAAACAGTTGATTTAATAGAGAAAACAACTGCCTGAAGGGCTGGTCTCTTGCAGTTACAAAATCAAACAAATTTCTTTAAAATATGTAGCAACTAAAGTAGCCTTGTTCAGTGATCCTGTGACTATTAATATACAATGTAAAATAAGAGTGCCAAAAGCTTGCCAAAATTGTTTATCACTGTCATGTTGTGAGTGCAAAATTCAAAATGGAAGAGAGCTATTTCAGAGATGATAAAGTCTTTCAAATGCTGTTTGCATATCACATTGTTCTGATTACATCCAAACCTCGTGAGAGCCATAATCACTCAAAAGAGTTTAGCTAACTCTTCATACTGCAAAAAAAAAAGAGCGAGAAATGGATAAAGAATAATTTTTATCTATGTCATGAAAAGCAATTGAATAGGCAACCAATGGAGTCGTTCCCTCAGTGTATACACACACACACACACACACACACACATATATATATGCACATGTATGTACAGGTACTACAAAGCTTAAAACCCCACTAAGATGTTTGAAATGTCTTATATATGTGTATACACATACATACATATATGTACATTTGTATATACACACACATTTTATACTCTTGGATAGGCATTGCAAAGAGATAATGGACTGGGTCCAAAATTTAATGGGAAAATAATAAACTATAATTAGAAAATTGAATAGTGCTTTTAATACCCCAAGCTTTCTCCTTGAGTCAAAGGCCATTTTTTTAAACAATAAAGCTCTTCCAGTGATATCATATAACTGTGAGTCATTGAACATTAGGCTACAAAGAACTTCCTAAGGGTTATCCAAAGGGTAATGGAGAAGTACATGGTAGTATTGAGTATCCTATAATCTTTTACCAAGAACTATGTAAGAGAAGTGGCATAAAGGATATCATCAGAAAGATGCTGTACTAAAAAAAAAAGGGATGGTCATGAATCAAGTATGAAGGATAACAGATGGACATCCCATGTGTTCTATTGGTGTTTGCATAATATTAACAGAACAAGAGGAATTGGCACATTGGGTGGACCCATGGGGAAGATTGTAGAGGATTTATGTGAAGATATGGGCAAGATTTGCAGAGAATGAAAAGTTTTGAATGAGTTACCATATGCTTTGTTGGAGGTAGTACTTACATCTGTGAGAAAACAAATCATTAAAATTTTGAGTATTGAAGCATATTTGTATGAATATATATACCAATATGTCTATAAATGCCCATAAATATATAAATATATAGTTCCCTTTTTATTAATTTTTATTATTATTATCTTTGAAATGATCTGTGCATAATCTCTGTATGAAGGACAAGAGACCTCAGCATGGTCCATACCTCCTTCCATGATGTGGATAGGGAAAGTGAACATTTTTTGTTCAATTGAATTATTTTTCTAGTACTTTTGATGCTTTGCCATAAGTGATCCATACTTTCTTATGGTTCCCCTGGAATCAGGAGCACAAATTGTGAGATAGCTTGCTAGGGTTCAGGTTGCAGGATTTAACTAAAGCAATAAGAAAATGGATAGTGTTGTACCCTAAGGGAAAGGAAAATAACCAGGAATTCAGGGAAAGGAAAGAGATGAGTGAAGTGCTTATTCTTAAGCAATGGAGAAGAGAAGATTAGTTTCTTCTTTGATTCATCACACCCTTAGTCCAAGTTGACTAAGGTAGAATAAAACAAAATGAAACTGCATTTCTTTACTTCTCCAAATCCATGTTTATGTTAATCTGGAAAAGTATTGGTTGTATTTGTAAAGGACTGCCATTGAAAATATGTTTCACTGATGCTCAACTGCTTTTATAGTTTTTTCTTCAATATAGACCAGATTGCAACAGTCTTGAAAATAGACACTAGTCTGCTTTTCAGGCTTACCTGTAAATTGCCTGTAGATTTTATTCATTTTCTGTCAGAGTAACTTCTCAAGGGAATGTCGGATGTCTAGAAAAGAAAAAATAACTCCTTAATAAAAAGTTGATATTTATTTACAAGGCCTTCCACTTTATTCATTGAATGTCCCTCTGCATTGATGGGGCCATGGGGAAATCTACATTTAAAAGCTGGGAATCCAGATCCTATTTCTAATCTTTTCATAACAGAAAAAGACAGGTTGTTGCATTATTACTGTCATCTCAAGACTTTCATTTGCCATTAAAAGATTTTCTGAAATTTGTAGTTTAAAAAATTTATATACAGTTTTGAGAAAGGTATCATTCTATTTATTAAACACTTTGGGGGTTGCTAGGAGATTCTTTGAGGAATATACAGAGGCCAATTATACCCCCCAAGTTCCTTAGACAATTTTGGGAAGTATATAATAGCTGGGACAATGGAGTTAGAATTTTATAGAAATATGACAAGAAACATCTCAGGAACTCCAGGGCTTTGATAGTAGCATCCACAGATTTGAAATGTGAAAATCCATAGTATTTAGTAGAAGAAACAGAAATAATGACAAATATCTATGATGCTTTAAGTCATATAAAGTGCTTTTAAAAACATTACCTATCTTATTTGGTATTCAAAGCAGTCAAGTAAATAATATTTAGAAAAAGCAAAATAATAACTTGTATTTATTTATTATAAAATAAAAATAAATTTTATTTTTATAGCAGTTGAAGATTTGCATATTGTTTTCTACATGCATTCTCTATCTCATTTGCTTTTCATAGCAGTCTTATGGAGTAAGTGCCACAAATAATATTACTTCCATTTTACACATAAGGAAATTGAGTCTGTGAGACATGAAATGCCTTACAGCATTTAGTAAGCATTTGACCTAGGCTTTAAACCCAAGCCTGCCTAAATCCAAGTTCAAGGTTCATGCTACCAGGTCACAGTGCTTTACTTTGAAAATCTTTCCCTGATAGCAGTGAGGAAAAGAACTGAAACATATCATATGAAGAAGGTTGGAGCTGGGGGTGGGTGATGTTTCCTGGATGGAGCTTTCTCTATTTTTTATTGTGTAAAATATAGAACACAGATGAATTTCAAAGGGTGTTGGTGATGGAAGCCATAGAGACTAGGGGCTACTGTAATTTTAGGAATACATAATGTGAAATTAGAGGATTTTCCTCCTTAGTTTCCAAAGATGTTATTAGTAGATAGAAGATGGTTCGGATAATAAACAGGCAGGAATCCAATACTTACTGTATAGTAGTGATCAAGAAATAGCCTCCCTCCCTGATGCTCCTGATTGAAAGCTATTTTTCTGCTTTCCTCTTTCCTCCTTGGAAAAGCTCTCTTGTCTCTGACTCTGTCTCTATCTCTGTCTCTGTCTCTCTGTCTCTCTGTGTGTCTCTGTCTCCCTCTCCCTTTGTCTCTGTTTCTCTCTCTCTTTCTCTATGTCTGTCTCTCTCATTAGATTCAGGGATTAGAGAAACATCCCGAGGTGTAAAAAGCTACTGCTTGACTTTTACTATGGTGCTGTAGCCCCAAAGGGAGGGCTGGCTTCCTGCCAGTGATGTTATTAGCTGCCCAATCACCTGCTCTCCCTGCTGGGCTGGTGCTCCTCCTTTTGGGATTCAGTTGTTTTAAAAGAGCAGTGTTCTCTCATTTACTACATGAAGGCTCAGAAAAAAGGGGAAAAAAGAATAAAGAGGGAAAAAAAGAAACAAATCGCCTCAGTTGCCAGTTTCTGGGGAAGCAGTTCAGAGAACTCCAGTGAGGTCTCTTGAGTCCTGCCAGCAGATGTCTCTCATGTGTCTTAAGTCTCAAATAATCTCTAACGTTTTTATCTTTGGCCAATTTGTGTCTCCAGCCAATCTGACCAGCTCACCAAAATCTGATTGAAGCTTCAGAGATCTGAGGCTTGTACAAAGAGTTTGGGTTTTTATATTTTTCTTTTCCCAGTGGGACCAAAGAGAGACAGGAGGATGTGATGAAATTCCCTTCCATTCCAGACAATAAATGTTCAAGACAGATAATTAAGGATCATTTGCAATATTTTCTTGTTTAGAGGGAGAAAACTTCCTTGACTTTTAAGCAACAAAATTAAATGTGCTTAACTTCAAATGCTTAACAAAACAAAGGGAAGGGAACAAGCATTCACAAAGAAGCTACAATGTGCCAGTCATTATGTTCAGCTTTTTACAAATATTATCTCATTTTATTCTTACAACAATCCTGGAAGGTAGACACTATTATTATTATCTTCATTTTATAGTCAAGGAAACTGAGGCATGCAGAAGTTAAACAACTTGCCTAGCATATAAGTATTTGGGGCCAATTTGAACTCAGATCATCTTGAGTTCAGGCCCAACAACCAACCCGCTATACTTATCTATATAGAGAGATATCACAAGAGAAAGAGCCTAGTAAAGGAAGCAAAGAACCATAAGTTCCAGTTTGCCCACTTATTTTTTTGTGACCCCCAGCAAAACAATGCATTCCTAACTGTTAAAATTTGCCCACTTCTAAAATGTATACTGTATAATGCCTGCTCTCTCTAACCCACAGGGTTATTGTAAGGATTAACATACGTGTAAGGAAATAAAATATGTCAGTAAAGAATAATTTATTGAGGTCGTGTATGACAGTCTAGGTGGTTCAGTGGATAGAATGTAGGACTTAGTGCCACAAAGTTTGAATCCTGTCTCAAACACTTGCTAGCTGTGTTGTTGGACAAGCCACTTAACCTCTCTCAGCCTCCGTTTTCTCATCTGTAAAATGGAAACAATAGGGCTATAAAACTGTAATACCATTACTAGGTTTATATCCCAAAATGATCATAAGAAAGGGCAAAAGTTCTACTTGTATAAAATATTTATAGTAGCTCTTTTTGTGGTGTCAAAGAATTGGAAATAGAGGGGATGTCCATCAATTGGGGTATGGCTGCACAAAATGTGGTATATGATGGTGATGGAATACTATTGTGCTATAAGAAATGATGAACTGGATGATTTCAGAAAAAGTAGGAAAGACTTAGGTGAACTGATGCAGAGTGAAATAAACAGAACCAGAAAAACATTATACACAGTCACTCCAGTGTTGTGGTATGATCAAATGTGATAGACTGCTACTTACAACAATACAATGATCCAGGACAATTATGAGGGACCTTAAAGAAAAGTGCTATCCACCTCTAGAGAAAGAACTGTTAGTTGGAAAGCAAATCAAAGCATACTATTTTTCACATTAATTTTCGCATTAATTTTTCACATAAAACATTTATTTATGTTTTTATTTTGGGGTTTTGGTTTTATGTAAAAGTATTCTCTTACAACAATGACCAATATGGAATAAGTTTTGCATGATAATACATGTACATTCCAGATCAAATTGTATACCATCTCCAAGACAAGGGAAGGGAGGGAGGAAGAAGAGAAGGAGTGAGACAATTTGGATCTTACAATGTCAGAAAATACATGTTGACAGTTGTTATTACATGTAATTGAGAAAATAAAATATCTTAAAAAAATAAAATGGAAACAACCTACCTCAGAATTGTTGGGAGGGCAAAATGAGTTAACATATATAAAACATTTTTAAAACCTTAAAACACTATTTAAAGTCTAATTGTTAATAAGCATTTAAAATATGCTACATATTTTTAGATGTGTTAGTGTTTTGCAAAAAGTAAGGCACTATAGAAAAATAGCCATATTTTTTACTTCTTTTTGCCTATACACTACTCATGTTTTGGAGAAAAGAAGGTATAACTCTTGATAATAACAATAGTTATAAAAATAAAAATTATGATAACATGTTTTTATAATGCTTAAATATTTTGCAAAGCATTTTAAAAATACATTTTTTATTCGTCCTTCACAAACAACTAGTAGGTATATATGTTATTATTACCATGATTTCTGGTTATCTAATGACTTTTTAGGTAGATGAAGGTTTGAATATTTTGTTTATGAATAAACAAAAAGTTTAATATTTATAGACAAGCAAACCAATATTATGATATCAGGATTCCTGTGATTTGAAAAAATACGTTTACATTTTAAAACATACAAATTCTGGCATATTTTTCTTTGCACTGGACTTGTGATTTCATTGCTTCAGGGAACTCTTAATGAGAGGAAACTACCAAAATTTGCCATTTAATCTTCAACTTACAGTTTTCAAGAGCTGTTGGGAGAAGTGAGAAGTTAAGTGACTCATTCTAGATCACAAAGCCAGTAGGTGTTGGGGCTTGAATCCAGGACTTTCTGACACAAAGGACAATTCTCTATCTACTATGTGGCATAGCCTCTTGCTGGCACATTGAAGGTGCTTAATAAGTGCTTGGATTGAGTTGAACTGACTCACCACCCATTTTTCCAAATGTCCAAAATTACTTTGAAATGGATCCTGTTCTCCAAAGTGGTCGCAAATCGTCATAAATAATACTTTAGTAAAAATATGCTATTCTTACTGTCAGGGTTTAGCTGATCTCTTTTAAAAATTTAAAATTCAATTCAAACTAAATCAACAAAATGTATTATGTATTAGCTCTGTGTAAACTGAAAAATAAAAATAAAAAGAACTTAAATGCTAAAACCTTTAGCCAAGACACCTGTGAGAAACCTCTTGATGAGTTCTGCTAGGTAGTCATTATAACACTGATGATCTATTCCTTAGAGTAGCCTTCTTGATGGCCCTCACTATTGGTTACCATTCTTTATCTTAAATATAAGAGGCTAATTGGTATGGAGCAGAATAGCTGGTCTTCCCTTTCCATTTGAGTTTCCTCCCCTGAAAAGTTTGATGCTACATTTTTTGTCCATGTGTCCTGTTTCTAACCACTGCTATCACTACCTGCATATACATTATTTCAGTTCTGTAGGCATTCATTTAAAGGTATATTATTTGATCAATCAATTGATCTATTATTTCCTAATGTGTTAGTCACTGTGAGAAGAACTGGGTATATCAAGACTAGAATGAAAAAATTCCTGCCCTCAAAATGCTTTTATTGGGAAGGCAACACATACATTTGACATTATACACAAAGTATATGAGTGTAATTTTTTTGTCATAGAGAAAATGGGAACTAGCAACTCAGGAATCAGGGAAAACCTCAGGTAGGAGGTGATTTTTGAGTTAAGTTTTGAAGGAAACTGGGGATTCTAAGAGACAGGAGTGAAGGTTGAAGACTTTCCAAGTCATGGCAAATGGATTGTGCAGAAACATGGAGATGGGAGATGAGATTATAAGGATAAAGAAGAGTAAAAAGGCTATTTTAGCTGCAATGTAGTGTGCATTAAAGGGAATAACACTGGAAAGGTAGGTTGGAACCATATTATGAAGGATTTTACTTTGTCTAGTAGCATGATGGCAACACCTGCTTTTTATATTTGCTTGATGCATAATTTTTGTCGCAGCTCTTCCATTTTTATTATGTGCATTTCTGATGTACTACATTGTGGTATTTTTTCCCTTATCTAATCTGTACTCTCTTTTATTTTGTTCAACTAGTTAACCTATTCATACTTGTCTAATTTTTTGTCCAGGATTTTGTGATTGTTTTTGTTCTTCCATAATAATAGTACTTTGTAGTTTTAGTTATTTTTGCTTAATTGACTCTAACCCTATTGATGCAGGCGCTTCCCCTCCTCCCTTCCCCAAGTCACTACCCTCTTCCTATTTGTTTCTCCTTTCTCTAGTTTTGAAATTTTACTTACTTATTAATTCCTTTTTCTTTTTTTCTTCCATCTAGTTATCTAATTTCCATCTAGTTCATTAGTCAAGAAAAATTCTCTTCAACTTTTTTTGCTAGTTTTTGAGTTTTTCTTTGCTTTTTTCTTAAAAAGGATTTATTTATCTTGTTCTCTTCATTAATTATCTTCTTATTCTGTTTATCCTAGACTTTTATTCTTTGGTTCATGGTCCTCATACATTTTTTGGTTCTTTAAGGTTTTTTTTTTTTTTATTTTTCACAGAATAAAAGTTCCAAGGTAACTATTTCCTCCCTTTTCTAAGTAGTTCCTGTTAGTATTATCTTGTAGATTTTTCCTCCATTCCCTCACTCCCCCACTTTTTCTGTTATACTTCAACTTGTATTAATAGCAATTCCTGAAGGAGCTAAAGTGGATAGACACATAGCCCCTGCATAGAAAATTTTCTGTGTCCCTCATTAAGTAGTTCATTACCAATTCTTGCCCTGGATATGATCATTTTTCTCCCTTTGCCAAGAACTTTTCTCAGTAGGTCCATGCCCTACAACTCTTCTAGACATTATTTGCCACCAGGAACTCTGATTCTCCTCCTGAGGCAAGATGCTGTCCATGGTGGCATAATACCCTTTCAGGGATAGTGGTGTCTCTAAGTGCCAAATCAATTTCGGTGGATTATACTCATTATAAAATTCTCATTTCCCTTCATAAAATATCTCTTCCCCTTCCATTGAAATTTTTTTAGAGATTCACTCCTTTCACTGAAATGAGATTTCCTTTTTTCTTTCTCTCTGCTTCAATCAATACCTTTACTATCTTATCCAGTCTCTTATAGGTCCTCTTCTTCCTGCATGAAGTCAACTTTCATTGTTTGCCATTAATTTAGCTATTGTACATCATACATTCCTATCTATCTTCTTCCTCACCCTCCCTATTTATGCACTCTCTCATTCTGTAACTTATTTGCACATAAAAACAATGATTCCTCTTTAGTCAGGGGTGCAGTTGAACCAGCCTGACCTGACTTGTGGGAACCTACTGTCAAATTTTCAGGGTGAGCATTTATATGTGGAAATTGGCAACTACTATGAAGAGAGCTTGATTTACTATTTTGCTGATTGCTTAAACTTAAGAAAACAATGAAGAAAATATTAATAAAGGAAATTAAATTAAAATGCATCATGTATATTTTCCCCAAGAAACCTGGTTTTTAAAAACTTAACAAACCACCATTGCTTTTGAATATTGTTTTCTGGTGTTTCAGGCCTGTTTCTCATCCTCAACTTCTACTTAATTTATGCTTCCACTCTTGACTTTTTGTATACATTTAGAAGGAAATATTTTAATGGTCATTCATTGTTATTTTGTTGTTGTCATCATTGCTATCATTGTTATTTTTAATCTCTTAAGTATCTTTCTCTTTCTAGTTTTTCCCTTTTTCTAGGAAAAATTATTTTATTAGTTGGCTGCTATATTTGCTTACTTTTCTGAGATGTTTGCAAAGCAAATAATTAACTCATATCTTTTTATTTTTTGGATGGAGTAAATGCTGCAAATGCTCTACTTTGATCAAATATGCATCTTTTTTCATTGATGATTAGGCTCAAGTTTGAAGGTTTTGTTGTATTAGGTTAAGTCTTGAACCCTTTGAAACACAATATTTCACTTTTTTCCATTTCTGGTGGGTACACAATTGTTTTGTTACTTGAATTCCCTTTTCTTTATTTTTGCTTGCAGAATTTATGGTTTGTCATTGGAATTATTTAATGTTAACAATTATGTGTCAGATTTTTCATCACAGGTTTTAGTTTTTCTTTTTGGACATTTTGTAGATTTGTTTAACTGGCACTTTGTTTTCTGTGTTTATATGTTTTGAGTATTTTTGCAATAATTAAAAGGGTCACCAAATTATAATAATTAAAATTTAAATTATGAGGATGCTAGTAGCTTTAGCAGCTTTATTACATCAAAGTAGTGATAGTAAAGAGAGGGAAATGTAGAAAAGAGGTAGAGAGTGTTATCAAAAAAGTGTGTGATCTTGGGATCTTTAGGTTAAGGAAGGAATAAGGGTGAGATAGGTGTTAGGAGGAGGAATGAAAGGGAAATGGCTGAGTTTAGGGAAGGAATGGACAAGGCAGTATTTTGAGATGGTAAGGGTACAGATGAGATGTTCAAGAGAGGCAGCTAACACAGACTAGACACTCAGGCTAGAGACAGAAGACACTGGGAGGAAATAGGCTGAACCCTTCCAGGCAGGAAAGGTACTTTTACAGACACAAAGAATAGGGTCAGTCAGAGATGGTTTAAATCTGATTTGAGGGATTTCTTGTCAGTTTCTCAAGTCCTCAAAGGAGGAGTCGCAAGGCTCCTCCCTGTCAGTGAAAGTGAAGGGATTCAGGAGGAAGTATCAGGCAACTACTTTCTCCCAAGATGGATGCCTCCAGTTCCCTCAGGAAATAAAAGAGAATAATTCCTTCCCCTTCAATCCCTGCCTAATTCTTCAACACAATGATTCACCAGAGGGTTTGATTCACAAGGGGATTTATTGAAATTCAGGGTTGGTCTGAAGGAGAGAGGGGTTAGGGTTTCTGACAGCCACTAGAGAGAAACTCAAGATGGGGGAGGGTCACAGGAATGGGTTAGACTGAGAGAGAACCTGCTCTCTCACTCAGGCAAGATTTGGCTGCTTTTAAAATAGAGGGTATACTAAATCAATAAAGTAAGGGATAGTTTGATTCAAGGATGTCCTACTTGGCTATAGGGAAACTAAACCCACAAAGTCTATTCACTAAAACCCAAAAGCCACCCTTCCTCCCAGAGCCCATAGGAAAACAGGAAAGGTAACAGGGGAATAGTATGGAGAAGGTCAGGGAGAGGTCCAGAGAAAATTAGCTAAGTTCAAATTGTCCAGAGATAAGGCACAGACCAAAAGCAAAGCCAAAAGCCAAAGGCAGAGCTCCAGTTGGTTCTTCCGCTCTCTTCAAGCCTCCGGAACCAACTGACTGTCAGGATTCTAAAGTTTAACTGCCAGAAGTTTTCAGTTAACTTTTGCAAGGGCAAAAGCCTTTATTGCATCTTTGCATTACAAGAGCAGTTTAGCTAAATACTCTAATTGCCATTCTGATGGAATCCAGCTCACCACCTACAGGGTTCCAATCGCTAACCAGAAGTCCAAGAGAGTCTCTTCAGCAAGAGTCCCCAGAGCAAACTTCTCCCTTCAGCAAGAGTCACCAGCACAGTAGTGTCTCCAGCAAGCATGTCACCAACACATAAGATGTGTCTTTGCACCTCTGGTCATGCCTTTATAAGTCGTTTTCTCTACTCACTAGCTCTCCCATGTCACATCTCAGGAAACAATCATAGTTCCTTAATTTACCTGGTACCACCACAGTGGGGGCAGTGCCTGTGGGATCAATTTCTTGTCTCTGAGGGTGTGCCTATACTTGCACATCAATGGTACAGGATCTTCAAGTTCCTGACTGATTAAAGGTTGCTGATTGATTACATCAAAGGAAACAAAGGGAAGGTAATTCCCTTTTCACAGTTTTAAAAATTATTTCTTATATTATGATGTTCAGGATTTTGAATTGTTGTGTTCTTCTGAGAGACATGATCCTTAAGTTATCTCTGTACCCTATATGAAAGATCAATACATTTTACTTGTATAGAGATTTTGCTTCCATTTAACATGATTTCTTTTTATTTCTTGGATTATCTTTCATTTTTGTATAGTCGCACTCTAAATTAGGTATTCCTGCTTGTGTTTCTTTGGTGAGACTTCCTACAATAGGTTCATGATATATATTTTTCTATTCTTCCAATTATTTCTGCTGTACATACCACAAATTCTGTTTTCATTTTTTCTTATTCAAGGTCCTCTGTCTTATTAGGCCTTGATTAATTTTCCTCCATCTTGTATTATTTAATAAAATTTTCTTTTTTTTTTTTTTTTTTTTTTTTTTTAAATTTTAAACCCTTAACTTCTGTGTATTGACTTATAGGTGGAAGATTGGCAAGGGTAGGCAATGGGGGTCAAGTGACTTGCCCAGGGTCACACAGCTGGGAAGTGTCTGAGGCCGGATTTGAACCTAGGACCTCCTGTCTCTAGGCCTGGCTCTCAATCCACTGAGCTACCCAGCTGCCCCTTTAATAAAATTTTCAACTCATTTATATGTCCTGGAGAACACCTTCCCTGATGTTAATAATTTCTTTCTTGTTGGCTTATCTGCTTGTGCTCAAAGCTTTTGGTACCTTTTCCCTCTTGAGATTATTAGTAATTTCCATATCTTCCCATCCCTCCTTGTAAACTATGGTTACTCACTTTCTGATTCCTTCCCATTTGATGGCAGATCCCCTGAGGCCTGAACCTTAAATCTTTCTTAGCCTCCTCTGCTGCTAGGGAATTTACTTTTCATTGGCCTCAGTCTTTGCTTCAATTGATTCTTTTTTTTTTTTTTTTTTGAGTATCAGAACTGGTTTCAATTGAATGCCAGTCCTTTTTCTTTCAGATCTGGTGAGGATCCCCAACACATACTGTTGTTCTGACCCTGTTTCCTTTGCTCCTTAACTCTTAGACCGAACTCTTCTTCAATATATGTATAGCCATCTGAGAACAAGCTTCTGCTTTCCTGTATCTCCAGCTCCTTCTTTTACAGGGCGAGAGGGTGCAGAGTTGAATTCTATTGCTTATTGCCACAGAATGGTGGGATGAAATCAGGGGCAGGCATATATTATAGCATAAACTATAATAACAGAAAGAGAATTGCTAAGTGGATCCCAGAATACAAGCCTTTGTGTTCCATTTAGCCACACTGCCAAAGAATGGAGACTGCTAGGGTAGGAGGTGCCAAGTGAGCTTTAAGGTGTTTGGGGTTGGACTTCTCTGCTATTATTTCATCAGGTTCTTACCTCATTAGAGTTTTTGGTTTCTTAGCCTGTGGAGACAACTGTAATTAGTTTTCCTCATGCATAATTCTTATTTTGGAGAGGTTTGAGTGGTTATGAGGAACAAAGAAAATATAATAAGTGTCTGAGGCAAGATTTGAACTGAAGTCTTTCTAACGCCAGGTTCAGTGCTCTATCCATTCTGCTACCTACCTGCCTCCTAATAATAGTTAGAATTTTTATAGCCCTTTAAATTTTGCAAAGTACTTTGCAAATATTATTTCATCCCATCCTTGCAACAACCTGTGAGGGAGGCATTATTATTATTCCCATTTTATGGAAGAGGAAACTGAGATAGAGAAAGTGACTTGCCCATGGTCACAGTTTAGTGTTGCCTTTGTTTACATTTTTATAGTTGCATATAATTCTCCTTGTTCTGCTTTCTTTGCTCTGCCTTGGTTCTTATGTTTTCATAAATTTCTCTGAACTCTTTATATTTATCACACTATATAATGAAATACCATTATATTATATCCACATACCACATTTTGTTCAGACATTCCACAACTGACGGGCATATACATTGTTTCCAGCTTTTGCTACTGCAGAAAAAGTGCTGCTTTTATATACATGCATACATATGTGTGTATGTATATAAAATCCTTACCTTTCATCTTAGAATCAATACTAAGTATTGGTTCCAAGGCAGAAGAACAGTAAGGGCTAGGTGATGGGGGTTAAGTGACTTGCCCAGGGTCACTCAGGTAGGAAGTGTCTGAGGCCAGATTTGAACCTAGGACCTCCTATCTCTATGTCTGGTTCTCAATCCAATGATATGAATATTTTGACACATTCAGGCTCATACTTTCTATAACCAACAACCTAGGGGTGTAAACTCAGTATCAAGATAAAAGAATGTGAATAGTTTTGAAATTTCCCTCCTCATGCTTACATCTCATCATTTTTCTACTTTGCATCTACTGCTTTGCCAAGTTCTACCAAACAATATGCCCCTCCTAGAATAAGCTTATTACTTCTAAGCTCATCACGATGCTAACTCAAGCCTTGATTGATACCTTGAAAGCTAGATCAATGCCTTTCTTTATAGAGGGCAGAAACTGAACTCTCAGCTCCTGCCATTTTTTTTTTATCATCCTATTTTCCTTTCTCCTTTTATGTGTCGTTTCCTCCTATTAGATGGTAAACTTGAGGGCAGGTATTTTATTTTTTACAGTTTCATGCCCAGTGCTTAGCTTAGTACTTGGAACATAGTAGGCAATTAATTAACGTTTATTAGATTAGATTATTGATTTGGATATTCCTAGTTGTTTTTTCAGAATGGTTAGACCATTTCCCAGCTTAATCAATACATGCATATAGCTATATCTATCTATATGTATATATACTTATATGTTATGTTTATGCTTATGTCTGTATCAGGTCTATATCTTGAAATATATCTTATCTATCATCTGTCTATGTGGCTATCTTCCCATAATATATCATCTTTAGTTATTCAGTGCATGTGAGGTGATGCTTGAGAATTATTTCAATTTTAATTCCTCATATGATTTAGAGCACTTAAAATATTTTCTAGAAATATTTTTTCTTTTTAAAACTGTTCATATCCTTTTACCACTTAGCTATCAGTGATGAATTTTAGTCTTATATGCTTGTGTCAATGACCATCATAGCTTTGATGTTAGGCTTGAATCAAAGATTCTTGATATATTTCTTATATATTTTCCACCCTCCCCCAATTGATAGATTATTTTCTACCCATAATGATTTTGTTGTGTAAAACCTTTTTGATTTAATCAAAATGGTTTAATTTATCTTTTATAGTCATCTCTATTCTCTGGCTATAAATTCTTCTCTGATTAGGATTGTGAAAAGAATTTCCTTTCATTCTTAATGTGAACTTTTATAATAACTAAAATTTTCATATTATACTTTTATATTTAAATAGCATATCTCTTTGAAAGTTATATTGTACTTGGTATAAAAAGTTGATCTAAACTTATTTTCTGCCAAGTTTCTTTTCAGTCTTTTCAGTGCTTGTGGTAAAAAAAATGATAACCCTAATTAATTATTACTCCCTTTATTCTTTCCCTTGAGATTATTGACCTCATATTTCTCTAAGTAAATTTTATAATTTTTCAAAAATTCTATGAAGTAACATTTTGCAATTTTATTTGCATAACACTTTCATCTATAGATTGTTTTAGGCAACATTTTCATTATCATTACAATATTGGCATAGCCCAGTCATGTACACTAAATGTTTCCAGTTGTTTGGGTCCTCCTTTATTTCCCTAAAGGTTATTTTATAGATATACAAAATCTTTGTGTGCATTTTCAGGATTAACTCTCAGATTCTCTGTGTATTTGGTACTTATTTTGAATGGAATCACGTTTCTCACTTCCTCTTGTTTTTTTGTAAGCAATATTGATTCAATTAAGAAATATTTTTGCAAGTGTCTTAGTCTACCAGGCTTAGTGCTAGGTTCTAGAGATCCAAAGACAAAAATGAAACAGTTTCTACCTTCAAAGAGCAACATGAACACAGGTGGATACAACAAAATAGATTCAAAATTAATGTAAATTAACTTCTAAAGTAAAAAAACACCACCAACAGGAGGTGGGGATCAAAACAGGCTTTGTTTTGGAGCCAGTCTTTTAGCTAAGACTTGAGAGAAGCTAGGTTCTCTATGATGCAAAGTAGGGAAGCAAAGAAAGGATAATGCCTGGCATGAAGGACAAATTTATGCAGAGGCATGGAGGTGAGAGATAGATTATCATATACAAGAAAAAGTGTGTAGGCTGGTTTGGCCAAAGTTTAGAATGTCTGAAGGAGAATTAAATCTAATAAGGCTGAGAAGTTAGATTGAAGACAGAATGTGAAGGTCTTTAAATGCCAAATAGAGAGGGTCTTATGTTGCCCTAGACCAGTGGAGTGACATGTTCTGATGTGCTTTAGGAATATTCATTTTGGTAGCTATGTACCAAGAATGGATTAGAGAAGGGGGGAGGACAGAAGACAAAGAGGCCAATTAAGAGAATGAGAATTGTTGAAAAGTGCAGCATACTAATGGGATACATTATTATTAAAAATGACAAACATGAAGAATTTTTAAAAAGACCTTATACAAAAGAATTCTAATCAAAGATATCAGAAATAGAACAAATGGATTGATTAATCAAAAGAACTAATTAAATTTGTATAAATGGAAAATAACATGTGTAAACAAACAGAATTACAATAACATTCAGAGAATAAATGATAAATAGTTATATTCATTAGTCTGCAAATTCTAGACCAGTGATCTTGACTTCCATGCTTGGAAAAATTCCTGAATGGATTGATAGATGATTCAAGTATGTCTAGAAGGTGAAAGCAGTGATTACAAAGAGCCAATATAGCTTCATCAAGAAAAGGTCACATCAAACTATCCTAATTTTCTCTTTAGACAGAATTACTGATGTGGTAGGTGAGTAGAATGCCACAGGTAGAGTTTATCAAGATTTAGCAAAGCTTTTGATAAGATATCTCATCCAATTTGTGTAAAGAAGATGGAGAGAGATGGATTAATTAGACAATAATGCAATTAGATGGTTTTAGATCTGGTTGAATGGCGAAATACAAAAAGTAGTCATTAAAGGTTATAAGCCAAAATATGAAAACTTCTTGGAGAACTACTTTAGCAATCTTCTACTTGACCTTTTATTGTTTAGTATTTTTATCAGTGACTGAGTTAATGGCAAATTTACAGTTGGCTTAAGGCTTGGAAGAATAGCTACACAGTAAACAATAGGGTAAAAATCCAAAAGGATCTTGACTGGCTAGAGCCTTGGGACAAATCTAATAAGGAGAAATAAAATTTGTGGTTGTTCAGTCATTTTAGTCTAGTCTCACTCTTTTTGACCCCGCTTGGGGTTTTCTTGGCAAAGATACTATAGTGGTTTGACATTTCCTTCTCCAGCTCACTTTATAGATGAAGAAACTGAGACAAATAGGATTAAGTGACTTGCCCAGTGCCACACAGCTAAAAACTGTCTGGTATCAGATTTGGACCCAGGAAGAAAAGAGTACTTGCTTCTGGACCTGGTACTCTATTTCCTAGTCCACCTAGCTGCTTCTCTGTCTTTAGAAGTTTTCAAGTGAAGTCTTGATAATCACTGATCAGGTATGTTATAATGAGATTTCTTTTATGTGTGAATCAAACTAGATGATCTTTGAGATTCCTTTCAACTCTCAGATTCTGTGATTAAATACTGAAATTCCTATTTAATGCAAACAATTTTAAAGTATGTCTAATCATTGATGTTTAAAGTTTATAACAAGCTATTTAGAATGAAAAACATTAAAATTATATGTCACTGATATTTATACAATGCTTTAAGATTTACAAAGCACTTATATATATAGCGAGCACTATAAATATTTTTAAAGAATGAAAAATGAATTTTAATAACAGTTTTTATAAACTAAAATAGATTTGATTTTAATTTTATTATCTACACAGATAAGTCTAATAAATCAAATTGCTTTCACCACAACACATCAAGATTTAGAAAATGTATATTCTCACTTTATATTTACATTAAATAAATCTAGTGACCCATTAATGGACGCAATTTCTAAACAGAATTTTTGTCCAACATTCTTAACTTTGCCTTACTATGGTTTTGACTTGTTTTCAAATGGAGTCCATTGCATTCTTATTTACTTGAACAATAACTGAGTATTGGGGGAAAAGAAAATTCACACTCCAGTTTCTAGCAAGAGGAATGACAACAAAACTTGGTAAAAATGCAAATCTTCTTAAAAAGGTATAATGTTAGAAGTAACTTGCACTGGGGTTTATGAAAAACTAGGTAAAAAACAAAATTATGTATGAAATTGTTTAAAATTACATATGGAGTTATAAATCTAGTTGGGGGGAAGGACCTCAGAGCTGACTATTCTAAACACCTCATTTATTTATTTAATCATTTTTGCAGATACCCTAATTTGTTTTTGTCATATATTTTAAAATTATTATTATTATTATTTTTACAAATTACATGCAATAAATTTCCACATAAGATTTTTGGAAGTTATATGATCCAAATTATCTCCCTCCCTCCTAAACCCCTCACTTAAAAAAAGGAAACTGAGGTCTAGTCAAGTTAAATGACTTGCTAAAGATCACTATAAATATATATATATATATACATATATACACATGTATAAATATATGTATGTATATGTATACACAAATAAAACCCCTACCTTTTCTCAGTTTCAGTTCTTAGACAGAAGAACAGAAAAGTAGGGAATTGGGGTTAAGTGACTTGCCCAGGATTTGATCCCAATTATTCCCAATTCAAGGCTAGGCAGTTTATCCACTGTTTTGTGTAGCTGCCCCTAAATAGATCTTTTCAATGTGCAATGTAAACACAATTTTTTTTGTGTGTAGCCTGACAATGGTATGTATTTTCCCTTTTGTCTTTCTCTATGTAGATCTGGTTTATTTGCTTATTTGTTCTTTTTCTGACCAAGCTGACCTCAGCCCTCACTTTGGTTGCTTTCATGGGACTAGCCATAATCTTGATTTAGCAAAGAAACACTCCTCCCTCTCTTCAGTGGATATCCTCAGTCTCCACTGATGCTTCTTAAAAACATAAAATCAAAGTAATTGTCAACATGATTTGTCAACACAAACAATTTATTAAACAAGAATGCAAAAGCAGAAATGATCATAAAATTTTTACAATAGGAAGCAAAAGCAGAAATAGTCAAAATATAAAAGTCCTCTTACAAACTGTGGTCATGTTCTCCCACAAATGCATACAGTATCTGTGGGGAAGATGAGGCATGTAATTATAGAAACTTTTTAGAGTGGCACTTGAATAGAGAATCCCAGGTCTCTGAGGCAACACAAAAACTTTTGATGGTGGACTTTTAAGTCCTTTATTAATTTTTATTTAAAATTTACATTTTTATAAACATTTATTTTCCATTTCATTCACTCTTCCTTCAACTGGACAGTTGAACAGGGAAATAGCACCTTGCTAACAAAAATATGCTTAGTGTAGCAAAAAAAAACCCATACTGACCATATCCAACAACAAAAGTCTTATTTTGTATTTTGTATTTTAAGTTCATCACCTCTTTCGCAGTAGGTGGAGTGCATGAATCCTCTTCATTCTTCTGGCATTTTGGTTTGTCATTAGAGTTTCAAAGTCTTCTCGCAGTTGTTTTTCTTTATATTGTTGTCATTAATATATAAATTATTCTCCACGTTCTCATTTTATTCAGCATCATTTCATAGAAGTGAACTTCCTAGTTTCCTCTGAAACAGTATATATCATCATTTCATATGGCACAATAATATTCCATTACCTTCATGTAACATAATTTATGTAGCCATTCTCCAAAAGAATGTACTCTGTGAGTACTTAGATCTTTGCCACTACAAAAAAGAACTGATTATATATGTAGTATATAATATTATTATTATTTATATATTATGTTTAATATATAATCAGCTCTTTTTGCACATGTATGTTATATATGTTCTCTTCTTTCATCTCTTTTAGGACTACTAGTGGTATCACTGAGTCAAAAGATATAGATAAGTTTATGACTTGAGGGTACAATTCCAAATTCCTTTCCAGAATGACTGGCTTTAGTCCCTTGAGTGAAGAATCTGCACCACATGTCTGTCACCTGCTAGGTACAATTAATTTTCTGCAATCTATTCCTGTGGTGCAAAGCCTTTTCTCTTCAACTCTTAGATTGCTGATGCATTATGAAACTAGGTTAGTATATAGGTGCTTTTGGTGTCTATGCTTCATGTGATTTTTATACATGAATTGAATGCTATAATTTTATTCTGTCTTTTGTCTCTGGCCCTTCCTATAATCAGGCTCCAATCCTATGTTTTTCTTTCTCTGGTCATGTTCTATGCTTCCTATAACATAAACTGTCTCAAATCAAGGCCTCTTCTTAGTCAGTGACACACTTCTACTTAATGAGTTTGCTAATGGGGGGACTGGTTAATGAGAGCCCAGGCCTTGTGAATATGAGTGACATGCTCAACTTGAGGCAATCCACCATATGCAATTTAGAGCAAGTACTAGTGTTTTAGGAATATTTCTAGTCTGTTAAACACATAGAGGCTTAGTCAGTCTGAGCTGGGTATGTATTTAAAAGGCATTATTAGCCAAAGCAAGCCCGTCTCTCTTTCCTGATGGGCTGCATTTGAGTGAGTAGGCAAGGGCTACCACAAGGCTTTTGGTGGAGAGAGAGAATTAGCACCAGCAGCCCACTCTCCTAATCCTGGTTGGAAGGAAGCAAGGAGCACATAACTGTGTTGTTGCCTTGGTCTCTGGGGTGTGCATTCTTTGTTGTCTTAGGTGATGGACTGTTGGAGAAGAAGTAGGTGAGACTGTAACCTTGTGAATGTCTAAGAGTTGGAACATGGGAGCTCCAAGAGGTCCATTCCAGAATTTACTGAGCCTGTGAAGCCTTGAACAATCTTGACCCAACATAGAATGATCAAACCCCACAAACTAAGAAGGGAATGATTTGTCCATTTGCTTTCAGAAGTCAAATTAGTGGAGCCAATGCCTTGGAGCAGTTATTTAAAGTTTGAGTTCACTCTACAGAGAGATTGAGGTAGTAGAGGGAGAATGTGGCCCCAAGTGTTGGGAGAAAAGGTTTTACTGCTGTTCTTGCTATTTCTTCCCATTAAATAACCTTTTCCAAAACCTAATTGACTTTAATTGTTTACAAGATCATTAAGGCGCTAATCACTGGTGATTTATAATGAGGAAAACAAATGCAAATAGGAGCTCGAGCTTGTAGTAATAGAGAAAACTCAGAGCCCATCGGGGGTAATCTTGGAACCCTGAAAGAGGGAACCTTACTTTCAGGGACCTAACATCAGAAAAAACAATAGTTAGGATAAGGACCCTCTTGAGCCAACATTGTGAAATTAATAGAATTCATCTTTCTGTCAAGTATAACCTTAGTAATCCTTATAAAACCATCCCAGATTACCCTGTTGGCTATATGATTAAAATTTCTAAATTACAAACTTAAAAACTCCAAAAAGTCATATATAAATGAATCAATGTATGATAATTCTACGTAGCATTTTTACCTCAGTCTGCTTTCAGAGCCTTTCTCTAGCGATTTATCTGAGAGCTATTTTTTTCTCAAGTTCTCAAAACAGTCCATCTTACCTCAACATTTTTATTTGAGACTTTGCACTAATGCCAATTTTATTGATGCTATTTACCCGAGTGTTCCTTTTCTTCCCCTTTTATCAAACAAAATGTTTACTTATAAAAGAGACAATACCTTCCAACAGTAAAACTTGTCCAAATCAACTGTTTTTCCTGAATACCTAAATTAATATTTACTATATTATGAATGGTGTCCTAAAATCATAGTACAGTTTTCAGCTTTTATAACTTGAGAAGTCTAAATATTATAAACTTCAAAAAACATCATCTAAGAGGTTAATTCTTTTTCCATTTTATATTTTTATTTTAAAAATATTTTCCATATTTCATTTTCCCCCTCCTTCTTTCTTCCCCATCCCATATCCAATAAGCACTCCACTGGGTTATGCACTTTTAGCTATTTCCATATTATTCATTTTTGCAATAGAGGATATTTAGAGCTGAAAAGAAACTCATAAGAACGAAGCAATGAAATATCAATGAAGTCTCTCACTTACTTCATTTCTAGGATAGTGACTTAAAGATGGAGATTTTAAATAATCTTTGCCTTTCCTCAAGACAGAGCAGTAAAGCATCACCTTTGGGGATGAACCTGAGAGGTGACATTCCACTGAAATCCTCTTAATCTTTCACAAGGTTTTTGAAATACCATAGATAGTGATGTGCCAATATTTGTAAACAACATCCAGAAATGCTGATGAGTTTGGGGTATTTACTTGCCATTTTATAGAAAAAGTACATATAGTTTATTATTTCCCTAGCGATTGAGGAAACAAATAGAGATTAAGTGACTTGCTCAGGGTCACATAACCATTAAGTATTTGATATCAGATTTGAACTCAGTTCTTCTGGACTATAGACTCTGTGCTCTATTCACTATGCCACCTAGCTGCCTTATATTGCTTTTTATTTTATTTTATTTTTTAAAAAACACTTACTTTCCATCTTAGAATCAATACTGTGTATTGATTCCAAGGCTTCAGCCAGAGCAGTAAGGGCTAGGCAATAAGGGTTAAGTGCCTTGCCCAGGGTCACACAACTAGGAAGTGTGCGAGGCCAGAGTTGAACCCAGGACCTCCCATGGCCTGGCTCTCAATCCACTGAGTCACCCAGCTGCTCCCTATATTGCTTTTTAAACTAGAAAAGCTCATGCTGATGGCTCTCCTGGCTGGATTTAAAAAGCCACAACTTACATTGCTTTCACTCTTGGCGTCCTCTGGTAAGGAACCTTTTCTAGTAACTTAGATCTTGGCAAACTTTAAAGTGCTTTCTAAAAGTCTGTTATTATTTTTAATAATACTCAGTTGTGCTGATATCTATTTAGCTATAGGAGTATCTGAGCAGACTGAGTAGCTACAGCTACTGAAGACTGTGAAAATAGTTTTCATGACCAAAGACCCTGGTCCTGTTAAAAGGTTCAACATCAAATATGGATATGGTTTTCAGTAGCAATGGCAATGAAAAAGCATATGCTTTGTGACTGCCCGCTGAGGACCTTAGGATCTTTCTATCTGACTTAAAGCTGAATGTGCCTTATCTCCCCTTGCTAGCAGAGACTGTCTTCTTTTTTTCTATTTCCATCCTTAACCTTGTGTTTATCGCTATATTTTGCACAGGGTAAATACTTATATACATGCTTGTTCACTCATTCATTTGAAATATTTGGATTTTCTTATTTCCATTTTTTATTTCCATTCTTACTTCCATTTTTTCTTTATTCTTTAGATCTCTGATTGTATATTGATTGGTTCCTTTGTACCTTACAACCATTTCTGCTTCTTGACCTATTCTCTCCTAGTCACATCCCTTGTTACCTCTGGACAAATGTTGGCATATGGCATCTCCTCCAGACAGCTGTTTTTATGGGCTTTTTTTTCATCTGCCCTATCATCTTCCACTCTCTGTTCTGCCATGGTTCTCCTCCTCACTTTGTTTCTTTAATAGTCGATTAATGTCTAGTCTCTGTTCTCATTGCCCACATGACTTTTTGGCATCTGCTACTCTTGCTCACTGGCTGAGTTTGTCCCTACCCTGGCAGGTGCCTTATCATTTGTTGGCTATTCTTCCATGTTATTTTTTCTCCATAGATCCTCTCTTCTAGATCCGAACTCTGCTCTTGTGTACTGCTCAGTTTTTTTGTTTTTTGTTTTTTACAGTTGGTAGGGTCTTCTCATCTGCTGGATATTGGTCTTATTCACATCTGTTCTTCTCCCTCCTGCTGGACATTGGGCCTTGCCACATCTGGTTTTCCTCCTGCTAGATATTGGACCTCCTCACATCTGGTCTCCCTCCTGCTGGCTGCTAAGCTCCCTTCTCCCTTCTCTCCTCTCCTGCTGCCTGCTTGACCCGAATGCATGTGGTCTCTCTTCCAGATGCTCTGGCCCCCTGGATCTCACTTCTTTTCCTTTTAAAAATAAACACACATGCAAAAAAAAAGAAAAAAAGGAAAAAACCTACTCTAACAAGTTGATGACAACACTACAAATAGAGTATTAATATCCTTCATTGTAATAAGCAGACCGTGGCAGTAAACAGAGTAGTTCTTTTTTTGGAAGATACCTCAGAGAAAGCAGGAATGTACCAATTCATTTATCCTTTGTTCCAAGTTCTAATTAAACCAAAATGGGTCATTTGATATTAGCTTGATTTCATTGATTTCTTTATTCAGACCAACCTGGATATATTAAAAAGTTTCTCATTCCCAAGGAAGGGCATGAATTAGGGAACAATTCAATATTGATCATAGATTTAGAGCTACAAGACCATTAAGTCCAAACCTCCTCTTTTTAAAGATGAGGAAATAGGCGTAGTGAAGTTAAGTTACATGTCCAGGATCATACAACTAGGAAATCTTTGAGGATGGATTCAAATTCAGGTCTTTCTGATTCCAAATTCAGAGCCCTATCTACTACTCCATGCACAACTTTATTCCACCTTACTTTAGACTGTGGTTCTTTACTCTTTATTCTCTCAATAAAGAAACTTTAACTTTTACTTTAGTTCAATCCTTTTTATCAAGGATTGAATCTTTCCCAAGGACAGTAGGTACTTAGGACTCACCAAGTACTCAGTTATATTCTATTCTCTAAAAAAGTTAATAATACAATGACAGAGTCACAGAATTTCAGAATTTTAGAGGTGAAAGTAATGACATGCTGGCACTAGTTCATACCAGCTTCCAAGAGCCAGTTGTTAAAATTTCAGTGTGAGCAGTTAAACCTTGGAAATGAACAAATATTATAAATCAAGATTAAATTTATTTTTATTGATTGTTGAGTAATATTAATAGTACATATTAAACCTAAAAATATTTTAGACATATTTTTTCTCCCTGATCTCATTGTTAAACATATACCTCGACACCTTTGGATGACAAAAGAGACCTTAGAAATTATCTGGTTCATCTCATTTATAGGTGAGTAAATAGGGTGTTTGGGGGTGTTCAGAGAAGAGTAGTAGCTCTGGTATAAAGGCTTTCTGTGACCTTTTCAGACCTGTTTTCTCCTTTGGCATCTACCTGACACTCAATTATTACTTGCAGCTCCAAGAAATTATAACATGCACAGTGGCACACCCTGATAAACCATCTTGGTAAATGGGTTAAACCAAGCTGAGTGTAACCAAAGGTTCACAAACCATTGATAAGCTAAAGAGATGCTTACCCCGGACATGTAAAGACTTTTCAGTGAAAAGGGTAGATGAGAACAATTTGATCCAATGGCCATCAAGGTGGCAGAAGTGAGTGCAGTGGAGTGCTTAGAGACTAGCTAGACATCAAAGAAGCCAAGGTCATCTGCTGCATCCTGGACCATCACCAGTCATCTTGACTTTTGTCTTTCTGTTGTACTTTGATGACTTTTGAAGAGAAAGCGAGACTGACAACTTTGTGCAAATCTGCCTCACTCAAATCCAATTTATGCATGAGTCAAAAGACATCATCAGTGATGTCATTCTGGTCCACTTCGAATATAAAGGACAACCACCAACCAACCAGAATGTCAGAGGAATAAAATATGCAATGAGTGTGATATAGTGGAAAGAGTGTGGGATCTGAATTCAGGAAAAACCTGGAATGAATTCCAGTTCTTATACTTATTAGTTATGTAACCATGGACTAGTCACTTAACCTCTCTAGGGCTCAGTTTCCTTATTTATGAAATGTGGATGTGTCTATTTTATTGGACTGTTGTGAGAATCAAATAACATCATGTATCATGGCACAAAGCAAAGTCTGTAGAACTTGGAATCATGAGACCTAGCTCACATTCTAGTTCTATTGTTTTTACCTATGTGACTTGGACAACCGCTTCTCAGGGCCTCAGTTTCTTCATCTGTAAGGGGAAGAGGTTGGACAAAACAGCCTCTAAAATTGGTGCTATTTCTATCATCATCATCCTGTCATCCAAAGTGCTTTGCTAAATGAAAGGAGCTCTATTTGTCAGCTTCTTATATGGTACAGCTGATTGGTGAGGCAACCAAAACCAGTTTCCATAATTTTCAACTACCTACGGCATATGTGAAGAAAAATTATACCTAGGGACCAGTTTCCATTTCAATTTATTTCAATAAGCAGTTACATAGCACCTACTACAAGCAAGACATTATACTTGGCACTATGTTTAGAATTATGAAAAATAATATTGCTCCTCTCCTCAAAGAACTTATCATATAATAAAGGGGATATAAGAAGTACAGATAGGTAATATGACAAGTACATATTTGTAATATAAAGACAAAGAAAGACTTTAGAATTTAAACTTTAAATGATAAACTAGAAGAAATATGAGAAGAGATGGCTCATTTCCAGTAATGTGTATTGGGGAAGTTTTCATGAAATAGATGCTCCTTGAACTGGGCTTCCAAGCAAAGAAAGATGACAAAGGATCCTAATTTAGAGGTTATGGAAGAGTCCTCAGAGGATATTTAGTTCAGTCATCTGATTTTAAATATGAAGGTTAAGAAACTTATCCAGGGATATAGAGATAGTGAGAGGCAGAGGGAAGATTTGAACCCAGGGCTTCTGACTCCAAAATCAATGCTCTTTCCATTATATAATGTAGCTTCCCAATAAGGAAGAGATGTGGAGGGAGTGTATTTCAGAAACGAGAAGATGCAGTTTTAGATATTTACTCTCTAGAAGTAGAATAGGATGGGACAAAATTGAAAAAATACCAGGATTTTGTTTTGATTTAAGGTGCTTAAGGAGTAAGATGGGCCACTGAAGGAATCTAAGGATAGAACTGTCAGACATGGAGGAAGGAAACATAGAGGAAGCAGTGCAAAGAAAGCATGAAGAAAAGAGTATCAGGAAGGATAGTATAGTCATATCTCAGGAATTAGTGTTAGAAGGGGCCAGAGGCACCATTTTGTTTAATTGACACCTTAAAGGAATCATGCCATTAATAAAACTTTCAGTCTTTGTGTGTGTGTGTGTGTGTGTGTGTGTGTGTGTGTGTGTGTGTGTGTGTGTGTGTGTTTAATTGAATCTCCCTATCTTGCCCAGGTAAGAACTATAGTGGCTCCTCACTGATCATCACTGAATCTTTGACCTGTATTCTTGCCTATCTGGGCTTATTTGACCCTCCTTAGGCATCCTAGTGATCCTCTGCTCCTGGAAGCTCACCACATTGGTGCCAGATTTAGTGTACACACTCAGTTGATTCAGTTCTACCTAAGCTCAAAAATCTGGAACTTAAGTGATCCCCCATCCTAGGAGCAGAACAACCAAGGAGAATGAAGTCTTAGAAAAAAGACCTTGGGTTTAAAGATTAAGAAGTCAATGGAGAATGAGAAGAGAGTTATTTCATTAAAATAACCTGAATGGAAATCAGATTTCAGCCTAGTTGAGGAGTAATTGAGTGGTAAGGGCAGAAGCAGGAAGTAAATAGTACTCATTCTAGAAATATATTAGATGAAAGGAGGAAAAATGTAGGATGTTCACTTAAGAGTATAGCAGGGTTGGGGCAGCAGGGTAGCTCAGTGGAGTGAGAGTCAGGCCTAGAGACAGGAGGTCCTAGGTTCAAACCCGGCCTCAGCCACTTCCCAGCTGTGTGACCCTGGGCAAGTCACTTGACCCCCATTGCCCACCCTTACCAATCTTCCACCTATGAGACAATACACCGAAGTACAAGGGTTTAAAAAAAAAAGAGTATAGCAGGGTCAAGAGAACGATTTTTCAAGGATAGGGGAGATCTCTGATCAGGTTCATAGAAGGAAAATGTATCATTTGCAGGGCAGAGATTAGAGATTAGAGAGGTGAATTATTGAATAATAGAGCAACGTCTGAAGAATGATGGGATTGATATAGATAAAGAAGGGGCATCTTATCCTCTTAGCCCAGAGAGAAAGAGTAGGGAGATCTAAAGGAACAATTAACCTCAATCTTCTCAATAAAGTAGTTTAAAGTCAGTTGTTGGATGAAAGTGGTGGTAGTGGTGTTGAGGATATCACTGAGAGATTGAGGAAAAATGGAAAAGCTTAAAACAACTCCTCTGAGGAAATTTGATAAGGAATCAGCCTAAATGAAAAGAAAAATTGTGGAGAGAGTCAAATTCAGATTAGAGAATAAGTTTCTAATGAAACCAGAAAGAACTTTTTTCAGGACTTCCTCTAACAGTGTTCTTGAGCCCAGAATTGGTACAGAGAGGTGCTATTCTGAGAGTGAAGTGGAGCTGGGAATTAGAAAGGTATGAGCATCAGAAGGACCAGGAACAAAAGAACTAAAAGATGAATGATGGTACCTTGTCCAGGGCTGTGAAGGAAAGGAAATGGACTTAAAGCACCTTGAATCAAGTTCTTTAGCCATTCAGCTAAGATTGCTAAATTAAATTCAGAGCATTAAGTCTGTTGTCTAAACTTAGTTCCAAATAGCTGGACTTTTTCCATTTGGTTCTGCTGATGGACTGTGTGCTCTTAAGATGAATAAAGGAGCAGAATTACTGGAACACACCAGTGTTCCTGATTGAAGGTTGTGGCTCTTGCCAGAATTTTCTTGCCAAATTCTAACAGCCAGTGGTCCATGAAGTTCAGGAGCCTGAATCCAATAGGAACTAGGGCCAGATGTTTTAGAAAAAGGGGACAATGTGTTCTTTCCCTTACCATCTGGTGATTTGTGCATGTATGTCCTGAGGCCAAGGCACTGGCATCCTGGCTGATTCCCTGGAAGAAGACATGGTCTAGGCAGAAACTGGAAATCTTCACATTCCTATGTCCTCATTCCCTTTGGGATTTTGCTAAGGTGTTCATCTCAATAATTTCCCATTAGGAGAATATCCACGGAAGCCTTTTTTTTTCTCCATTAACTGAAGTTTTCTACACTATCATTGTTTGGATAAACCTGAACAGAGAACTGAAGAAAATTTGGTGAACTAGGGGACTCAGGTTTGGAGACTCTTTGGATTCTTCTTCAGGACTATTTTATCATTTCATTTCTTCTAAAAGTTTTATTAAAAATTAACATTGACTGTTAATTTATCTATGTAAGCTTTCCTAGTAAAAATGTACAATTAATTAATTTTAATGAGTAAAATTAACTTTTTCTCCCCCCTTCCCAGGGTTATTACTAGTCAGAAACCTACCTCCTCCTCTTTTTCCAAGTAGAAGCTTATTGTTAATGTTGTTGTATCTAACTCTTTGTGAATCCATTTAAAAGTTTTCTTGGCAAAGATACTGGAGTGGTTTGCCATTTACTTCTCCAACTTTTTTGACAGATGAGGAAACTGAGGTGAACAGGGTTAAGTGATTTTCCTAGGACCACACAGCCAGTAAGTTTTAAGGCCATATTTGAACACAGAAAGAAGAGTCTTCCTGACTCCAAGGCTTACTCTATCTACTGTGCCATCTAGTTGCTCTAAGTAGGAGCACTACCTTATAAACAAATAATTATGGCAAGGCAAAACAAATCAACACATTGTCTGTGTTAATAAATGCACGTCTAGTTTTATACCTTTTTGTTAACCACTTCTCTGATGAGAGGTGGAATGTATGATTTATCTTCAGCCTTTGGAAGTCACATTTAGTCTCTGCTTTGGTCAGTTTAAAAGTTATTTCAGACCTATTTTACCTCATCTTCTTATGGTGATCTTCATGTACATTTTTTTCTTTTTTCTCTATATCAGTTCATACAAAAATTTCCAAACTTTTCATCATTAGCCTTTGTGTGTGTGTGTGTGTGTGTGTGTGTGTGTATGAGAGTAGATTTTACCTGACCTCAATTTCTTCTGTGGTGTTATTCCTCTACATTTTTTTCTTCCCTTTCTGGACTTATAAGTCATGTGAAAATAGTTACGGATGAGAGGTATCCAAAGGGGAAGAAAGATCTGTGTTTGTATAGATGTTTTCTCTCTTCATATGAATACAGTGAACTATTGACAGGACGGTTGGATGCTCTGCAAGTACAAATTGAATAAATTTCTTTACTGAATTGAAAGGTAGATTCCTTTTCTTAGAGGTCAGGGATAAAGAGAAACATGTTAAGAGACATTGTGACTAAGTGGGAAGAGTGTGAATGTTAAAGTCACAGGATCTGAGTTCAAATCCCAGCTCTGAAACTTATCTTGTATTAAGACTCAATTTGGAACATCATTTTCTTCATCTACAAAATGAGGTGATTTGACTAGATGATTTCTAAAGATCCCTTATAGCTCCAAACCTATGATCTCATGACTTTTGGACTTCCTGGAGTTGAGGAGACAGCATGGCACAGTGAAAAGTTTGGATTCTCTGGGACTTCTGAGGAAGAAGTCATGCACTAGAGTGGAAAGAGGATGATATTTGGAGTGGAAGGACTTAGTTTTGAATCCTGGCTTTGCTACTTATGTCCTGTGTTAACTTTGGGCCTCAGCTTTCTCATTTGTAAAATGAGGGTTTGAATTAGGTGTTACAAAAATTCCCTTCTTTTTAGATCCTATTATCTTTAAGTGACCTTCCAGATCTAAGTCTTCTCATCCTAGTTGAATAGTGAGATTGTGAGCAGTCACTTTGCCATGCTGAAACTCAATCTCCAGAACTCAAAAATGGGGATGATAATCATACTTTCACTCTCACAAATTTGTTGTGTGGAAGGTCCTTTGTAAACCATTGGTTCATATATGTTTGAGTAATTATTATGAATGCTGGAAATTCTATGGGGAAACTTAGTAGTGACTGGAAAACTTTGAAGATTGATGAATGGACTAGGGACCTTTAAATATAGGGTTTGTTAGTAGTTTGTAATTGTTCCTCCAAGTATACATTATTATATGCTAGGCTAATGGTGAATTTCATCCATTAGCTTGTTTCCCAGTGGTCTAATTTTATTAGGTTCCTCAGGAGTTCCTTTCATGCTTCTCAACTCTTGAACAATCCAAAATGTGGTGTCTTCAGCAAAATCTGGCCACCTCATTATACTGTTATCCCTCTTCTAGGCCATTAGCCCTCCTCCAGGCTCCTAATAAATAAACACTGGTTCTAGGACTAAAACCCAAGAGGCCACGTGTTTAATTGCTTTCCATGCTGAGAAGCAGCCATTTATTAGCACTGTGCAAAAGTTGTGTTTTAAAACCCCAAACCACATGAAACACCACTAGTTTTGGGCCTGAGCCTAGCCGTGAAAGCAGCCAAGTTGCATCTGAACCTTGTTAGGCCCCCTGACCTTTCATGAAACCTCAAAGCAAACATGTTGGAGTCTCTGGATAGACTCAAACTTTCAGGACTGAGTGTTGTCGTTTGTTTGGTTTTGTAGTTGCACTTTTGTGGCAGCTCCTTACATCATGACTCTCTACTTCCGGTTTCCAAGAACTCCATGAAGTTGCCTTAAACACCCACTAAGATGTAGAGTTCCTTTTTTTGTCCTACAATAGGAGGTTGATCATTAACCTGGAGAAGTATGGGGGAAAGGGGTGGAAAACTGTACTTGATGTATTTGGAACTGGAGAACTCAAGATCAGATTCCAGTTTGGCTTTAGGTGACTCTAGGCAAGTCACTTCCCTTGACTGGCCCCCAGTTTATTTATCTGTAAAATAAGGACATTTGAATTAGATGGCTTGTAACTTCTCTTACAACTCTAAGTCAATTATCTCTTTGAAGAGCTTACTAGGCACTGTAGCCAGAGCAATTAGAACCTTAAAGCTACTATGTAAGATGATAAGATTTAGAGAAAGAAGAGGTCACCTTGTTTAGTAGCCTTTTATATTTTTTGCAGCTGAGAAAATTGAGATCCTGAGAAGTGACTGGTTCAATGTCACAAATGAAATAAGAAGCAGAGCTGGGATTTGAACCTAGGTCTGATGTCTCTAAAAGGTTCACCATTACTGATCTAGAATATATGGCTTCCTTGCTGTACCTTAAACAAAACATTCCATCTCTTGATTCTTGATATTTTCATTGGGTGTTCCTCTCTTCCCGAAATGCCTTTTCTCTTTATCTCTGCCTTCTGACTTCCTTCCAATCCAGCTAAAATCCCCCTCCTAAAGGAAGCCTTTCCTGATCTTCTTTAACTCTAGTACCTTCCCTCTATTTGATTATTTCCAATTATCCTGTATTTATTTTGTTTATTTATTTATTATCACTTCCATGCTTTCTCCCCATTTGACTGTGAGCTCCTTGAGAACGGAACTGTTAGTGATTCTTTGTATCTCTGGCACTTCATACAAGGTTGCAGAGTTGGGAGGTGTGTGTGTGTGTGTGTGTGTGTGTGTGTGTGTGTGTGTTTAATTGGTGTTTAATAAATTTTCATTGACTTTGTGGGTGGATTACTGAAAGACTTTCAGTATTTTATCATCTCCCCACATTTAGTAAGAACTCATTCTATGTTTGGGGCAGCTGGATGGCTCCATGGATAGAGAGTGAAGATAGGAGCTCCTGGATTCAAATGAGGTTTCTCTTACTTCCTAACTTGTGATCCTGGGCAAGTCACTACACCCCAGTTCCCTGGCTCTTACCAATCTTCTGCTTTGGAACCAATACTTAGTATCAATTCTAAGAGAGAAGGTAAGGGTTTAAAAAAAAGGACTCATTTTATATTTAATCAAATATTTTCTGTGCTAGGCACATTTAGGTCTTAGTTTTTGTCAGCTTCTAGAAAGGGATTTCAGAAATCTCTTTCAATGACAATGATACACATTTACATATTTCCTTTTTGTTTAAAAAGTATTCATGTAGCTTATTTCATTAATTCTGACTATAGCCCTATGAATAACAGGATTATTCGATACTTTTTATAGACAATGAAAGTGAGAATTAGGGCAAGTAGTTGATATCCCTATAGGCAATGGCAGAGCTAACATTTTTAAACAAAGATCTTGTTTCAGGTTAGCATTATTGATTCTATACCAGTCTTCTGGTACTATTATACTCACCTGAACTTGTTGGTCTTCTAAGGTAAAAACAGTGGTTTTAGGTTAAATTCACTTGTGACACGAAAATGAGGTTGGCTTGAGACAAAATTGTGAAATAAGCCAAATTAATCTTTCATTCACGATCCCCCCTTTTCTATCTCCCCCGCAACCTCCAGCAGTCACAGTGCTCAGTGCCTTCATTTTGTTCCCTTGTTGTTTATGTGGGCCATTAACATGTGTTGTTGTTCAGTCATTTCAGATGTGTCTGACTCTTTGGGAGTTTCTTGGCAGATATTGGAGTGGTTTGCCATTTCCTTTTCCAGCTCATTTTACAGATAAGGATACTGAGGCAAACAGGGTTAAATGATGTGCCTAGGAAGACACAATAAGTTTTGTCTGAGGATGCCAGTCTATTGCACCGGCTAGATGTCCCTCATTAGTATGTGTGAAATCTTCTCTTCTTAGATTAAAAATATTTGGGGAATCAAGTTGTGGTACATGATTGTAATAGAATGCCAAAAGAGATGATAAAGAAGATATGACAAAAGACCTGAAAAGTCTTATAGGAAGAGATGCAAAGTGAAGTAAGCAGAACCAGGAGAATGTTGTCTGTATACAGTAATAACAATAATGTATGGTGATCATCTGTGAATGACTTAATGATTACCAACAAGACAAGAATCTAGGGCTACTCCTAGGGACTCATGAAGAAAAAAGATCTCCATGACCATAGAAGGATCAATTGGAATCTAAATGCAGATCAAAATATGCCATTCTTCACTTTATTTCTTCTATGAATTTTTCTTTAGTTTTAAGCATTATGTGTCTTGTTTCACAACATGACAAACTGGGAAATATGAATTATATGATAATATATGCATAATCTCTCTCATATCACTTGCCTTTTTTGGAAAGGGGGAAGAGTGGGAAATAGGGGAGGAAAATGAGAGATAGGATATAGCTAATGTAAGAATTTGTTTCTCTTGGATGAGTATATTTATTATTATTTATTACGAATTTACAACAAATCACACATGTTACATTGTTGTTATGTTACATATCATACTTAAAAAATAAGTGGTAAAACAAATTAGAAACACTTAAAAATGAAGGGACTTCTATGATGTTTTTTATTTTTATTTAATTTATATATTATTTTATTATAATTTATTTTTTTATAAAATCATTTTAAAAATGAAATATATGAAGCCTAGATAGGTGAAATGATTAACTTATATTTCCTTTCCATCAAAATTTGTCTGTTTGGTGTCCCATTTCTGAGGCTCTTGATGGATGGTATTCATGACTGGAGTATGGTAATAGAAAGGTATGCCTATTAAAAGAAAGTAATAGATTAAATAAAGGGGGGTGATAGTATATAGCCTTGTTTGTATCTAGGAGTTATAATCATGAATGGAAATATATGAACCAGAGGTTGTGTAATAGAAAACATTTGGTAAAGATGAAAAAGAGTGACATTACTTTGGGCATATATTATAGACTGTGAGGTCAGAAGCAGAAAATTGATGGCAAATTCTGAAGTAGATCACAAAACTGACATAGAGACAGAATCAAGTACTGATTTTTGTTGTTGGTTCAGTCATTTTAGTCATGTCTGACTCTTCATGATTCCATTTGGGATTTTTTTGGCAAAGATACTAGTGTGGTTTTCTGTTTCCTTTTCCAAATCACTTTATAGATGAGGAATTTGAGGCAAAAAGGCTTAAGTGACTTTCCCAGAACCAAATAGTTAGTATCTGAGGTCAGATTTGAAATCAGGTCTTCCTGAGTCCAGGCCTGGCACTCTATCCACTGCATCACCTAGCTGCCCCATGTGCTTAGAGTAGTGATAGAGGACTCAAAATATCTGCTAATTTTATACAGGTTCTCACTGTGCTGAAAAGAGAAAACTGAACAATCCTTTATTTACTTGCTAAATAAAAGAATGGGGAAGCAACAGTAAAAGCTTACTACTATGGATTTTATTTTGACATGTAGAGGAACTGGTTGATGAAGTTTAAATTGTATAAATCTTGAAAGTAACTTGTATTATCTTAGAGTTTCTGATTTGTGTGTAAGTTTTTCAAGCAAAAGTACACTCTTGTTTAGGTGATTTGAACAGAAACATTGATGTCTTACTCTTATTTTCTAGAGTCAAGGAGAAATGATAATATACCTTGATAATCTCTTTATCTCTCTCTGTCTCTCTCTCTATCTCTATCTTTGTCTCTGTCTCTGTCTCTCTATCTCTGTCTCTGTTTCTCTCTCTCTGTCTCTTGTCTCTCTCTCACACACACACACAGAAAATGGGTCACATCAACTATCCATATTAAGAAAAAAAAATTATTGAGCCATAGTACATGCTCACTGTGGTGAATGCAAAGGAAGAATAAGGTCCCTTAAGGACTTTGCTAAATGGAATAGTCAGGTGTGTAAATTTCTGGTGACCATACCTTAAATATCTAGTTCTAACTCTTACACAGGGAAGACTTTGTGGAAGAGATAAGTTTAAACTAAGCTTGTAGGCAGAGAAAAGGATATGAGGTCCATTTTAAGCTAGAAGAATAATGTGAAAATATGATCAAAGCAGAGAGTAGGCATGGCATCTGAGGAGAACATAGAGATTGTTTATAAAGGCCATGGTTGTATCACAAAATCTGTGACATCAGGTGCTAAAGCAAATCAGTCTGATTCAACAAGCATTTAATAAACACTTACAATGCATAAGGTATTGCTTTATGTTTTTAGGATATAAAGACCAAAAATACCTCAACAAAAATATAGTCTCTTCCTTCAAGGAACTCATGTTATACTGAATGGATGCAACATGCAATCAGCGACATGCTGATTTGAGAATGAGATGGGAGAGAGCATCAATACCTAAGGGGATCAGGAAGGTTTCCTAAAGGAGGTAGAACAGGGGTGTGGTCCTGAAATGAACTGGAGTTGTAAGAGACAAATTAAGCCAAGTTTCAGGGATGAAATTCAGCCTGTGTGAAGTTACAGAGGTAGGAGATAGAGTACAGGGAACTGCAAGTTGGACAATTTGGATGGACCATGAAGAGTAAGAGTAGAGATGTGCAATCAGTCTGAAAGGTAGGTGGGAACAAAAAAAAAAAAAAGATAATTTTTTATTTATATCTTCTCTGTCACCAAGTTTTTTGGCTGTATCCTTTTCCCTGCTCCACCCCAAGATCATTCTTTAAATATTTTTAAAAGAAAGAAAAAGAGGAAGCAGAGAAAAAAATTAGTAAAACCAATCAACATATTGAAAAAAATCAATTGGCCCCCACTTCTGCAAAGGAGCAAGGAGGAGATATCTTTTTATATTACTTCTTTGCTTCGAATATTGTTCTCATGAAAGACTTTACATGTCAACTGTATGGAGATGAGGCTTGTATTTTATTCCAGAGCCTATATGGAACCATTAGAGTTTTTTGGGCAGGGGAATGACATGGTCATACTCATGGTTTAAGAGAGTTCTTTTGTCACTTTCCTTTGTGGAAGATGGATTGAAGGGGAAAGATTTTGAAGAGAAGTTATCTAAGTTGGAAGCTATTAATGGTCTAATGAGAGGAAATGATGTCCTGAATTAAGGTAGAGACTGTATGAGAGGAGAAGAGAGATGGATACAGGAAATGTTGTAAAGGTGGAATTGATATTATTTAACAATATGGAGGGTAAAGGAAAGGGGAAGATCAAGGGTGACTCTGAAGTTACAAACCTAGGATATGAAAGATGGTGGTTTTCTCAATAGAGATATGGATATTTAATGGTAGAATAGATTTAAGGAAAAGAGTGAGAAGGTGATGAGTTCTATTTGGGGCCCTTTGAGATACATATCGATCATTCAGGTGGAGAAGACCAGCAAGCAGTTGGTAATAAAGCTGAGAAGACAGACTTGGGCTGATTACATAGATTTAAGAGTTGTCTCTGTAGAGATGTATAAAAATAAAATAGATGAGTACCCAAAAAAAGGGCAAAGAACTAGAAAATAAAGGTTCAAAATTGTTTCTAGATACTTTCGATAGATGTTATCAAAGTATCTTCAGTAGTAAGTGAAGTGAAGCTCAAGGATGAACTTCCCTTCAGGGCCAGGTGCAAGGAATGCTAAAGAGACTCTTGTTTATGAAAAATAAACAATTTATTTAAATATATATAACACATATGTATAGAAAATATATACATAGAAAAATATATATAGAAAAAAGATTTCTAATTCTAAGGGATTCTAACTCCACCCAAATAAACGCCCTGGTCCCACAAGGAACTGCTTCTCCTATGGTTCACAGGCTACACTAATCCTCCCTCATATAACTAACCAAATTTATACTATTCTAAATAAATCTAACCATTCTAACTCTTAACCTAGGCTTTAAGTTACAAAGATAACCAAGGCTAGCTGGTTGAGTCTCCACAAGAATCAAGTTAGGACTCTTTGCCTTAACTGACTCAGAGTCCAAACCAAAGACCAGGTTTTGTTTGGTCTTTTCAGAGTTTAACCAAAGTATACACATCAACAGATAAATGAATAGTGTTTCCCAAGTTGGAAAAGAAAATACTCCACTCCTTCAAGTCTTTCCCTCAGACAGAGATAGAGAGAGGGAAAGATGTTACCTTCTCTAGCCCTGAGAGAGAAAGAACCTGCATGTGGCTCTGTCAACTGTCAAATAACAGTTATAACTGTCAACAGTTGAAATTAACACACTCTCTCAGCTCTATTTGAAACTTCAATTCTTCCTCAGCTGGCTTCTGTACTTCTTATCTTTAAACTAATAAAACAATATTTATTTTCTAATATCATCCTTATAGTTTATAATTGAACCCTTGGGAGCCAATGAAGTCATACTGAGAGGAGAAGAAAAAAGCCCAGAACAAAGCTCCAAAGGGAGCAGCATATAGATAATCATAATGAGGAGATTAAGCTAGATGACATTTCAAGTCCCTTCTAGTTTTAAATATAAGACCTTATTTTGTGTAGAGTAGTAGCATAGAGGAATGAGATGCAACTGCTATAGAAATTACAGTTTCTTGGAACCATAAGTGAGAGTTGATTGCCAGGTAGACATGAAAGGTAGATGAGCAGCCCTGAAAAGGGCTTGGCAAGCCCTCATGCCAGAGGTGCTAGCTACTCATTGGTTAGGCAAAATAGGTTTGGAGAAAGGAATAGCCATTTCCTATAGCTTTTCATGCTCTAGAGCTATTTCTGGAACTCCATTCATCATCATCATCATTCTAGAAATTGAGTCTCATTGGGCACCCAAGATGTCATGTTCTTCTAGTCCAAGACTCAGCAAACAATGGAGGATATTTTGTCCCACTTGTCCCCACTTCCTACACCTACCAGCCACTTCTCTTCCCTACCTTGAAAATTCATGAATTATTCTGACGTGGTTTATGGCCTTTGGAGTCATGAGATTGTGTGAAATAAAGGAGATGTCAGCAATGCAATGATCTGGAATAATCCTGAAAGATTTATGGGGAATGATATCCATCTCCAGAGAAAGAACTATTGGAATTGTCTTTCACATCTATGCATTTGTGGTTTTATTTTAGGGTTTTGGTTATGTATGACTTTGCTCTTACAACAATGACTAATATGGAAGTAAGTGTGTTTCGCAGGATAATAAAAATTAAATGTAAAAAAGAAAGGAGATATTCCACAGACTTCAAATTCATCTCTGGCTTTGGGTGAAATTGAAATAGAGGGATGGGGGAACCAATGTCAGGTACCTTGGAGAGAGCCCTGGGTAGATTTCCCAAACTGGCTGAAGGAGATGAGCCTATAGTGGAAGGTCCTGGCAGGTCTAGAAAGGAGAAATGGGGACAAATAAGGGAGGAAGGTAACAGAAGGGGATGTGGTTATGTTGGGGATCATGAAACCCTCAGTGTGGGTCTAATCTTTTTCCATTTTGTTGCTAGAAGGTAAATGGACCAGAAAAGGAAGTAGTTAGGAAGACATATTAAGGGGAGAGAGACTGATAGCTTCTGGGTATCTAGAGTAAAACAATGGAGAAGTCAGCATTCTTATGTTTATAGCTTTTAATCAATTTCATCAAGTCAAAAGGAACCAGAAGTGATTCTAGTCAGTCCACTAATAATTTTCATCCCTGAAGACTCTTTACAAACAATCATCTCTGTGATGGGAATGACTCAATGCCAATAATTTATGGGGGGGTAGCATTGATACTGTCTCAAACAAGCTTCCTTTCCTATTAGGTGATTTGGGAAGAATTCACATCCTCCCACTCCCGCAGTTTTCTCTGGCAATAAAGATGGTAATTTTGGCTGGGGTGTGTAAATCAGTTGTCATTTGAATCTCTCTTAAAAAGCCCCAAAAGCTTAGCATGAAACTGGATGCTTTACTTTTGCACAAACTGTGGATAAGCACAAAAGGGGGCCTGGGATAAATACTTCATAGATGTCTTCTGGGCACAGTGGCTTCAGAGATGTGTACACTGTGTATTTTGAAAAAAAATAAAACAGAAATATAATTTTAAAAGTCCCCAAACTTTGTGGTACTGGAATCAATTATAATGACCATAATATTTTATCCAACTCCATAATTTTGCCCTTCTTGAGTTTAATGAAGTGTCTTGTTTGAATTTTTTATGACAGAAAATCATTGTAAGAAAGAACAGCAGAATGTGTGCCCTTACAGTCCGTGTACCCAGGGTGTTAAGGGAGGAATTCTACTCAGATAAACACAGAAGACTGGCACTGAACAGACCTCAGAGCATGTCTAGTCCAGTCCATCTCTGAACAAGAATCCTCTTTACAACATTCTTATTGTTATTTAGACATTTCAATCGTGTCTGATTCTTTGTGATTCCATTTGGGGTTTTCTTGGCAGAGATACTGGAAGGTTTGTCAGTCCCTTCTCCAGCTCATTTTACAGATTGAGGAAACTGAGGCAAACAAGCTTAAACATGACTTGTTCAGGTTCACACAGTTAATAAGTGAGGACACATTTGAGCTCATATCTCCCTATTTAAGACCTGGCTGCCACCTAACTGCCTCTTACAATATGCCCAACAAGTTATCAATTAGCCCCTGCTTGAAAACTTACCATGGGACAGGTATGAGGGAAGAATCACTCACTACCTCTAGGTAGCATATACTACTTTCAGACAGTTGTAATTGTGGGCAATGTTTTCTTAATTTTAAACACAAACATTTCTTTTTAGATTATGATCATTACATGTATATTTACTTTATTGCACCAAATAGAACAAGTTTATTCCCCCTGCAGGGATTAGATTAATCATCCTTATCTCTATGTGATGTCATAGCTTGTGCTGCCTAGGTAAAGATTCCTTCCTCATCCCTGCCCCACTATAAATTTTTCAAGCAAGATCTAATTGCCAAATTTTTAGGAATATTGTAAGGGGCAGCTAGGTAGTGCCAGGTCTTAAGTCAGGAAGTCCTAATTTCAAATCCAGTCTTTTTATCTATACCTATGATGATTCTCAGATCTTTATATCTAGCCCAAATCTCTGAGTCCCCCCCTAATCATTTGTAGCTCATCCCCAGTTGCCTGTTGGATATTTCAAATGGGGTATCCTAGAGACATTTTAAATAACACATCTAAAATTGAACTTATCTTTCATCCTAAGCCCTCTGCTCTTTCAAACTTCTCTATTTTTGTAAATAGCACTTTCATCCTTCTAATTTTTCAAGTTCATAATCTTAGTATTATCCTGGACTCATTCTCTCTCATCCAATCTGTCCAACTAGTTGTCAACACTTAACATTTCTACCTTTACAACATCTCTTTAGTATTCCTTGCCTTTTCTTCTCTCCAATATATATCATTTTAGTTCAGGTTCTCATCCCCTCCCATCTAGATAATTACAATAACCTCTTAATTGGTCTTCCTGCTTCACTCAGTTAGTAAATCCTGTACACTTTCTCCATAGAAATTTTCCTTAAGATATAGTCATGTGACTCCCCTACTCAACCAATTCCCTTGGCTTCCCTATTTTGTCTCCACAATATAAAATAAAATTATTTTGTTTAGCTTTCAAAGCCTTTTATAACCTATGTTTCCAGCCTCATAGACATTAGATAAGACTCAGTTGCCATGTCATTCTAATTCCTCACTGACACTGCATATATCCAAACAATTGTCAAATATTGTCATTGCAACTTTCTTAACGTCTCTTGTATTTGTCCCTTGATCTCTACTCACAAAGCCACAACTTCAGCTCCTCATGTCCCATCATGGTGGTTGTTTTTCTTCATATTTGAGGACCAGAATGACATTACTATATTGGGGATCAATGTACAGTGTGTCTGATTGTGGTTAATAAGACCAAATGAGCATGGAAGGCTCTACCACAACTTAGGTACAAATAGCCCAAATGAACATTTGACATGGAGTTATTTCTACATTTGCATATCTCATGTTTCTTTGGAGCTGTTGCAATTCTGCTTTGCTTATAGAGCACAGCACTTTCTTTGATGTGAATATGTCATGCAGGATGGTTCTGTGCCAGTGCCTTCCATGTCTCACAATGGATATTAAAGTTCTTCAGAGAGATCTTGAGAATGTCCTCATATTGCTTCTTCTGACCTCTGTTTTGGCATTTGCCTTGTGCGAGTACCCCATAAAATATTCTGTTCTTTTCCGTCTTGTGAAAATTGGGACATTTTCCCATCTTTAATCTTGTATTACCTCTCAGTCAACACAATTCTAATTGGAGGAGATAACCCATATAAGAAAGAGGTATCAGATAAAGAGCAGATGCAAAGACCTGGGAATACTTAGCATTTATCAGAACAACTATCCTGTAAAGTTGGGAGCATGAAAGGAAGTGGCCCATCACCAATGAGAAGGGGGAAGTAGGTCTAAGGTCCAGAGTAAAACAAAGATTCTTTTTTTAAACTTTTACCTTTTTTCTTAGAATCTGTGCTAAATATCAACTCTAAGACAAAAGAACAGTAAGGGCAAGGCAAATGGGTTTAAGTGACTTCCAAAAAGCCACACAGCTAGGATATGTCTGAGGCTAGATTTAAACCCAGGTCCTCTTAACTTTAGGCCTGGTGCTCTAGCCATTTTGCTATCTAGCTGCGCCCTTAGAATAGAGATTCTTTCCCTCCCCCAGGAGAGGGGTCTAGGAGTCTGCATCGCCAGGTTGTATTGCTGATCCCCCCCATTTGAGGGCAGGAACTACCTTTCTACTTATTCCTATTCATAGTACTTAGCTCAGTGTCTAACAATAGTACATGCTTAATTTATGCTTGTTGACTGACTGGAAAGAGGAAAGAGGCATTGCAGAAAGAGAGGTGGTATGGTCTGGAGTGACTTGAAGCAGAGAAGGGAACTTGCCAGTCTTTGATGGGGTGTTTCAGGTCCTCCTTGATAAGAGAAATGGTGGCCTATTGACAGAGGTAGGAGATTCTCATTAGAGCCAGATTACTAGCACAAGATTGTAAATTTGGAATTAGAAGGGGCATCTAGTCTAAGACAGTTTTACAGAGGAGAAAACTAAGACCTTAGAAGGGTTAAGTGATATTCTCAAAGTCACAGAGGTAATGAAATTACAGGGTCACAATTGAACCCATGTCGACTATGTTCAGATCTAGCACTTTCCATCAAATCACACTGCTTCTTAACTCATATGGATTGTTTATGGTCAGTCAGAATTCTTAAGTACCTATTGAAAAAGTAGAAGAGTTTTATTGTGTTCCATACTGCCTTATAGATCAAATCTATTGAATGCATTAATAAGAGAGGACATCTGGTATAGATAGAAAGGCTGATCTTGGAGTCAGGAAAAACTCCATGATACATTATTGTGTGACCACATGCAGGTCAGCACCCTGGACAGCGCACGAAGATAAGTTACATAAGATTGTTGATTTGTTTTTGTGGAGGGAGTTAATACATTGACCAAAACAGGTCTGGACCAAAAAAGGTTCCAAATGATTATATATCAGATATTAAGAGTAAATGTACAGAGAATTACATTTTAATTCAACTAAATAATCAACATTTTAAACTAAAATAATTAGTATAGAGTAACTGCTTTATTTTACAAAAGAGGAAACTGAGGTTCAGGGAGTATAAATAACTTTTTATTCTATTCTTATTATGAACCTGAATATTTCTGCATACGAAGGACAGAAAAATAGGATTGTTTGTGAAATCGTGAATCTATTATGTATAGTTTATTTTTTAAGTACTATTAAGTCACACGTGGTAGAATCAAGACTTTCCTCCTTGCTTGATCCCTCTTTAAATTTCTTTCTCTACTCTTCTGTGTATTTCTGAAATGTTTCATCAACATAATTTTACTCATTTTTATCATTATCACCACCCCTCACTCTTCTTGCCCACAATGCTTCTTTTCCCTAAATAAAGTTCTCCCTTCCTGATAATAAATAAGTATAGTCAAAACAAATCTCTATTATATTGGTTGCGGTTGAAAATTCATGCCTTGTTCTACAGCCATGTTATGGGAACATAACTCATCATCAGTCTTCTAGAGTTGTGGTTTGATCGTTCCATTTATCATAACTCTGAAGTCTTTCAGAAATTTTTTTCCTTTACAATATTGTGGTCATTGAATAAATTGTTCTCCTGATTCTACTCTTTTCTCTCTGTATGAGTTTATGCACATTTTCTGAGGTTTCTCTTAATTGGTCCCTTTCAAAATTTCTTAGAGCTAAATAATATTCTATTATATTCACAAATAATTGTCTGTTCATCCTTTTAGCAATGAATTTTTTACATTTTTCTGTTCTGCTATTGTGTAGGTACATTTCCTGCCTTCCCTTACCTCGTGTATATTTTTTTCTTGTTCTGGATCCACAATAAAATCAACTCTGTCACTCCTCCTGGAAAAAGGATAATAATTTAATCCGTATTTATTCCATTCATCATCCTTTGGATTTTCCAAACCAATATGTTCCTTCTTGGTTACTACTTACCCAAATGTATTTTCTTTCTCATTAGAATCTGCATGGAATGCTGTCACTTTTGTATTTGTACAACCAGAACTTAGCACAGTGTTTGGCACATAATAAGGGCTTCACATAGAGGCAGCTAGGTGGTGCCATGGATTGGGTTCTAGGCCTGGAGTCAGGAAGACCTGAGTTCAAATATGACCTCAGAAACTTACTGGCTATGTGATTGTGTGCAAATCACTTAACCTTGTTTGCCTCTGTTTCCTTATTTGTAAAGTTAATGAGAGAAGGAAATGGCAAATGATTCCAGTATCTTTGCTAAGAAAATCCCCAAAGGCATCATAAACAGTTGGACATGACTGAAAACAACTAAACAACATTTGTTTGAACATTATGAGAGCTTAACATATGTCTTTTCACTTACCCATCCATCCATTCTTGCGTTGGGTTGTTTGTTCATATAGATCCTCCATCCCCCTTCCCTTGCTTTGCTCTCATTGGGAAATATGTCTTGCTTTTCTTCTGATTTTAACATGATTGGTTTTGTTTGTTTAAAAATTTTAATTTTATATAATAAAAATTATCTGTTTTACCTCTCATAATCCTCTCTATCTCTTGTTTGGTCATAAACTCTTCTTTGCATAGATATGATAGGTAATTTCTTTTTCCGCTAATTTACTTATATCACCCTTTATGTTCATATCAGGTGCCCATTTTCAATTTATCTTAGCATATGACATAAGATGTTGGTCTATACCTAGTTTCTGCTAGACTATTTTCTAGTTTTTCCAATAGTTTTTTGATCAAATAATAAGTTGACCTAAGAACTAAGATTTGTCTATTATTCTACTCATTTTTTTAAACCCTTAACTTCTGGTTATTGACTTATAGGTGGAAGAGTGGTAAGGGTAGGCAATGGGGGTCAAGTGACTTGCCCAGGGTCACACAGCTGGGAAGTGTCTGAGGCCAGATTTGAACCTACGGTCTCCCGTCTCTAGGCCTGGCTCTCCATCCACTGAACTACCCAGCTGCCCCCTACTCATTTGTTTTTGTATATTGTTTACCTAATCTTTTCCCTTGGTCAACTTTCACCTAATTTTTTCACCTAATACTATTTTCATCTAATACTAATATTTTTCACCTAATACTAAATAGCTTTTTATGATTATAGCTTTGTAGTACAGTCTGACTAGACCCTTTCACCCTTCTTACTTTTTTCCTTCATTCTCTTTGATAATCTTGAGTTTTTAATTTCCCTCAAGATGAATTTTGTTGCCATTTTGTGCATATATATATATATATATATATATTCAGTATTGAAAATCAATCATTGTTCATGGTACCTTTTAGCAAAATTTAGTCTTCTTGTTTATTTATTAATTAGGTCTACTTTTGCTTTTATTTTTCTGAGATAATGATTGCCACCCCTACCTTTTTTACTTTATATGAAACATAATTTTGTTCTAGCCCTTATTTTAACTCTATTGGTATCTTTCTGTTTCAAGTGTGTTTTTTTAATAAGTCACATTTTGTTTCAATTCTAGTTTCTAATGCATCCTGCTATTTTCTTCTATATTATAAGTTCATTACATTCACACTAATAGTTATGATTACTATCAGTTTCCTTCTTTCACATTTTCTTACATTTATCCTTTTATTTTTTACCTTATTCCCTCCTTGAGAATTAGTTTTGCTTCTGACTGCTGCCTCTTTTAATCCAACCTTTCTCTTGTTCCCCTCCCTTAACCCTTTTCCCTCATACTCTACTACTGGGAAAGAGGAATTTGTGTACCTGATTTTATGTATGTTTATTCTTCCCTTCTTGAACCAGTTCAGAAGAGAGTGAGGTTCAAGTGTTACCTGCTCCATCACTCTCACCACCCCCTTCAATATATGAACTCTTCCTTATGGGTCTCATTTATATTAAGTAATTTTTCTCATTATTCACTTTTTGTCGCTCTTCTCAGTGCATACTTCTGCCTCTATTCTTCTGCTTTTCTATTTTTCTTTTGAGATCTTCCCAGTATAATAGAACCATGCCCAGGCCCTCTGTGTAATTAGCTGTTAAGAACCCTACTAATGATAAAGTCCTGAGGGGTTATATGCATCCTCTCCTTATATAAGGTAAACAGTTTAACCTTTTTAAATTGTATGATTTTTACTTCATGTTTATCTTTTTTTAAATACTTCTCTTGAGTCCTATGTTTCAATGTCACTGTTTTCACCTCTGTACTCTTCATCAGGAATGTTTGAGGTTTTGTTTCTTATTCTGTTTACTATTTAATATTCTATTTACTTCTATTGCTCTTTTATTTATTAAATGTCCATTTTCTCCCTATAGTATTATACTCTGTTTTGCTGATATGCTATTTTTTTTGCTATAATCCTAGGTTGTTTGCATTCTAGCATATCATATCCCACAGCTTCCATTCCTAGTAGTAGCTGCTAAATCTTGTGTGATCCTAATAGTGATTTCTGGATATTTTAATTATTTTTTTTCTGAATGCTTGCAGTATGTTTCACTTAATCTAGGAGTCATAGATTTTGGCTACAATATTAATGAGAATTTTCAGTGTGGAATTTCTTTCAGGAGGTAACTGGTGAATTCTTTCAATTTCTCCATTACTCTCTGGTTCTAAGATTTCTTGGCACTTTTCCTCTAAAATTTCTCAAAATATGATGAGTAGCCTCTTTTTGTTTCTTTTCATGGCTTTCAGGCAATCCAGTGATGCTTAAATTATCTCTATTTTATCCATTTTCCAAATAAATTGTTTTTCCTATTAGATATTTCACATTTTCTTTTATATTTTTCAGCTTTAAAATTTAACTTTAATATTTCTTGGTATCTCATGAAGTCATTAGCTTTCATTTGGCCTCTAATTATTAAGAAATTCTTTTCTTCACTGGTTTTGTTCCTTTTTTATGAAGTTGTTAATTCTCTTTTCATAATGTTCTTGAGTAATTCTCATTTCTTTTCTAATTTTTTCCTTTACAACTCCTATGTGTTCTTTAAAGTGATTTTTTTTACTCTTTTTAAATCTCTTTAACTTTTCTAAGAAACTGTTGGGATTGTGTCCAGTCTGTGTCCCCCCTCTTTTTAAAATCTTTATCTTTTGTCTTACAATCAACACTGAGTATTGGTTACAAGGCAATTGATGTTTAGTGACTTGCCCACACATTGGTCACAGAGGCAGAAAGTGTCTAAGTCCAGATTTGAACCCAAAACCTCCTGTCCCTAGGCTTGCCTTTCTATCCACTGAACCACCTAGCTGCCTCTATACTTTGTTTTCAAGTCTTGAGTTTCCTTGTCACCATAGTAAGTCTTTATGGTTGGATTCTTTTTTTTTTGTTTGTTCATTTTTCTAGACTCTTTCTTGATTTTGGACTTTACATTGTTAGGTTCTTCTCACTTCTGGGACAGAATGTCTAGCCCGAGATTGTGTCTTTTTATGACCTTTCTATCTTTTCACATTTCACACTGGGGGTTCACCAGTTTTTGTTACTTTCAAGGTTTTGTGATTTGAGGAGAGATTTGTTCACTGCCCTTCTGTTATGAGATCTGCAAATTCATGACTCATATTTTGGTCTCTTGGAGTGTGTGTGGTTGAGTTTCAGTAGATTGTTGCACTATTAGCTTGTTGAGTTCAGGTTCAGTGTGACTTAGCTTCTCTACTCCCCTTCAATGTTGGTTTCTTATCCTAATTATTCAACTACAGGCTTATATTTTGGGCTAAATGTTAGAACTGATTATTTATTTTACTGCCAGGTTCAGCACCACACAGCTAAGTTTTAGGAATTCATTTCTTGCTTTGTACACAACTAGAGTCTCTCTCTGTCTCTTTCTGTGTGTGTCTGTCTGTCTCTGTTTCTCTGTCTCTTTCTTTTTTCTCATCTCCATCCCTCACTGAGTACCAATTCACTCTACCCTGACACCATGACCTGGAACTGGGTAATGCTGATTCAGGGACCCTTGGGGATCTCTTTATGCCTTGTACTTGTAACCCATGTGATTCATCACAGTTTCTGTACAATCCCTGGCTACTAGCACACTCCTCATTACTATTGCTGCTCTGTTACGCCATGCTCCTGGCCAGCTCCTGGCTCAGTGTCCATAGATCTCTCAGTGTATCCTTCTTTTTCTTTAAAAAATTATTCATTGGTTATTAAAGTTCGAAGTTGTCTCCCTCCATCCCTTCCCATTCCCTACTAGAGGAGGCATCATTTATACATATACAAAATATATATAAAGGGTCATAGAAGAATAAATTAAAAATTGATTGGAAACTAAATAATCTAATTCTAAAAAAAGGTGGGTCAACCAACATATTATAGAAACAATAATTTCATTAAAGAGAATGACTATGAAAAGACAACATACCAAAATTTATGGGATACAACCAAAGCAGTATGTAGGGGGAAAACTATATCTATAAACACATCAAAAATAGATTAAAAGCAGATTAATGAATTGGTCATGCAACTAAAAATACTAGAAAGAGAATAAATTAAAAATCCCTAATTAAACACCAAATTGGAAATCCTAAAAATAAAAGGAGAAATGAATAAAATTGAAAGTAAGAGAGCCATTGAACTAATAGAGGAAACCATTTAATTTTATTAAAAAAACACAAATAAAATAGGACATTAGTTAATTTGATTTAAAAAAGGAAAGAAGAAAATAAAATTACCATTATCAAAAATGAAAAGGGCAAATTTATCAGCAAACGAAAAGGAAATTAGAGTAATATTTGGAGATATTTTGCCCAATTATATTCCAATGAATCTGACAATCTAGGTGAAATGGATAATTATTTACAAAAACATAAATTTCCCAGATTAATAAAAGAGGAAATAAAACATTTAAATAGTCCCATCTCAGAAAAATAAATTGAACAAGCCATCAATGAACTCCTTATGAAAAAATCTCCTGGGCCAGATGGATTATACAAGTGAAATGTATCAAACATGTAAAGAACAATTAATCCCAATACTACATAAACTATTTAGGAAAATAGATGAAGTAGGAGTCCTCCCAAATTCCTTTTAACACAAATATGGTGCTGATACCTTAGTCAGGAAGAGCAAAAACAGAAAAAGAAAATCATAGGCCAATTTCCTTACTTCATATAGATACAACAATTTTAAACATAATACCAGCAAGAAAACTATAGCACAAGGATCATTGATTTGTGACCAGGTGGGATTCATACCAGGAATGAAGGGCTGGTTTAACATCAGAAACATTGTCAGTATAATTGACCATATCGATAATAAAACTAACAGAAATCACATGATTAGCTCAATTCATACAAAAAAAGGCCTTTGACAAAATACAACACCTGTTCCTATCAAAAACACTAAAAACATAGAATAAATGGGACTTTCTTTAAAATAATAAGTAGTATCCATCTAAAACCTTCAGCAAGTATTATCTGCAATGGGAATAATTAGGAGCCTTCCCAATAAGATCAGTTGTGAAGCAAGGATACTCATTATCATCACTATTATTTAATATTATACTAAAATGCTAGCTTTAGCAATAGAGAATAAAAAGAAGTTGAAGCAATTAAAGTAGGCAATGAGGAAACTAAGTTCACTCTCTGCAGATATGATAGTAAACTTAGAGAATCCTAAAGAATCAACTAAAAAGCTAGATGAAGTAATTTTAGCAAAGTTGCAGGTTACAGAATAAACCCACATAAATCATCAGCATTTCTATACATTATCATGAGAATCCAGAAACAAATGATAGAAAGAAAAATTTGATTTAAAATAACTCTAGTCAACATAAAATACCTGGGAGTCTACTTGTCAAGACAAACACAGGAATTATATGAAGAGAATAACAAAATACTTTTCATACAAATAAAGTCAGATCTAAATATATGGTGGGGGAATTAATTACTCACAGGTAGGCCAAGCTAATATAATAAAAATGACAGTTCTACTAAATTAATTTACTTATTTGTTGCCATGTAAATCAAACTACCAAAATTTATTTTATAGAACTAAAAAAATAATAAAATTCACATGGAAGAAAAAAAGGTCAAGAATATCAAGGGGATTAATGGGAAAAAATTGATGGAACATTGCCTAGCAATACCAGACCTCAAACTATATTATAAAGCAAAATTCATCAAAACAGTCTTGTACTGGCTAAGAAATAGAATGGTAGAGTAATGGAATAGATTAGATTCACAATATATGGGAGTAAATGACCATAGCAATCTAGTGCTTGACAAACTCAAAAATCCCAGCTTTTGGGATAAGAAATCAGTATTTGACAAAAACAACTAGAAAAACTGGCAGACACTATGGCAGAAATTAGATATAAACTAATATCTCATGTCCTACATCAAGATAAGGTCAAAATGAGCATATGATTTAGTCATAAATGGTGATACCATAAGCAAATTAGGGGAACATAGAATAGTTTACTTGACAGATCTATAGAGAAGGGAAGAATTTATGAGCAAACAAAAAAATAACATTATGAGATGTAAAATAAATTATTTTGATTATGTTAAATTAAAAAGATTTTATACAAGCAAAACTAATATAACCAAGATTAGAAGGGAAACAACAAACTGGAAAAATTTTTGTAGCAAATTTCTCTGAGAAAGGCTTCATTTCTCAAATATATAGAGAACGGAGTCTAATTTATAAGAACACAAATCCTTGCCCAATTGACAAATGGTCAAAGGATATGAACAATTTTCAGATGAAGAAATCAAAGTTATCAATAATCATATAAAATGTTCTAAATCACACTTTGTTAGAGAAATGTCAATTAAAACAACTCTGAGGTACCACCTCATATCTATCAAATTGGCCAATATGTCAATTAAGAAAAATGAGAAATGTTGGAGGGGATGAGGTAAAATTGGGACACTAATGCATTGCTGATGGAGATGCAAACTGATCCAACCCTTCTGGAGAGTAATTTGGATCTATACACAAAGGGCTACAAAACTGTGCTGATCCTTTGATCCAATAATGCCACCATAAGGTCTGTATCCCAAACATTTAAAAAAGGGAGGGGGGTGTGGAAAGGATCTACTTATTGTGCTATAAGGAATGATGAACTGCTTGATTTCTATAAGAACTGGAAAGAGCTACATGAACTGATGCAGAGTGAAATAAGCAGAACCAGGAGAGCATTGCACATAGTAAAAGCAATATAATACAATGATCAATTGTGAAAGACTTAGCTGCTCTCAGCAACGTAATGATCCAGGACAATTCTGATAGACTTATAACAACGAATGCTATCCATCTCCAAAAGGAACTGTTGGAATCAGAATGCAGGTCAAAACATACCATTTTCACTTTAATTCATTTGTGTTTTTATTTTGGAGAATATGAGTATTCTCTTACAACAATGTCCAATATGGAAATATGTTTTGCATGATATATATGTATGGCCCAGATAAAATTGCTTACTATCCTTTCTGAGAGGGTAGAAGGAAAGGAAGAAGGGAAGCAATTTGGATCTCATAATTTTGGAAAACATGTTAAAATTGTTATTACATGTAATTGGGAAAACAAAATATTTTTAACTGTGTATATTAAACCATGTTATACATGCTTCTATTTTTCAGTTCTTTCTTTGGAGGTGGACATTCACAGTTATTCTTCAAACACTATTTCTCTTACTGTATGTAATATTCTCTTGGATCTGCTTGTTTCACTCTTCATAATTTCATGCAGTTCTTTCCATGATTTTAAAAATAAATATACTCATGCCTGCAGACTACAGGTTGAAGATTCAAATCTGGCTTCAGACACTTCCTGGACAAGTCATTTAACCCTAATTGCCTAAAGCTTACCCCTCTTTTGCCTTATATCTGGTATTTAGTATTGATTCTAAGACAGAAGGCAAGAATTAAAAGAAAAATTAACCTGCTCTTTTTTCCTACTGCATAGTACTATTCCATCACAATCGTGTGCCACAACTTGTTTAGCTATTCCTCAATTGATGGGCATCCCTTCAGTTTTTCAGTTCCTTTTCACCACAAAAAGATCTGCTATAAATATTTTAGAAGATATATGTTCTTTTCTTTTCTCCTATTCACCTTGGCAAAAAGACCAAATAATAATAAAAAAAATATGGGCAGTTTTTGGATGACGAAATCAAAGCTATATGAAAAAAAATTTTTAAATCATTAATGATTAGAGAAATGCAAACCAAAACAACTCTGCAATATCATTTTATACCTAGTAGCATGGCTAAAATTATAAAAGGACAAAATGAGAAATGTTGGCGTGGATGTGGAAAAATAGAGACATTAATACAATTTTGGGAGAACTGTGAACTGATCCAAACATTTTGGGGAACAATCCAGAATTATGTCCTAAATGTTCTCAAACTGTGCATACCCTTTGAACCAACAATACTATTATTAGGTTTATTTGCTAAAGTGTTTGGGGAAAAGGTATAAGGGGGAAAAAGGGATTTTGATTGGATGAATATTAAAAGGTTTGGTCACCAGGGAATTGAATAATTATGAATCCCCAATTAAAGAATAACTTCAAGTCAAAATGACTTTTATGGAAGTTTATTTACAAAATATAGGAGAGAGTAGAAGCAGAGAAATGAGAAGAGGGTAGAATAAGACATTTGTATTCAAGTCTGGGCTTTATTCCTGCAGGGCTCCAGAGGCCTAGCCAGTGCCTAAAAGTCAATTTAACAAGAGTTTTAGCCACACGGGTTTCTCCCAATCAAGGGAGTCTCCCAGAGGCTAGTATCTCCTGGGAGATTAAAGGAGTCAGCCTTCTTCACTCACCATGTGTAGTTCTAAGAGAGAGATTTAAGAGCAATCTCACCAAGGTCCCAGGGTCCCAGGTCCAGAACTCCTCCACAAGAACCAGAAGAGAGCCCTCAGCTCACTGAACTCTCCTTTGAAAGGGGCCTCTTTTGCATCACTTCCTGTGTCTTCCTCTTAGTTTACGTATCCAATCACAACAGATGCTTTTCTTAGGACTGCCCAAGAGTAAATTTTGATTTGTCACTCATTCTAGCACATGTGGATCACAGATCACTCAAATTGTGAGTTAAGTGGAGATGTTTTCACCTTTGGTGATTAAATCTAAAGATGGGCAGGGTAGGTTTAATCTCATTATCACAAAGGAAAAGAACTGATATGTTCTAAAATATTTGTAACAACTTTCTTTGTGGTTGCAGAGAACTGGAAATTAAAGAAATACCCATCAATTGGAGAATGGATAAACAAGTTGTGGTATATGATCATATTGGAATTCTATTGTGTGGTAAAAAACTATGAGCACATTATTGAAGAAAAACCCATGGAACTACCTGAAATTACAAAGAGCAAAATAAGCATAACCAAGAAAACATTATATACAGCAACAGAAATATTATTTGAAGAATAACTTCTGTATGACCAACTCCAGAGAAAGAACTGATAAAAAGAAACAAGACATAATTTTATATATACATTTTCTTTTCGTCAAATGATGCCTGCTTTAATGTAGGGAAGGGTAAAAAGTATGGAGATAGCTGAGAATTTTAATGAAACCAATTAAAAAAAAACTCCATCCACCAGTGCAGATTTACAGCTTTTCTATAATGTAATCTTACTGAATTGTCTTGAACACTGGCAGGTTAAATGATTTGCCATTGATCATACATTGGAGGCAGGACTTGAACCCAGGTCTATCTGACTCTGAGTCTGGTATTCTTTCCCTTTTGCCATGCTGCCTCTCATTAGGATTCTTAAAGTGGAACAAACCACTACTGATAAGTAGCCAAGTACATGATACTTCATTCAGGGTGGAATCCTAATCCTTCATTGATAGTATGGACCTATCAGATGGAAACTGATCAGCTGTATGTGCTAATTGGTTGTCAGTCATTTTGACCAATGAGGGTATCTCTGATGTAACTTTGTAGTTTCCTTTCCAAAAGATATACTTCATAGCTCTCATGAAATCGTAAATTGGGTAATAAATTGCTTGTCATGTGAGTGGCACCCCAGGATGCCATCAAGCTACTTTGTGGCAGTTCACATGGATAGGAGTGATAACAATCCATGCTGGGAAGGAAATACCTGAGGCTAGGGTGGGATGGGAAGAGAGGGAAGCCTACCATCTGTAATTTCTTGTTATAATTAAATATTATTGTACCTAGCTAAGCTGATCTTTTTCTTAACTGCTGAAAGAGTATGAGTACTGTCAATGCTCTCTAAATTTAATTCCCCTGAGGCATAGCCCTAGTCACCCTATCTTAGTCATTAAGCATCATATAGAGATTTCCATATCTGTGACTTCCCTGGATTCTACAATTTGCCTAGAACCTATACTGGCCTTCTTCAGTATATTCACTATAGTACTAGCAATTAAAACCTGACACTGAAGAAAGTGATCAAAAAGTCTGGAAAATTAATTCCTGATAGCCACAGATATCAGCTTAAAGCATCCTTTCTGAGATGGTTTATTTTCAGTATTTCTCCGAGTCAGGAGCATTAACTAGCTCCTCTCTGGAGTTCTTTTTTAATCCTGTGATTCCATGAAGGTACCTACACCTCTGCTTTTTCTCCCACACCATATGCATAGAGGGTGTAGGTCACTTGTCCTTTGGGATTGATTATGGCTTTTGCCAAAGACTCTGGGTGTTCCAGATTATATCCCATCACTGTGTAATCACCTCTTTTCAAAGCCTAGTATCAGGATTTCCTCTACTGAAAATAATTGGAGAGGAAGAGAAACTAAAACAAATGCAGCAAGTTTGTTTGTTTTGACCAATTTGGTGATTAATTAATTCCATGTGTTTGTAGCTGCAATCAACATCTGCAGCAACAGCAGCATCTTCTGGATGAAAAGAAGAAATGAAAATAGGAAAGTGAAATGGTCTGATGCATTTGACCTATGTTCTTGCTCCATGACCTTTGGTTTTTTGTTTCTTTGTTTTGTTTATTCAAAGATATTTTATTTTCCCAATTACAGGAAATAACAATTTTCAACATATACTTTCTGATATTATAAGATCCAAATTGTCTCCCTTCTTCTCTTCCCTCCTCACTCTTGGAGATCATAAACAATTTGAACTGCGTTATACATTTATTATCTTGCAAAACTTACTTCCATGTTGGTCACTGTTATAAAAGAATACTCAGATAAAACCAAAATCCCAATATAAAACCTTAAATAAACTAATATAAAAGATAGCATGCTTTGATCTGCATCTGACTCCAACAGTTCAAGGTAGATAGCATCCTTTGTCTTAAGTCCTTCATAATTGTCCTGGATCATTGTATTTGTCCCAGGGTTTGGAGAGAGTTTTTTCTTAAATGTATTTAAACAAATCTCTACTATTTTTATTCAATGATCTTTTCTTTTTTCCTCTTTTTCTATGTGGCTTCCCAATGACTTCCTCTTACCCCACAACCCCAGGATAAACCTTTCTCTGTTCATATAAGTGTAGTTAAGGAAAATAAATGAGGACATTGACCTTGACTGAAAATGTCTCAATCCATTCTCAAAGACTACCTTCTGAGGGGTATCTGAGGAAGGAAATATCTAACTTCATGTCTCCAAAAAAAGACAATTTAGAGCTTAAACTTAAGGGATCTTGGCACCTACTTTGTTCTTTAACATCTGGAGGAGTCCAGAGAGAATGGGACATTGAACAAGGTCATACTAAACCACTTCTCTCTAAGACTTTTAAATGGATCTCACTTCAAGCAGATCTGAATATGAATGAATTTTGATTAATCATCTTCCCTCCTTCCTAACAATCTATATATACATAATATATATTTAAATATATATGTACATATATTTATACATAGGTTTACAAACATGAATACCCAGATACTCAGATAGAGATGAGTAGATGCATAGATAAATAGATTGACAGGTAAATAGGTAAGTAGGTAGAGGTAGTACAGATCTGTGATTCCATTGGTGTAGGGAATATATCCATGAGGAAACTTCTACCAATGTAGATTGGCAACTATTCTTATACTTAAAGTTTTTGAATTTCTTGGGGCATTGCAAGTCCTTCAAGTGGCCCAGGGGATCATACTGACAGTATGTATCAGAAGCTGAACTTGAATCTAATTCTCTTTGATTCCAACTGTATCTACTATATTCATTCTCTCTCTCTCTCTCTCTCTCTCTCTCTCTCTCTCTCTCTCTCTCTCTCTCTCTGTCTCTCTCTCTCTCTCTCCTCCCTCTTCCTCTCTTTTCTCTCTTCTATCTTTTGCTCTCTCATACAAACACATACACACATATGCACAAACATGTACATACAAAAACACATTTTGAAAAGTTGAGTACTTTAAGAGGCAAGGGACTGGTTTATTCAAAGCCCAATTTATTATCTTTCTCTCTAACTCATCTCTTCCTTCATAAGTTCATTTTTGTCAATGGCATTGCTAATTACTTAGTCACATACGCCACAAACTTCATTGTTATCTTTCATCCCATCTTCCCCTACCCTACCAAATTCAATCAACTGCTAATTCCTGTCAATTCAATTTCTCTTTCTATTACCATTGCTATCATAATACATATCTTCATTACTACCTACTGGGACCACTGTAATCTCCATTTATTCTTCACCCTGTATCCCACCTCCTTCAAAAGATCCTTCATACTTCTTCTAGATTCTTTTTTACACATAGTCTGATCTAATATTCTACTGGAAATCTTTCACTGTCTTCCTACTTTTTACTGTATAAAGTTTAAGTTCCTTAGGCAGCCAATCTGCTACCACCTTACCTTTTATCTCATATGTCTCTCTTCTCTACACTCTATTTCAGACATATACCCAAAAGTGTTTTCTACCTTCCATGTTTTTTCCTCATATTGTTCTCTACACCTGGAATGCATTCATCTATTTCTGCCTATTGAATTCTTTCCCCAAATTCAAAGTTTAAGCTAAACACCTTCATGAAGTTTTTTGAGTTAGAAATAAGATTATTCTACTGATCTTGAGTAGCATGCCATGACACCGTTCATTATGAACGTATCATGCATGATTTTGTATTCTACGTGTATATATCCTTCCTTTCCTTTTTTTCCCTCCCCTTCCCTTCTTCCTCTTCATAAATACTGCCTACCAAACCTTAAAGTTTTATAACAAAATTCTTAACTTCTTTTATATTTTGGTATGTATATTTGGGGCAATTAGGTGGTTCGTGGATAGAATGCTGGACCTGGACTCAGGAAGACTCATCTTCCTGAGTTCAAATCTAGCCTCAGACACTTGCTACCTATGTGATCTGGGCAAGTTGCTTAACTTTGCTGGCCTCAGGTTCCTCATCTATAAACTGAACTAGAGAAGGAAATGGCCAACCACTCTAGTATCTTTGCTAGGAAAACCCCAAATGAGGTCACAAAGAATTGGATACACATCACAAATGACTGAACAACAACCACAAAGATATACTTTTCTTATGATCATAAATTATTTCTATTTTCCCATTTCTTAACCCCAACATCTCCAGTTTTTTATATGCAAATCACTGAAACATTCTATACTCTCTAATTGTTGCTAGTATTCAATAGCTTGTCACATTCAAATGGGAATTTGCTATTTTAAAATTCCAAGTTAGATGATTTTAGCAACTGATTCTCTTAGAACTTTAAGCAGCCCACTGTTCCAGACAAGTAGATTGTCCATATAGAATACTCTCAGCAATTAATTTTCATAGAAACAGAGTTATTCCCCAGACAAGTGAACTATCAAGAGTCATAGCTCCTAAAGGGTCACTCATCTAAAACATAACTCCCTTTTAATAGTTTTACGTTATGTATAAAAATGAGGTGTTAAACTCTGAGATCTTTTAGCTCTAATTTTTTACTTTATGACTCTTAATTTTTTTAAAACATTTTTAATATTCAGTTTTAACATGTTTACATGCTTCATGCCCCTACTTTCCCCTTCACCCCCCGCTCTCCCCCCACCCATGGCCGACGTGCATTTCCACTGGTTGTAACATGTGTCATCAATCAAGACCTATTTCCAAATTGTTGATAGTTGGATTGGTGTGGTAGTTTCGAGTCCACATCCCCAATCATGTCCACCCCAAACCATGCGTTCAAGCAATTGTTTATCTTCTATGTTTCCTCTCCTGCAGTCCTTCCTCTGAACGTGGGTAGCATCTTTACCATAAATCCCTCAGAGCTGTCTTGTGTCATTGCATTGCTGCTGGTTCAGAAGTCCATTACATTCGATTTTACCACAGTATATCAGTCTCTGTGTACAATGTTCTTCTGGCTCTGCTCCTTTCGATCTGCATCAGTTCTTGGAGGCCTTTCCAGTTCACCTGGAACTCCTCCAGTTTATTATTCCTTTTAGCACAATAGTATTCCATCACCAGCATATACCACAATTTGTTCAGCCATTCCCCAATTGAAGGACATACACTCCTTTTCCAGTTCTTTGCCACCACAAAAAGCGCAGCTATAAATATTTTCGTACAAGTCTGTTTATCTATGATCTCTTTGGGGTACAAACCCAACAATGGTATGGCTGGATTAAAGGGTAGGCAATCTTTTATAGCCCTTTGCGCATGGTTCCAAATTGCCAGCCAGAATGGTTGTATCAGGTCACAACTCCACCAGCAATGCATTAATGTCCCAATTTTGCCACATCCCCTCCAACATTCATCACTCTCCCCTTCTTTCATTTTAGCCAATCTGCTAGGTGTGAGGTGATACCTCAGAGTTGTTTTGATTTGCATTTCTCTAATTATTAGAGATTTGGAACACTTTCTCATGTGCTTATTGATACTTTTGATTTCTTTACCTGAAAATTGCTTATTCATGTCTCTTGCCCATTTTTTCAATTGGGGAATGGCTTGATTTTTTATACAACTGATTTAACTCCTTGTATATTTGAGTAATTAGACCCCTGTCAGAGTTTTTTGTTATAAAGATTTTTTCCCAATTTGTTGTTTCTCTTCTGATTTTGACTACATTGTTTTTGTTTGTACAAAAGCTTTTTAGCTTAATATAATCAAAACCATTTAATTTACATTTTGTAACTTTCTCTAGCTCTTGCTTGGTTTTAAAATCTTTCCTTTCCCAGAGATCTGACAGGTATACTATTTTGTGTTCACTTAACTTATTTATAGTTTCCCTCTTTATATTCAAGTCATTCACCCATTCTGAATTTATCTTGGTGTAGGGTGTGAGATGTTGATCTAAACCTAATCTCTCCTATATTGTTTTCCAAATTTCCCAGCAGTTTTTGTCAAATAGTGGGTTCATGTCCCAAAAGTTGGGCTCTTTGGGTTTATCATACACTGTCTTGCTGACATCATTAACCCCAAGTCTATTCCACTGATCCTCCCTTCTATCTCTTAGCCAGTACCATATTGTTTTGATGACTACTGCTTTATAGTATAGTTTAATATCTGGTACTGCTAGGCCCCCTTCCTTCACATTTTTTTTTCATTATTTCCCTTGATATTCTTGATCTTTTGTTATTCCAAATGAAATTTGTTATAGTTTTTCCTAATTCAGTGAAGAAGTTTTTTGGTAATTTGATAGGTATGGCGCTAAATAGGTAAATTAATTTGGGTAGAATGTTCATTTTTATTATGTTAGCTCGTCCTACCCATGAACAGTTAATGGCTTTCCAATTGTTGAGCTCCAGTTTTATTTGTTTGGAAAGTGTTTTGTAATTGTTTTCATATAATTGCTGTGTTTGTTTTGGTAGATAGATTCCCAAGTATTTTATACTGTCTAGAGTAATTTTAAATGGTGTTTCTCTTTCTACCTCTTGCTGCTCTAATGTGTTGGAAATATATAGAAATGCTGATGATTTATGTGCATTTATTTTGTATCCTGCCACTTTGCTAAAGTTGTTGATTATTTCTACCAGCCTCTTACTTGATTCTCTAGGATTTTCTAAGTATACCATCATATCATCTGCAAAGAGTGATAGCTTAGTCTCCTCCTTGCCTATTTTGATACCTTCAATTTCTTTTTCTTCTCTAATTGCTATTGCTAGTGTTTCTAGTACTATGTTGAATAATAGAGGTGATAATGGGCATCCTTGTTTCACTCCTGATCTTATTGGGAAGGCTTCTAATTTATCCCCATTGCATATAATGCTTGTTGATGGTTTTAGGTATATACTGTTTATTATTTTTAGGAAGGGTCCTTCTATTCCTATACTTTCCAGTGTTTTCAATAGGAATGGATGCTGTATTTTGTCAAAGGCTTTTTCAGCATCTATTGATATAATCATGTGATTTTTGTTTATTAGATTGTTGATATGGTCAATTATGTGGATGGTTTTCCTAATGTTGAACCAACCTTGCATTCCTGGTATAAATCCCACCTGATCATGGTGGATGATCTTCTTAATTACTTGCTGGAGTCTCTTTGCTAATATTCTATTTAAGATTTTTGCATCTATGTTCATTAGGGAGATTGGTCTATAGTTTTCTTTCTCTGTTTTTGGTCTACCTGGCTTTGGGATCAGTACCATATTTGTGTCATAGAAGGAATTTGGTAGGACTCCTTCTTTGCTTATCATATCAAATAATTTGTATAGTATTGGGATTAGTTGCTCTTTGAATGTCTGATAGAATTCACTTGTGAATCCATTAGGTCCTGGTGATTATTTCTTAGGGAGTTCTTTGATGTCTTGTTCAATTTGTATTTCTGATATGGGATTATTTAGGTATTCTATTTCTTCTGCTCTTAATCTAGGCAATTTATATTTTTGTAAATATTCATCCATATCTCCTAAATTGTTATATTTGTTGCCGTATAATTGGGCAAAATAATTCTTAATGATTGCCTTGATTGCCCCTTCATTAGAGGTAAGGTCTCCCTTTTCATCTTTAATACTGTCAATTTGGTTTTCTTCTTTCCTTTTTCTTTTTAGATTGACCAGTACTTTGTCAATTTTATCTGTTTTTTCAAAATACCAGGTTCTAGTCTCATTTATTAATTCAATAGTTCTTTTACTTTTGATTTTATTAATTTCTCCCTTAATTTTTAGTATTTCTAATTTAGTTTTCATCTGGGGGTTTTTAATTTGCTTGCTTTCTAATTTTTTGAGTTGCATGCCCAATTCATTAATCTCTCCCCTCCTTAATTTGTTAATATATGCACTCAAGGATACAAATTTCCCCCTGAGAACTGCCTTGGATGCATCCCACAGAGTTTGGTAGGATGTTTCCTCATTGTCATTCTCTTCAATGTAATTGTTGATTGTTTCTATGATTTCTTCTTTGATGAATTGGTTTTGGAGAATCATATTGTTTAATTTCCAATTGGTTTTTGATTTGCCTGTCCAGGTGCCCTTACTAATTATTATTTTTATTGCATTATGATCTGAGAAGGTTACATTTATTATATCTGCTCTTTTGCATTTGTTTGCAATGATTCTATGTTCTATTACATGGTCAATCTTTGTGAATGTACCATGTGCAGCTGAAAAGAAGGTGTATTCCTTTTTGTCCCTATTTATTTTTCTCCACATATCAATTAAGTCTAATTTTTCTAGTACTTCATTCACCTCTCTTACCTCTTTCTTATTTATTTTTTGGTTTGATTAATCTAGATCTGAAAGAGAAATATTTAGATCTCCCATTATTATGGTTTTACTATCTATTTCCTTCTTGAGCTCTGCCAGTTTCTCCTTTATGAATTTGGATGCTATACCATTTGGTGCATATATATTGAGCAGTGTTATTTCCTCATTGTTTATACTGCCTTTAATAAGGATGTAATGACCTTCCCTGTCTTTTTTAATCATATCTATTTTTACTTTGGCTTTGTCAGAAATCATAATAGCCACTCCTGCCTTCTTTTTCTCATTTGACGCCCAAAAGATTTTGCTCAAGCCCTGAACCTTAAACTTGTGTATGTCCACCCGCCTCATATGTGTTTCTTGTAGACAACATATGGTAGGATTTTGGTTTGTAATCCACTCTGCTATTTGCTTCCGTTTTATGAGTGAGTTCATTCCATTCACATTCAGAGTTATAATTATAAGTTGTGCATTTGCTGACATTTTCGTATCCTCCCCTATTCCTACCCCTTCTCCTTAAACTATTTCCTTTTCAACCAGTGGTTTGCTATTAAGACCCTATCCCTCATCCCCTCCCTTAACTAACTTTCCTTTCTATCCCCTCCCTTATTATTCCCCTCTTTTTGTTTTTAAAGGCCTAATGAATTCCCTCCCCCTTCTTCTCCCCTCCTTTTTTTTTGAACTCCCCACTCCCCTGCTCCCCTTGCTTTATCCCTTCTGACTTTCTCAGTAGGGTTAGATAAGAGTTTTATATCCCAATGGATAGTATAGCTACTCTTCCCTCTCCGGGTTGATTACACTGAGAGTAAGGTTTAAATATTACCTCTTAATGCTCTCTTCCTCTCCTTCTTATAATAGTATTTGTCCCCTCTCCTTCCCATGCCCTCTTTGTGTGTAATAGAATATCCTATTTTTCTTATTCACTCAAGTTTCTCTTGATGTCCCCTGCTATTCACCCCCTCTTTACCACCCCCCCATATCATCTTAGACCATTTAGTATTCAACCCTTTCCCTGTAAATTATTCTTCTGATTACTATAATAGTGAATACTATAATAGTGAATAGAGTTCACTACTGAGAATTATACATAGCATTTCTCCACATAGGAATACAGATAATTAGATCTTACTGAGGCCCTTAAAAAGGCAAATTTAAAAGTTATGAGTTTTCTTTCTTTCCCCTCTGTTTCTTATTTACCTTTTCATGTTTCTCTTGATTTTTGTGGTTGGATATCAAACTTTCCATTTAGCCCTGGTCTTTTCTATGCAAATACTTGGAAATCTTCAATTTTGTTGAATGCCCATACTTTCCCCTGGAAGTATATAGTCAGTTTTGATGGGTAGTTGATCTATGGTTGCAGGCCCAGCTCTCTTGCCTTTCTGAATATCATGTTCCAAGCCTTGCGGTCTTTTAGTGTGGAGGCTGCCAGATCCTGTGTGATCCTGATTGGTGCTCCTTAATATTTGAATTGTCTCTTTCTGGCTTCTTGTAAGATTTTTTCTTTTACTTGGAAGCTCTTAAATTTGGCAATTATATTTCTGGGCATTGTCTTTTCTAAGTCGAGTGTCGAGGGTGATCTATGGATCCTTTCAATGTCTATATTGCCCTCTTGTTGTAGGACTTCAGGGCAATTTTGCTGAATAATTTCTTTTAGTATGGAGTCCAGGTTTCTATTAATTTCTGGTTTTTCTGGAAGACCAATGATTCTCAAATTGTCTCTTCTAGACCGGTTTTCTTGGTCTGTCACTCTCTCATTGAGATATTTCATGTTTCCTTCTATTTTTTCAGTCTTTTGTCTTTGTTTTATTTGTTCTTGTTGTCTTAAGAGATCATTAGCTTCTAATTGCTCAGTTATAGCCTTTAGGGACTGGTTTTTGGCTATAATCTTTTGGTTTTCGGCTATGATCTTTTGGTTTTCGGCTATTATCTTTTGGTTTTCCTTTTTAATCTGGTCATTTCTGGTGTTCACTTTGCTTATCAGTTCATTTGATTTCTGAGCCTCACTTTCCAATTGCAAAATTCTCCCTTTTATACTGTTATTTTCTTGCCTGATTTCCTTTTGAGCTATTTCCCATTTCTCTAACCAAATCTTTTCCATCTTTCTCGTCATCTCAGTTTTGAACTTTTCAAGAGCTTGTGACCAGTTTTCATTATTATTTTGGGAGGGTCCAGATGCTTGTTTGTTCTCCCCCTCTATTTGCTCAGTTGTCTGGATTTTCTCTGTGTAAAAGTTGTCGAGTGTTAAAGATTTCTTTTTCTTGTTAATCTTTCTCATCTGAGCTTCCTGATTCTGGGTAGCCATTGTTATCCCAGAAGCTTCTCAGCTTTATCCTCGCACTCATGGTCTGTTTGTAGGCTTTTGGGTCCTGAGGTCTGAGTTCTGGTTTTTCTCAAGGTCAAGCCCCCTGGTGGACCCCCTTGCTTGGTCCTCTGCTGGAGGTTCCTTTACAAGTCTCAGGGCGCTGCTTCCACAGTTGTATACCCATCTGTGCTGGTTCCCCACTCAGGCTTTCAGAGCCTTTGCTCACGCTCACATGCATGTCTGTGTCTGCCTCCACCCGCGCCTGTGTTCTGTGCACGTGCTCTGAACCCGCGTTCAGAGTTCGTGTGTGTTCTTTAGCTTTTTGGGGTCCTAAATCTTGCTGCTCTCAGGAACAGGCCCTGGAGCTGCCAATGACTCAATGGGTGCCCCAAACTTGCTCTATTTCATTTTAGCTGGCTTTAGTGTTATAGGTGGTGTGCGTGGAGGGGGTTGGGGGGTTATTGCTCAGCCCGTGATTTAGTGAGAGCTGTTTCACCCCTTTATAGCATGGAAATGTCCCCATTCCATGTACCTTCCACACTGCGCCCTGTTGTGGGGCCCCTCCGTTCGCCTGGGTTTGTTTTTATGTCTCCTTGAGGAGTCTTATGTTTCGGTCAGGAGAGGTTAAGATCTGCTTTTTACTCTACCACCATCTTAACCCGGAATCTGACTCTTAATTGTTTTAATGATCCTATGATGACTTATAAAGGCAGATTTTTCCCCCTGCTTCTTTACTGTTGGCTTTGGGAAAGTATTCATGTTCTTTGATCTTGTTTTCCTCATCTGTAGATTGGGGATGAAAATACCAACAGTTTACTAATTCTATGAGGAAAACAACTTTTAGGAGGAGAGACTTTACAGTGACTCTTTAAAAATTAATTTCTAGAGAAATAAGTGGCTATAGTGAGGGTGTAGGCCACACAGAATAGGAGAAAAAGATAGAGTTGGAGGCTGCTTTCATCTTTTTCTTTAAGCCTTCCAATAATATGAGAGAAATCAAGAAGAGAAGCTCATGCATGTCCCGAAGCTCCATTGAGGAAAGGCCTTTCATTCAGCTAGTCCCTCTTGTAAATACTCCCTGTGCTGTGAGGTGCCCTTGATCCATAGTCCTTTCAGTCCTGTGAAGGTATATGTGGACTGTTCATATTGGGGCCAAATAATCATGACTTCTTTGACATTTTTATTTTTCTTTCATTTCTTCAATTTCCTATTTTCCTTCTGAAATGAACAAAATCTTGGCATATCCCAGGGTCTTAAAAAAAAGACATTGCTTTCCATTTATAGGGCAATTTTGGCAACATGGATACACAAGTGCTGAATATTTTATTAAGCTTATCAATGGAGCATTGTATATGTGGAAAAAGTCCTATCTAGATAAAACCTCAGAATGACCTTTGTTTAAAAAGATGCTAGAATTAAAAGGAGAAGGAATTGTTAATGCTTAACTGAGCAGAAAAAATACCCATGGAAGGGGAAGGAAAGACTATCAATGACAAAGAAAGGATGGATCCTCTTTTCTGATGTTTTATACTTGATAATGCTTACCAACTAACTATAAGAAGGCTAATTAAACCAAAAGAGCACCAGTGAGCAAAATACTAAATTGAAAATGATTGAAACAAAGCATTTCTACATTTGTTATTTAGATATCATAACATTCTCAATCTAACTTCTTTCCATTGAGGGGCTGAACTCCCTTGCAGGGCCAGCTAAGAAACCCAGTATATTTTGCATAGCTTCTTTATATCAATTGACCTTGATTCCTCAATTTGTCAAATTATGTAGGACTATAGATCTAGTACCAGAAGAGACCTCAGAGACCAAGTAGGTTAACTCCATTATTTTGCAAATGAGAAAATGAAGAGCCATGGAATTGAAAGGACTTGCTCAGGACCTGGCTGGTACTAAGAATCAGAGAGAGGATTTTTGCCCAGCTTGCCCAACTCCTAGGTCAATGCTCTTTCCTCAGTACCATATAGGACCAAAGTTGGTCTTTTAATTTTACCTGAGTCATAACATTTGGTTGCATTTTTTCATTTTTTCAGTTATTGTCTTAGTCATTTAATCAATCTTTCCTGTAAAGACAAAATATCAAGCCATGTAACATTCACAAATCATAAGTGGGAGACAAGTTTACATATTCGAAAGCTAGATAGAATGGCTATTGCTGAGGAACATTAGAGGAGTCAGAGCCCTAGGTTGAATTGACCAGCTGGGTGTTCCTAGGAAAGCTACTTCAACTCCTTGATCCTTGATTCTTGTCTTTAAAATGAGAGAGATAGATGATCTCTTAGATCCTCTTTAGTTCTAATAATCTACATGCCTATAAGCAAGTGTTGTGACTGTTAAAACAGCAGCTATGTAAATGCAGCTAGTGAGTTATAGATGATGCAAGAGACTTGCAAAGACCAGAGGCTGAAACTAATTTGACTTACCTTGGGTGGGAGAGGGGAATGGTTTTACGGTAAATGAGAATAATAAAATCTTCTGGTTTTTCAGTCATTTTTCAGTTGTGTCTAACTTTTCATGACCCCATTTGGGGTTTTCTTGGCAAAAATACTGGAATGGTTTGCCATTTCCTTCTCCAGCTCATTTGACAGATGAGGAGAGTGAGGCCAGCAGGGTTAAGTGACTTGCTCAGAGTCATACAGCTAGGAAATATTTGAGGAGACATTTGAACACAGGAAATCTTTCTGATTTTGACCTGATCCTCTATCCACTTTGCTACTTAGCTTTCCCAATATAATCTTTTTTTAAAAAACTCTTACTTTCTGCCTTGGAACCAACAACTGGTTCCAAGGCAGAAGAGTGGTAAGGGCTAGGTAAAGAGGGTTAAGTGACTTGCCCAGGGTCACACAGTTAGAAAGTGTGATAACGAGATTAAATCTACCCTGCCCATTTTTAGGTTTAATCACCAAAGGTGAAAACATCTCCACTTAACTTACAAGTTGGGTGGTCTATGACCCATGTGTGCTAGAGTGAGTGACAAATCAAAATTTACTGACTGCCTCCTGGGCAGTCCTAAGGAAAGTGTCTGTTGTGATTGGACATATAAACTAAGAGGAAGGCACAGGAAGTGATGCAAAAGAAGCTCCTTTAAAAGAGAGCTCAGTTCTCTTCTTTGGGTTTGTGATTGGGACTTGGAGGAGTTATGGAGCTGGTGAGGCTGTTATTAAATCTTTCCTTTGGAATTCCACGTGGTGAGTGTAAAGACTGAATCTTCCTGAACTTCTCTTAAGGAACTTCCCTTTCAAAACAGACTCTGTGATTGAAACTTTTGCTTCATATGCCTCTGGGGCCTTTGGGCCTCAGCCCTCAGCTCAAGACTTGACCTTTTACCAATTGAGGACTTCTTAGGTTAAACCAGGGACCTAAGTGAATCATTTAGTTTGTTAGGTTAATTATCTTACCTTATCATCTCTCTAAATTTCTTAATTTCTCTTTCTCATCTCATTTGTGATAAACTTCCATAAAAGTCATTTTGAGTTGAGGTTACTCTTTAATTGGGAATTGATAATTATTCAATTCCCTGGGGACCAAACCTTTTAATATTCACCCAATCAAAAACCCCTTTTTACCCCTTACAGAAGACTCTGAGGCCTAATTTGAAACTAGGACCTCCTATCTCTAACCCTGGCTCGCAATCCACTGACCTACCCAGCTGTCCTCATGATTTTAATTTATTTTTTTTAACTTGGTTCATCTCTGTCCTTTTACATAGTCCTCTTTTTTCATTTCTTTCTTTCTTTAATATTTTATTTTTTAGAAAAATTTTCCATGGTCACATGATTCTTGTTTTTACTTTCCCCTTCACCCCTCTTCACCCCCCCCCCCCAGCCCATATCCAATGTGCATTTCCAATGGTTTTAACATGTGTCATTGATCAAGACCTATTTCCAAATTGTTGATATTTGCATTGGTGTGGTAGTTTCAAGTCTACATCCCCAATCATGTCCTCATCAACCATTGTGATCAAGCAGTTGTTTTTCTTCTGTGTTTCCACTCCTGTAGTTCTTCCTCTGAATGTGGATAGCGTTCTTTTCCATAAATCCCTCAGAATTGTCCTGGGTCATTGCATTGCTGCTAGTACAGAAGTCCATTACATTCGATTTTACCACAGTGTATCAGCCTCTATGTATAATGTTCTCCTGGTTCTTCTCATTTCACTCTGCATCAGTTCCTGGAGGTCTTTCCACTTCACATGGAATTCCTCCAGTTTATTATTCCTTTTAGCACAATAGTATTCCATCACCAGCATATACCACAATTTGTTCAGCCATTCCCCAATTGAAGGGCATCCCTTTGTTTAATAGCCAAAACATTTGTTTATAAATTTAGTGACTCAAAAAGACTCTAAGAATTTTTCTCAAGGGTGTTTTATTGGGGGTACAAATTATGACAATTTGGATAAGGAATTAACATCAAAACAAGAATATGCTCAGCTTGGGAAGAGACTTGCCTCTTGCCAAAGCGGCATGGAAAAGCCAGCATTTGAACATCATTTGAAGAATACATTCACAGACAGACTTTGGAGAAGAGGAAAAGACAAAGTTATATAGCTGAAAAGAGTCCTAACCAGATAGACACTTCCTCACCTTCCCTGCCCCCCCTTAACTAATAGCCCATGAAACAATCCTTACTTTCAAGGAACTTATATTGTAATGAGGTCTTATAAATGCATGATGTGTCCTTACCAGATATGGAGATGATATGAAGAGAGTGATTGCAAATATATTGGATAATAGAATAGGGACAGAGAAATATCCTGATAGGCTGGATAAATAAATGAACCAAATGGCTTTTGGAATTTGATGTGAAAAAAACTGAAGTTCTACATTTGGGTTCAAGTTTAAGATGGGGGAGATAAGGCTTAAAAGCATTTCATATGAAAACATTTCTGAGGCTGTTAGTAGGTGCAAGGAACATTGCAGCCAAAAAGAGATAAAGTGATTACCTGCTAAGGATGGGAGCGGACAGAATCAATAAATCAATTAATCACTTCTACATCATTTATAGGGATATTAGATGTCTAAGTGGAGCGAATGCTGAGCCTGGAGTCAATAAGCCCTGAGTTAAAATATGACCTCAAACACTTAAACTGTGTGACTATGGGCAAGTCACTTAACCTCTATTTGCCTTAATCTATTGGAGAAGAAAAGGATAAACCACTCCAGTTTCTTTGCCTAGAAAACTCCACTGACAGTATAGTCCACAGAGACATGAAGAGTCATAATATTAGCAACACCATTTAAAATAGCTAATAAGATGTTCTGCATTCTGATACTTTTATCAAGTGAGAACACCTATGCTAAATGAATCGATCTAGTCCAAGACACTAATGTAGATGTGAAAAAGTCCTTAATCAATTTGGAAAGAATGAAAAGTATTGTTAGAAGTGAAAGGAAACTACTCAAGAAGTACATTAAAATTTGTGGGGCTTGGATTCAAAACAACAATTTAGTAGCCCTTTGGAATTCTAGTATCAGGTTTGATTAGGAGAGGAACAGTTCCAGCTAAGCCTCTGAGAGGGAATTGCTTAGAAGTATTGGGGAGCCTCCTTCTTCTATCCAGAATAGAGAATGTCCTTGCAAACTCCAAAAAGTTGGAAGGTTTTAACTTCCCACAGGCATCTTAGCAGTGTCCCTTGAATAAGAATGGCTGATGGCATATATAAAATGAGAAGTGAGAGCAAAATGGAGAAAATGAGGAAAGGCAGCTTTGGCCCTCTACAAGAAGCCCAGAAGAAAACTATACTTTGCCTAAAGGGAGCTTCATTAGGACCCCAGAAATAAAAGAAAAGCCTTCCAAAAACCAGTTGCTATGAGTACCCCTTTGCGACATGTACTTTCAAAGCAGAACCTGCTTTCCTTTGAACTCTATGTTCTTGTTGGAGAATAGGCCCTTATTTTGGGAGGGTGTTTCATATTAACTGTTTTTACTATACCACTTTATCAAATACTCAGTTCTAAATGCTAATTAAGTCTAGATATCTAGATAATGTGAATTGATAATCAGTGTGGAGAAGCATACCAGAAAGGGCTTGTGAGCAATAGCAATGCAAATATAGTTTTTAGTTTTTGTACAAACAAAACCAATGCAACCAAGATTAAAAGACGAAACAAACTGGGGATAAAATTTTATAACAAATTTCTCTGATGAAAGCCTCATTTCTCAAATATTTAAAGAACTAAGTTGAATTTATAAGAATCAAAGTCATTACCCAATTGATAAATGGTCAAAGGATATGAAGAGGCAGTTTTCAGAAGAAGACATCAAAGCCATCAATAATTATATGGAAAGATGTTCTTACTTCCTTTTGATTAGAGAAATGCAAATCAAAACAACTCTGAGGTACCATCTCACACCTATCAGATTGGCCAACATGACAGTAAAGGAAAATGATAAATGGATAATGTTGGAGGGGGCGTGGCAAAATTGGGACATTAATCCATTGCTGGTGGAGTTGTGAACAGATCCAACCATTCCAGAGGACAATTTGGAATGATGTCCAAAGGGCTATAAAAGATCCAGTAATACCAGTATTAGTTCTGTATCACAAAGAAATTAAAAAAAGGGAAAGGACCTGTTTTTACAAAAATATTTATAACTGTTGTTTTTGTGGTGACAAAGAATGGGAAACTAAAGCAATGTCCATCAATTGGGGAATGATTGAACAAAATGTGATATATGATTGTGATGGAATACTATTGTGCTATAAGGAATGATCAACAAGATGATTTCAGAAGGAGCCGGAAAGGGGGCAATTGGGTAACTCAGTGGATTGAGAGTCAGGCCCAGAGACGGGAGGTCTTAGGTTCAAATCTGACCTTAGATCCTCGTTGTGTGACCCTGGGCAAGTCACTTAACCCCCCATTGCCTAGCCTTTACCTCTCTTATGCCTTGGAACCAATACACAGTACTGATTCTAAGAAGGTAAGTGTTTAAAAAAAAGAAGTAGCTGGAAAGACCGATATGAACTAATACAGAGTAAAATAAGCAAAGCCAGGAGAACATTATACACAGTAACTGCCATATTATGGAACAATCAAATGTGATAGACTTCGCTCCAACAGCAATACATGATCAAGGACAATTCTGAGGACTTTTGAAAAAGAATGCTAGAACTGTTGGAGTAGGAATGCAGATGAAAACATTTGATTTATCACTTATTTACTTGGGTATATGTTTGAGAGTTTTGATTTTATAAGATTATTCACTTATGAAAATGAATAATATGGAAATGTGTTTTATGTGATAATACATATATAATTCAGGAAAAAAAATAAAAGAAAATAAAAGACATGTACTTTTTTTTAAGAAATACTTTCTTAATCCCTCTAGGTTATCCCTAAAAATTTAGGAGAGAAATGTCCAGACATCTTCTGAAGACCCGGACTGCCTGTGTGCAGGAAGTTTGTGAGACTGAGCCCAGAGCTGGCACTACATCTTTAGTCCTAATTTCTAAGATACATGATTTCATAGAAATGCATAGTCCTTCTATTAATTTATATTGTAACCACTCCCACCCTTAGGAAACAGTTTAATGAATTACTATGGCCAAAAGGTTGCTATTGAGAGACTAATCCTCTAGGTTTATAAATTTGTCAATTTGGCTGGGTTGGTACTAGGATTCTGAATATCTAGTGTGCCCCTAGACCTATACTCAAAGACCTCTCTGCCTGGTAGGACTCATCAGAGAGTGAATTCTGTTGGCATCACCTCTGAGAATCACCAAGATAGAGGAACCAGAGTAGAGATTCAACAAATATCCAAAAAAACCATTCTTTTCAAAATTAGAGTGGTTATAATCCCTCTGTATTTTGTATTGATCATACAAAATTTGGAGTGTCTTAAGTTCAGGAAACCACATTTTAAGAAGTGTATTTATAAGCTGGAGTATATCCAGAGGAGGGTGACCAACATGGCAAGGGGACCAGAAACTTTGCCATAAGAGGATTAGTCAAAGGAGCTGGGAATGTTTATCCTGGAGAGTGGAAGAATTGGTGGTGATGGTAGGAGAGAGGTCATGATAGCTGTTTTCATCTATTTGAAAGGCTGTCATGTAAAAGAAGGATTACCCTTGCTTTTCTTGGCCCCAGAGGGCAAAATTAGGAGCAGTGGGTGGAAGTTTCAATGAAGCAGCTCTTGGTTCAATAGAAGGAAAGAATTCCTCATAATTAGAATTGTCCCAAACTGGATTGGGCTGCTTTGGAAGTGGTGAGTTCTGACTACTTGTTGGGGAAGTTGAATAGCAGATTCTTGTTTGGGGTCAGTTGGGACCAAATGACCTGTGAGGCCCCTTGTAACTTTGGAAAGTCAATGATTCTGTGATTCCATGTTAGCTGACAGATTTTTCTTTTTTTCCTCTTTTATAGTCTTGATGTTGTTAGCTGGCTGAGTCTACATGGTCTGCATTTTTGGTAGTTTTCCATGTTGGGCAGAGAGAGTAGCAATGGCCTGTTGCCCCTGGAAGTTCTGCATAATATCCTGGTTTTTTTTCTGAATTCATCCCAATTTGGTGGAAGCAATATGGCATGTTTGGACTGGGTCCTCAGCCTTCTAGAGTTTCTAGGGCCACCCCCTGGAGGTATTCTTAGGCCCTGACTTCTCTGCAAAGTTTCATGATTAATGAGGGAGATAAAATGTTAAAACTGGAATGGAGATAGTGATACAAGTTCTTTCAGTAGATATTTTAAAGAGCAGAACCATTTATTCCATTGACATGGGTGTGCCCTACCTGGAGGCAGGGAAATAGACTAGAAGATCCTTGGAGATGAGAGATATCCAATGAATTTGCCTAAATATGTGAGATGTATTGAGTTGCATAGGAAAGTATAAAGAAAGTAATGTTCTGCTCATAGTTCTGCTCAATAACACAGACAAAAAAAAGCTACTTTACATTTTTTTGAGGAGAAAGTGCTTTTCTTGTCATCATCTTCAAACAATTGGCTAGTGTTCAATTGTATGTTGCTCATCAACCCAAATAGAGAGAACTTTTCCTAGTAGTTGCTGCACTTGTACTAAACTTACTTTGGAAGAAGTGATAATAGCATAGAGAAAAATTTAATTGCCAGTACAGATGAGATGGGAAATGGGGTGGTCTATCTGTCACTCAGAAATCTTGGTTTGTACCCTGTAGGTATTGGGAGCAAGATAGGCTCCAGGAAAGAGATGTCATGGCAACCAGTCTGGAGAATGGCAGAATGGGGTGGTTGCAACAGTTTAGGTTGTGAGATGGTGGTCGCCACCAGAAGGAATCAGCTTTCTAGATAGATATGGAAATGGAAAAGAGCACTGGAAATAGTCAAAGGATAGGGAGAGGTAAGACTTGAGCTTGATGATCCAAAGAGAGAATGCAGGAACTGGAGTCAGGAAGGTCTGTGTTCAAATTTGGCCTTAGACTGAGTGATCCCTAAGCAAGTCACTCAAACTCTGTCTGCCTTAGTTTTTTCAACTGTAAAATGGAATTCATACTAGCTTACATAACAGGGTTATTTTGTATGTATAAAGGGTTTAGTACACTGCCTGGGACTAAGTAGTCAATAAATGTTTTTTTCCCTTCTTGCTCTTCCTAGATTCAGCACCAGATCTTTATTCATTGTACTCAGCTCCCTGTCAGAGTCAGAGGACCCAGATTCAAATGCTATTTTTGTTACTTATTACTTGTATACAAATCACCTTTCCCTCTGAGCTTCAGTTTTCTCATCTCTAAAACTATAAAATGAGCAGGTTGGACTAACTGACCTAGAGGACCCTTTTAACTCTAAATCTATAATCCTAATGTCCCTGAATTTCTAAACTTCCTTTTTCTTCCCCCAACACTGGTATGTTTCTCTTTTTTCACATCTTATTTTGCAGATACATCACTTATGTTGTTTTCATAGATTTCTTTTGTCTTTGTTTTTCTGACTTTTTTAACATTAAAAGTTTCAATTACATGAACACTGAGTACCCACAGATGGGAATTGTTTCGCCATTAAGCCATTTACAGGTGTGTCTGAATCTTCTTGACCCTTTTGGGGTTTTCTTGGTAAAGATACTAGAGGGGTTTGCCATTTCCTTTTCCATCTCATTTTACAGATGAGGAAACTGAAGCAAACAGAGTTAAGTGACTTGTCCAGGCTCACACAGCTATTAAGTGTTTTAGGCCATATTAAATTCAAGTTATCCTGACTCCAGTGATATCACTCTATCTATTGTGCCACTGAGCTGCACCTATAGGTATAATTGGGAACTTTTTAGTTATTAATAACATTTTTTAATTTAAATATTTAAATTTTTTAGAAAAAATTTCCATTGTTACATGTTTTTACTTTCCGGTTCCTCCCCTCCACCTCCCCACCTCCCAATAGCCTATGCACATTTCTACTGGTTTTAACATGTGTCATTGATCAAGACCTTTTTCCAAATTGTTGATAGTTGCATTGGTGTGGTCATTTAGAGTCTACATCCCCAATCATTTCCTCCTCAACCTATGGTGTTCAAGCAGTTGCTTTTCTTCTGTGTTTCCACTCCTATAGTTTTTCCTCTCACTTTGGGTAGCATTCTTTTCCATAAATCCCTCAAAATTGTCTTAGGTCATAGCACTGCTGCTAGTACAGAAGACCATTACATATGATTTTACCACAGTGTATTGGTCTCTGTGTACAATGTTTTTCTGGCTCTGCTCCTTTCACTCTGCATCAATTCCTGGAGGTCTTTCCAGTTCACATGGAATTCCTCCAGTTTATTATTCCTTTGAGCACAATAGTATTCCATCACCAGCATGTACCAAAATTTGTTCAGCCATTCCCCAATTGAAGGGCATACCCTCATTTTCCAGTTTTTTGCCACCACAAAAAGTATAGCTATAATATTTTTGTAAAAGTATTTTTATCTATGATCTCTTTGGGGTACAAACCCAACAATGTTATGGCTGAATCAAAGAGCAGGCATTCTTTTAGAGCTCTTTGGCCATAGTTCCATATTGCCATCCAGAATGGTTGGATCAGTTCACAACTCCACCAGCAATGCATTAATGTCCCAATTTTGCCACATCCCCTTCAATATTCATTACTCTCCCCTTCTGTCATTTTAGCCAATCTGCTAGGTGTGAGGTGGTACCTCTGAGTTGTTTTGATTTGCATTTCTTTAATTATTAGAGATTTAGAACACTTTCTCATGTGCTTATTGATACTTTTGATTTCTTTATCTGAAAATTGCCTATTCATGTCCCTTGCCCATTTATCAATTGGGGAATGGCTTGATTTTTTATACAATTGATTTAGTTCCTTGTATATTTGAGTAATTAGACTTCTGTCAGAATTTTTTGTTATGAAGATTTTTTTCCCAGTTTGTTGATTCTCTTCTGATTTTGGTTGCATTGTTTTTGTTTGCACAAAAATTTTTATTTTAATATAATAAAATTACTTATTTTACATTTTGTAATTTTTTCTAACTCTTGCTTGGTTTTAAAAATTTCTCTTTCCCATAGATCTGACAAGTATATTATTCTGTGTTGATTAATTTACTTATAGTTTCCTCCTTTATATTCAAGTCATTCACCCATTCTGAATTTATCTTGGTGTAGGGTGTGAGATGTTGATCTAAACCTAATCTCTCCCATATTGTTTTCTAATTTTCCCAACAGTTTTTGTCAAATAATGGATTTTTGTCCCCAAATTGGGCTCTTTGGGTTTATCATACACTGTCTTGTTGACGTCACTTACCCCAAGTCTATTCAACTGATCCTCCCTTCTGACTCTTAGCCAGTACCATATAGTTTTGATGACCGCTGCTTTATAGTATAGTTTAATATCTGATACTGCTAGGCCACCTTCCTTCACTTTTTTTCATTATTTCCCTTGATATTCTTGATCTTTTGTTCTTCCAAATGAACTTTGTTATAGTTTTTTCTAATTCAGTAAAAAAGGTTTTTGGTAGTTTGATAGGTATGGTACTAAATAAGTAAATTAATTTGGGTAGAATGGTCATTTTTATTATGTTACCTCATTTTACCCATTAGCAATCAATGTTTTTCCAAGTGTTTAGATCTAGGTTTAGTTGTTTGGAAAGTATTTTGTAGTTGTGTTTGTATAATTCCTGTGTTTGTTTTGGTAGATAGATCCCTAAGTATTTTATATTGTCTAAGGTGATTTTAAATGGTGTTTCTATTTCTACCTCTTGCTGCTGTGATGTGTTGGAACTATATAGAAATGCTGATGATTTATGTGCATTTATTTTGTATCCTTCAACTTTGCTAAAGTTGTTGATTATTTCTACTAGCTTTTTAGTTGATTCTCTAGAAATTTTTAAGTAGACCATCATATCATCTGTAAAGAGTGATAGCTTAGTCCCTTCATTTCCTGTTTTAATACCTTCAATTTCTTTTTCTTCTCTAATTGCTACTGCTAGTGTTTCTAGTACAATGTTAAATAATAGAGGTGATAATGGGCATCCTTGTTTTACTCCTGATCTTATTGGGAAGGCTTCTAATTCATCCCCATTGCATATGATGATTGTTGATGGTTTTAGATATATACTGTTTATTATTTTTAGGAAAGGTGACTCTATTCCTATACTTTCTAGTGTTTTCAATAGGAATGGGTATTTTATTTTGTCAAAGGCTTTTTCAGCATCTATTGAGATAATCATGTGATTTTTGTTTGTTAGATTATTGATATGACCAATTATGTGAATGGTTTTCCTTATGTAGAATGATCCTTGCATTCCTGGTATAAATCCATAATGAATAACAACCATAATGATCATAATGAATAACCATAATGATCATAATGAATAACTCTCATGATCACTTGCTGGAGTCTTTTTGCTAGTATTCTGTTTAAGATTTTTGCATCTATGTTCATTAAGAAGATTGGTCTGAAGTTTTCTTTCTTTGTTTTTGATCTACCTGTTGTTGGGATCAGTACCATATTTGTATCATAAAAGGAGTGTGGTAGAACTCCTTCTTTGCTTATTATTTCAAATAGTTTGTATAATATTGGAGTTAGTTGTTCTTTGAAGGTATGATTGAATTCACTTGTGAATCCATCTGGTCCTGGGGTTTTTTTCTTAGGGAGTTCTTTGATGGCCTGTTCAATTTTTTTTTGATATGGAATTACTTAAGTGTTCTATTTCTTCTACTGTTAATCTAGGCAATTTATATTTTTGTAAATATTCATCCATCTCACCTAAGTTGCTATATTTATTGCTATATAATTGGACAAAATAGTTCTTAATGATTGCCTTGATTGCCCCTTCATTAGAGGTGAGGTCTCCCTTTTCATCTTTGATACTAATGATTTGTTTTTCTTCTTTCCTTTTTTTAAATTAGATTGACTAGTACTTTGTCAATTTTGCTTGTTTTTAGTCTTATTTATTAATTTAATAGTTCTTTTACTTTCAACTTTATTGATTTCTCCTTTAATTTTTATAATCTCTAATCTAAATAATCTCTATTTATTAATTTAATAGTTCTTTTACTTTGAATTTTATTGATTTCTTTAATTTTTATAATCTCTAATTTGGTCTTCAAACTGAGGATTTTTAATTTGTTCCCTTTCTAGTTTTTTAATTTGCATGTCCAGTTCATCGATCTTTGCCCTCTCTAATTTGTTAATACATGCACTGAAGGATATAAATTTCACCTTGAGTACTGCCTTACCTACATCCCACAGAGTTTGGAGGGATTTCTCATCATTGTTATTCTCTTCAATGAAATTATTGATTGTTTCTATGATTTCTTCTTTAACTAGCTGGTTTTAGAGAATCATATTATTTAATTTCCAATTAGTTTTTGGTTTGCCTGTCCATGTGCCCTTACTAATTATTATTTGTATTGCACTTTGATCTGAAAAGTTTACATATATTATTTCTGCTTTTGCATTTGTTTGCAATGTTTCTATGCCCTATTACACGCGCAATATTTGTGTATGTACCATGTGCAGCTGAAAAGAAGGTGTATTCCTTTTTGTCCCTATTTATTTTTCTCCACATATTTATTAAATCTATTTTTTCTAGGATTTCATTCACCTCTCTTATCTCTTTCTTATTTACTTTTTGGTTTGATTCATCTACATCTGAAAGAGGAATATTTAGATCTCCCACTCGTATAGTTTTACTATCTATTTCCTTCTTGTGCTCTGCTAGTTTCTCCTTTAGGAATTTGGATGCTCTGCTATTTGGTGCATACATGTTGAGTACTGTTATTTCCTCGTTTTCTTTACTGCCTTTTATCAGCATATAATTACCTCCTTTGTCTTTTTTATTTATGTCTATTTTTATTTTGGCTTTGTCAGAAATCATGATTGCCACTCCTGCCTTCTTTTTCTCAGTTGAAGCCCAAAAGATTTTGCTCCAGCCATTGACCTTAAAACTTTGTATGTTCACCTGCCTCATATGTGTTTCTTGTAGACAATATATGGTAGGATTTTGGTTTCTAATCCATTCTGCTTTTTTATTCCATTTTATGGGCAAGTTCATCCCATTCACATTCAGAGTTATAATTATCAGTTGTGTATTCCCCAACATTTTGTTATCCTCTCCTAGTTCTACTCCTTCTTTTTACACTGTTTCCTTTTAAACCAGTGGTTTGTTTTAAACTAGTCCCCCTTGTCCCCTCCCTTGATTTACTTCCCTTTCCACCCCTCTTTTTATTTTTTAAGGCCTAATGAATTTCCTCCCCCCTTTCCTCCCCTCCCTTTTTTTAACCTCCCCTCTCCCCTGCTCCCCTTGGTTTATCCCTTCTGACTTTCTCAGTAGCGTTACATAGAATTCTATATCCCAATGGATATATCTACTCTTCCCTCTCAGGGTTAATTCTGCTGAGAGTAAGGTTTAAATATTACCTCTTAATGCTCTCTTTCTCTCCTTCTTATAATAGTATTCATCCCCTCCCCTTCCCATTCCCTCTTTGTGTGTTATATCGTATTTTTCTTATTCATTCAAGTTTCTCTTGGTGCCATCTACTATTCACTCCCTCTTTTTCCCCCCATATCATCTTAGTACTCCATTTAGTACTCCAACCTCTCCCTATGAATAATTCTTCTAATTACTATAATAGTGAATACAGTTTTTGAAAATTACACATAACATTTCTCCATATAGGAATACAAATAATTTGATTTTATTGAAACCCTTAAAGAGGTAAATTTAAAAATAAGAATTTTCTTCTTTCCCTTCTGTTTCTTATTTACCTTTTCATGTTTCTCTTGGTTTTTGTGGTTGGATATCACACTTTTCATTTATCCCTGGCCTTTTCTGTGCAAATACTTGGAAATCTTTTATCTTGTTGAATATCCATACTTTCTCCTGGAAGTATACAGTCAGTTTTGATGGGTAGGTGATACTTGTTTGTAGACCCACTTCTCTTGCCTTTCTTAATATCATATTCCAAGCCCTGTGGTCTTGTAGTGTGGAGGCTGCCAGATCCTGTGTGATCCTGATTGGTGCTCCTTGATATCTAAATTGTCTCTTTCTGGCTTCTTGTAAATTTTTTTCTTTTACTTGGAAGCTCTTGAATTTGGCTATTATATTACTTTTTTTGTTGACTTTTCAGGGTTTAGTGTAGAGGGTGATCTATGGATCCTTTCAATATCTATTTTACCCTCTTGTTGAAGAACATCAGGGCAGTTTTGTTGGATAATTTCTTGTAGTATGGAGTCCAAATTTCTATTGATTTCTGCTTTTTCAGGAAGACCAATGATTCTCAAATTATCTCTTCTAGACCTGTTTCCTTGATCTGTCAGTTTCTCAGTGAGATATTTCATGTTTCTTTCTATTTTATCTGTCTTTTGGCTTTGATTTATTTGTTTTTGCTGTTTTGAGAGATCATTGGCTTCTACTTGCCCAATTCTGGTCTTTAGGGACTGGTTTTCTACTATAATCTTTTGATTTTCCTTTTCAATTTGGTCTATTCTGTTTTTCATGGTTTCCTCCAATTTGCTTATCATTTTGTTTGATTTTTGGACATCTTTCTCCAGTTTGGAGTTTCTGTCTTTTAACCTGTTAATTTCCTTTTGAGCTATTTCCCACTTCGCTTGCGAAATTTCTTTCATCTTTCTCATGATCTCAGATTTGAACTCTTCAAGAGCTTGTGATCAATTTTCACTTTTTGCGGAAGGTTTGGATGTGATTACTTGTTTGTTCTCCTCTGCTGTTTGCTCTGTTGTCTGGATTTTTTCTGTATGAAAGTTGTTGAGTTTTAAAGATTTCTTCTTGATCTTTCTCTTTGGAGGATCTTGTGCCTGGCTTGCCATTATTATTATTTCTTTCTCAGTCAGAAGTCTGTGTGAGGCAGATAGGCTCTCTGCCTATCCTATTGAGCTGTGGAGCAGTTTTTGTGTGAGTCACAGCGTCGTGTGCCCTCGCAGCTTCATCCTCATGCCCAGCGTCTGTCTGTGCTCTTTAGGCTCCTGAGGTCTCAAGTCTAGCTGTTCTTAGTGTCAAGCCTCCTGGTGGTCCCTTGCTCTCTCCTCTGCCTGAAGCTCCTTTAACAATCTCAGGGCATTGCTTGCACAGTCATGCACCCCTCTGCACTGGGTCCCCACCAAAGGTCTGCACTTTTGCTCAAGTTCCATATCTGAGCCTGCGCTCAACAACCGCACTTGTGCTCAAAGTCTGTGCTTGAGCTCAATGTTATGCTTGAGCTCAAGGTCCTCACCTGTGCTCACTGTCAAGCCTGTGCTCAATGTCATGCCTGCACTCAAGGTCTGTGTTCCAAGTCTGCATGTTCTTTAGCCTCTTGGGGTCTTATATCTTGCTACTCTCAGGAGCAGGCCCTGGTGATCCCAGGTAGCTGCTATGAACTTAATGAATGCCCCAAATTTGCTCTAATTCTTGTGAGCTGGCTTTTGCACAGTGAGTGGTGTGTGTGTGGAGGGGGTTGCTCAGCTTGCATTTTAGTGAGAGCTATTTCACCTCCTTATAGCATGGAAATGCCCCGATCCTACCTACTTTCAATGCTGCGCCCTGTTGTGGGGTCCCTTCATTCGTCTGGATTTGTTTTTATGTCCTCTTGAGGAGTCCTATCTGTATGGGTTAGGAGAGGTTAAGCACACTGCTTCTATTCTGCTACCATTTCAACCAGGAAATCCCAGTAATTACATTTTTAAAAATTAGAAATTTTAATGTATTTATCTTGTTGAAGTTAATTGTAATTACATTTTCAACTTATAAGAATTTACCTGGTTAAAGTTGTTTGAGTTTTTTATTTTTTTAAGGAATTAATAGGTCTCCTCAGGCAAAGGAAGACTATGGAATTAAAACTATTTGAATTTTTTTTAATAAACCCTTACATTCTGTCTTAGAGTCAATACTGTGTATTGGCTCCAAGGCAGAAGAGTGGTAATGGTAGGCAATGGGTTTCAAGTGACTTGCCCAGAGTCACACAGCTGGGAAGTGTCTGAGGACACATTTGAACCTAGGACCTCCCATCTCTAGGTCTGGCTCTCAATCCACTGAGCTAACCAGCTTCCCCCTGAATGATTATACTTTTAAGAGTTGTGATTGATGAATCTGAGACAGTGAGAAAAACTCCGACATATCATTTTGTAGGTCAGGCTCTCCCAAGGTCTGATCCAAGGCCATAAGGATACCAAATTCTATCCCCTTTGTGGAAGACCCTTTATCTTTAGCCTATTGCATTTGAAACAAACAGTAGCTATCTGCCCAGAATAAGGGGTTGCTGGAAGAATTCCTGATGGAGTAGGTTGGAAGTACCTCTTGTGACCCAGATGTAAGGTCTGATTCCCATGAGCCATTAAGCAGTAGCTCCCCACACCTAAAAAAACTCTTAGCAGCCATAGGGGAGAGGAAACACGGGAGACAATTTCTCCTAATACAGTATGCAGCTTTACCAGAAGAAGAATGATTATCCCGGAAACCTTCTCGCCAGAAAACCTCCCCCTGTCAACTTGAAGCAGAAGAAAACAAATACACTTTATCTTCAGAGGATATTGGCTTCCAAAGGCTGATACATCATGTGAAGTCAGAGCTACTCCCTCCCAAGTAGAAGAATCTTCTCTATTCCCACAGTCCCCCATTCTTCTGGCAGCTTTCCTATTTATGGCCAAGAAAGTTTAAAGGAGGGAAGAAGACGGGGAAGGAGAATGCTTTCCCTGCCCTGGTCCTCTACCCTTCTCTGCTTTGGGCTGAAGGGCTAGAAGGCCAACCCATCTTTGGTTATATGGGCACCATGTCAGGGGCAGCAGCTGCATTCTCCCTGGCATTGCTGCCTAAGGCCCAGCAGCCCGCAGCCCTGGAGGTGGCTGGGTTCCAAATATCCCATTTTACGCCACCCCATATCCAACTGAGAACATTTAAAAGCAGCTGGGGCATCTGGTTAGCATTTGGATCCCCTTGAAGCTCTTTTGTTGAAGACCCTGGGAGTCCCTGAACCAAGTGTTCAGCCCTGTGGGACATTGGCTGTGTTGGTATCCACAGTTGTGCCCACTGTTTGACTCTGCCCGTGATGGAGTCTCTGCTGGGGGAGCAGCAGGTGACAGATGGGTGAAGGGTGGCAGGCTAATTGCACAACCCCTGGATGGACTCCAGGCTCTGGACTTGAACTGGGAAAAGGAAAAGAAAAAAACAATAACAAAATAGTTTCTCTCCTCTCCAGCCCTGATTACCCCTCTCCCTTCAACCCAGACCATGTCAATACACATTTGAGGGCTTTGGGAGGGGGAAATTAGCAAGAGGCATGAAAAAAGACTAGATGTAGAGGGAAAACCTCTAAACAATTAGAGCTATTCAAATACAGAATGAGAAGCTGATGTACTCCCTCCCCAAAGCCTCTCCTGAAAGGTCTTTTAGGACTGTCTAGATGATCCCTTTTCAGGCTCTTTAAGGTATGGATTGGAGGAGATGGCCCCTGAGCTGCTATCTGACCCAGAAATTCTGCATGTGACTTGGATTATAAAAGCAAAGGAGAAAGAGAGGAAGGGTGCTTGCAAGTGGTTGATCTTCAATACACAATTATTGAGTACCTACTATGTGTCAGGCACTGTGCTAGGCATCGGGGATTCAGAGGAAAAAGGAGAAAAAATAGTTTAAAAAAAGCTAATCAGACTCCTAGAAACATGCATTTATAATTTTTTCATATATTATATAATTATATAATTTTTCAGAAGTGGGGGATAGAAGCTGTGAAACTTGACAACTGTTCCTCCTCTATTCTTTTCTTCTTATTTCTTACATTGGGAGATTTTCTACTAGATGATATGAGAATAGGCATTCCAGGATATAGCAGTAACTGCATTTATCCTTCATAGCAATAGGCAGAGGCTCTGTACAAAGGAGAAAGGGCATTGGATTTGTAATCAAAGTACTTGAGTTCTAAATCTAGCTCTCTTATTTATTAGTCTTGTGACTAACTCACTTCACCTCTGACCCTCGGTTTCTTTATTGGTAAAAAGGAGGATATTGGACTAGATGACCTCTATTGGCTCATATACTAGCTATATGATCTTGGACAAGTCACTTAACCTTGTTTGCTTCAGTTTCTGCATCTGTAAAATAAGTTGGAGAAGGAAATAACAAACCACTCCAGTATCTTTGCCAAGAAAACCCAAATGAAGTCTCAAATCTTTGGACATGACTGAAATAACTGGACAGCAACAACACAACCTGTCCAATTAAAAATCTATAATCCTGTGATAACTGCACTCATAAATAACTAGAATAATACAGTGTTCTCTCTAAGGAAGGTACACAGCATGGTGTAATAGAAATTTCACTAGATTTTGAGTTATGACTGGGTTCTAGTCTCAGCTTTAGCCTTCATTAGTTGCCTATTCCTTTTATCTATCTATCGTAATCTATCCTTTATCTATCCTTTATCTATCATTTATTGTGAATGGAACTAAGAGATTGAGATATGGAAGGTAGAGATTTTAAAGGATTGAAAAAAATTCTATTAAGGCATTTCATATAGATCATTCCCCTCTCCCTACCACTGTTCACTTTTTCCAATGATCATGTCTTAAGAGTTAAGCCAAAGAAAGGCATCTTGTAGTTACTGCTGGTCTTTGGTCAAACTTGTCAGATAAGATCCTGAACAAATTCTACCAGAACTAGTAGGAAAACTCAACTCTGGGAATTGGAAACTCGTCAAAGAGAAAAATAAAAAGAGCAAATGTATTTAGAATAAATCAATGAACCAACACACAATTACTGAGTACCTAGTATGTGTTGGGCACTGTGCTAGGCACTTGGGATTCGGAGGAAAAAGGAGAAAAAATAGTTTAAAAAAAGCTAATCAGACTCCTAGAAACATGAATTTATAATGTTATTCAGTTCAACAAATACTTAAAAAATACCTACTGTGTACAAGTCAGTTTCTTTTTCATAGCTACGAATAGAACAAAACTAAATAATTATAAAGCAAATTTTTATAAATAGTTGTGTCTTTCCATTACTTTATACAATAAAGGTGTCTTCATGATAAACTTTCAAATTTTCTTTGTGGGAATCACTCATTTTTTCCCTTGCAGCATTTTCTTTACTCTGGGTTTTCTTCTCTGCATTTGATCATTCTACCAGGATCTAACTTTTCATCCCAGGACCCAGGATCAGACCTAGGAAAACTTGTCAAGCAGATGGAAGTTTGTTTTTCAAGCTCTTTTACTCTTAGAGAGTCAGAGAGTCTTTCCACAATTAGCCTCAAATGATCAATGTTCTCATACATTATTTTTTTCCTATGACTTATTTCCATTAAAAACCTACCTTCAGGGAGGGTCTGAAAAACTCCTTCACACTGACCTGTAAGTGTCTGATAAGGCTTCTGTCCAAGGAAATTGTGTTTTGGTTGTGGAATTCCAGGCATGGGCTTATGAATGGGGAAGGTAGGATTGGGAAAGGGGGAGGGAAAGAGTGAGTCTTGGGCTTCTGCTTTCCCACCAAATTATACCATCTTGCCTTTGACAGAACCTTATCGCTAGACTGGCAAGGATTCAAAAGCAACACACATGGTACCTTCTCTCCCTCCTCTCCTGAGAGACGCACCGAGCGTGTCCCAGCTATTACAAAAAGGGAAGCTTACAAAGATCCAGAGATGAACTGTACTTCTGACTAATATTTTAATTGACACATTTTCTTTCCTGCTCATCTCAGGAATGGGCTACTCACTGAAGATGAACCTGAAGGTCTACTGGATGACCTGAATAGCTCTTTTCACAGACTATATCTGCACTCGTTCAGTCCCAGGCACTTTAGTTCCCCATTATGAATAAATTGCTTTTCTTCACTTTAGTTATCCTCTAATCCTTTGTAGGCATATGATAGTTTTGGAACTCTTGGGCAGTGTCTCTGGTTAGTGTACTTCTGAGAAGTAAAGATAAGGCCAAGCCTTATTTAGGCTACACACAGTCGAATGACATGGAGCTATTTTTGGCCCCGTGCCCCTTTAATTTTCCAAGTTCTCAAATGGAGTCATTTAAAGTATAAAATGTATGAACATCTTTCCTCTGAACTAAATGGTTCTCTTTTCCTTGGCTCAGTTTCCTCCGGACATAAAAGTTAGGCCTCTTTCACTAGACCCAGCGATCAGTAATGCTATCCATGTTGCCAAACTTGCAGATTAGATAAGTATTTGGATTTCCAGTAGTGTTTTCATGGAATTATCTTTATGCAGGTCAAATTCTATTTTGAGAACTCCAGCTGATTCAACAGCCCACAATTTGTACTTTTGGTCTCAAAGTAAATACTTGATTTGACTCAAGCCGAAAGACTTCACTTCTATTGGAGTCCTGACCCATGTAATTTTAATATCCATTAGTCCTCACTAGGGGATGTAATTGGATGGATCAGATGCCTTGTAGGTTAAAGCAAACAGTGGGAAAAGCATCTGGGTGTTTTCCATCCAAATAAAACACTGGGAACCTGTTGGTCCAGGATGGAGATGCCAATTAGAACTTCCTTCCTCCTTCCTGCTCTTCCTTCCTCTTTGTATAAATAATCTCCCTACGAATGTGCAGAGAGGAAGGAAAACCATATTTAAGGGAAAATGTGTGCGATTTAGAGCATTCATTCTAATTCGATTCAATTGAATGCTTTATTAAATATCTCCTATGTTCCAGACGCTACCCTGAGCTCTGAGGATCCCAAGAAAACAAAGGGGGTGATCTCTGCCTCTAAGGAGAATGCCTGCCCAATCGTCTGTAGTTAGAAACTTGCCAGTATTGTTTTTAGCACACTGTTAGGGAGTATTAACATAAAAATGATAATAACTCACAAACTTGCTATATAGATTGCAAAGTACTTTCCTCTCGTTAATGCTGGAACAATTTATTTATGTATATTACTATTCCTATTTTCCAGATAAGAGGCACTATAGTACCATAGTCCTTAAACATTTTGGTTCCAGGACCCCTTTGACACTTAAAAAGAACACTAAAAACTAATTTACCGCATTGGAGATTATTACAATTCATTACTAATTGATTAAAATATAATATAATAACTGAATTATAATATTAATGCACATTATCAAGGATATCAATAATTATTTACAATTAATACAGAGCATTTTATAGATATTTTAAGGTTTGCAAATTGCTACAAGTAGTATTTCATATATAAACTGGGGGAGAAGGTACTATTATCATTTTTATTTTACTGAAGAGTCAGTTGAGATAAATAGAGTTTAAGTGACTTACTCGGGATCTCATTTAGCAAGTAAATATCTAAAGTGAGATTTGGACTCAGGTCTTTTTGACTCCAGGTCAGTACTCTATCCACTAGACCACTTAGCTGCCTAAATTAACATGTCTTACTATTATTTTGAAAATAGTTTTAATCTTGAGATTCCCTTGAAAAAGGTCCTGGAGACTCCTATGGGTCCTCAGACTGCATTTTGAGAAACCTTTGTATAGTGTTTAGAAGGGCAATATTGGAGTCATGTGAATCTGATTCAAGTCTTTACCTTAAGACATAATAGCTGTGTGATCCTGGGTAAGTCACTTAAATTCTGATGGACCTAAGCAACTCTTGAAGATTATAAATTGTATAAAAAATCGTTGATCTGCACTGGTAGAGGAATTTCTTCATTAGGTGTTCTTTATACCAATGAAATCATGGGTTGACTGTTACAGTTAAGAGATATGAAGCTCAGACAATCATGGAATCCCAGAATTTCGGTTTTGAAAATTGTTCCTTTCTAGTCCAACCCATACCTGAAAAAGAAACTCTCCTATATCTTCCCAAAACAATTCTAGTAGGGAGTGTACTTCCTCCTGAGGTAAACCAGTCCACTTTGGCCTAGTTAATAATAGGACATTTTCCCTTCTCATCATGCTTACATTTCTCTCTCTGCAGTTTCCTACTTCTGTCCTCTGAAGTCAAGCAGAATAAGTCTAATCTTTTTTTGTAAAGATATTTTATTTTACTAATTACATGTAATAACAATTTTCCACCTAAGTTTTCTGAAGTTATATGATCCAAATTGTCTCCCTTCCTTCCTTTCCTCTCCTTTCCCAGAGCTGGTCAGGAATAGGACCTGGGTTATAAATGTATTATACAAAACCTATTTTCATATTGTTCATTTTTCTAAAAGAATAATCATATAAAACCAGAACCTCCAAATAAAAACCCAAATAAACTAAACTGAAAAATTCTATGCTTTGATCTGCATTCTGACTTCAACCTCTGGAGGCGGATATAGCATTCTTTGCCATAAGTCCTTCAGAACTTTTCTGAATCATTGTATTGCTGCTAAGTCTTTCACAGTTAATCATTCCACAATATTGCAGTTACTGTGTACAATGTTCTCCTGGTTCTGCTCATTTCATTCTGCATCAGTTCATGGAGGCCTTTCCAGCTCTTTCTGAAATCATCTGAAAAAGTCTAATCTTACTCTCATGTGACAATCTCTCAAATTCTTGAAGATACCTCTCATGTACTCCCCAGATCTTCTTCTCCACGCTAAATGTCTCCAGCCTCATCAAACCCGAACTTAAGACATTTTACTATACTCTTTTGGATACTTTTCAGTGAATTGGTGGACATAAATAAATGTCTTAAAAAATTAAGAAGGAAATAACCTTCTTAAAATGTGATGATTGGAGCTAACTTGTGAGTCTAGATGTGGTCTGTGTATGGTATAGTAACAGAATTCCTTTCACCTACTTATTCTCTCTTTAAGTAGCCCAAGATTACATTAGATTTCTTGGCTGCCATATCATACTATTAACTCACTGAGTTTTGAAGTCAGATCTTTATGTTGGTATTCTTTCTCTTATGCTATATTGCCAAGTAGATATTAGATCTAAGAGCCGTCCTTAAGCTATTTTACCTCCAGCAAAAGAGAAGAGTAGGTTGAACATGAGATTTATTTCAGTGCCTACAAATGATCAGCATCACATCTTCTTACGGTTCAACAATCTCGGGTTCTTTGATTTCATTACTGAATAATATGCAATATGGATGATATCTTGAGATTCTAGGTTTCTCCTCCCATACCACTCAGCCAAATCTCAAGTCACTGGTCTGAGCCAAAAGATATTGTGTGAGAATCTCAGCATGTCTGAGTATGCAAAGTTTTGCCTGTCATCCAAATCCAACTGTAAATGAATTTTTTTTATTTCTACCTTTCCTTATTTCCATGAACAAGGATAACAGACATATGAACATAGTGCAAGATGCCATAGTAAACAATCATTCCATGATGTGATTATATATAGTATCCTTTCTGACCTTAATATACTGTTACTCTCTTAATGATGATTTTTCTAGTAGGTAACAGAGGCTTTTTTGGAAATACTTCCATAAATTTAAAAAAAGAGAGAGAATTCTCTTGATGTAATCCAGGTTATAGACTTCTTGAGCCAGTTCTTACTGCATTATGAAATTATTCTGATGATAAATGTGTAACATTTACAGGCACAAGTAGCTTGTACATTGCACAAGAACCATTGGAGGAAAGGATCTGATTGATCTATTTCTTTATTCATTCATTTACTTATATATGTATTATGTGTATATATATGTATGTATTATATTTCTCTTCAGTTGTTCATCCTTTGTTTTCAAAGAAGATGAATGGCATCATTGGTTGATAATTTGTGCCTGAATTGGATTAAATGGGTCAGAGTTGTTCTTGGATAGTCATCAAATAACAAGGGAGCTTTGCATTAAATGTTTGCTTGGGGAATGTGATTTCAAATTTATTCCACTCACTGATAAAATGACAAGAGAAGAGAGACACCATAACTCAATGACTGATACACCTGTAAGTCATAGCTTTCTTCCATTATAACAGTAGAAGCAGCCAAGAAATTTCTTTCACTAAGAATTGATGTTTCTGTTGTGGGTTCAAATGTGACCTCTGACATGTCCTAGCTATAGGGCCTTGCCACTTAACCCCAATTGCCTAGCCCTTACTGCTTTTCTGCCTTGGAACCAGTTCTTAATATTGATTCTAATACAGAAGGTAAGGGTTTAAAAAGTGGATTAATGAGTCCAGGAGGGAGGTTGAATTAGTCTGTCAATATTTATTGGGTATCATTTGCTTTCCCACATTTAGTTCATCAAGGAAGTCAGGGTTCATTATCTGGCTAAGCCTAGGCTCTGGAAACACTAATACAAAGAAATATAAATGGAATAACAAGGGAGCTCAGCTTTAAGTGTTTGCTTGGGGAATCTCATTTTCAATTTATTCTACTTACTGATATAATGACAAGAGAAGAGAAATGGCAGCAGCCATCTCTGCCCACTAAAGTATTCTTCTACTTTTCTGTTTAACTACCTCCCAACTTTCTATTTTCTTCTCCAGGATAGGTTCTATATACTGTGTGCAATGTAAAAGACACAAATGAAAGAATCGCTGCCTTCAAGGAGTGTCCAATCAAGGTGCTACCTCTTAATTCTATTACCTTGACTAATTTCTTAACACATCATCATCTTACCATCCCTAAAATGGAAGTGACTCCTGGGTTCTTTCTTTGTCCTTCTTCCCTTATATTATTTCTTACGTTATTCTTTTTTCAACAATGTCATCTATTTCCATGACTTCAGTCATCATCTCCATAAAGCTCTTCTTCCTCAAACTCTCCTATTTATATTATTGGGTGTTTTCCATCCACTTTGAATTCAACATGTCCTCAAATTTCCTCTACTTAGCTTCTCTATTTTTCTTGATGGCACCATTATCCTACTAATGAACCAGGCAAATCCTGTCTTAAATCATAGAATTATAGAATTTTAAGGAATCTCAGAAGCCATCTAGTTCAATCAGAACCTGACCTAGAAGGAATTCCTTTAACAAAAATGACAAGAAGTCATCATATTTTTCCTGAAGATTTTTGTTGAGAAATAATTATTACCTCCTGAGGCAGCTGATTCCATTTTTGGGATACTCTGTTAAGAAGCTTTTCTGGATACTGAACCTTTCCAAGGACTAAAATGTTTGTTCTTGGGGCAAAGCAAATGGAATCTAATTCATTTTCTACATAACATATCTTCAAATACTTGAAAATGGCTATCATCAGTCAGTCAGCCAATAAGCATTTATTTATTAAAACTCTTTCCCTCTGCTTCAGTATCAATTCTTCTGGAGGGGGACTTTTATTTTTCCAGGTTACATGCCAATTAATTACAATTTTCAATATTAATTTTCTGATATGTTGCAATTCATGTTGCTCCTTCCTTCCAACCTCTTCCCACTCTCTAAGAAGAAAGGTAATATGATATACGCACAATCTATATCATATTACTTTTATATATTATGCTATATAATATATATTCTATATTACCTTTATATATTACCTATATGTATAGGTCTATATAATCATATAATACATATTTCCCTGTTTATCATGTTGTAAAACAAGACATATATTGCTTATCCCAAAGAAAAATTCATGGAGGAAATAAAGTAAAGAATGGTATGTTTCAATCTATATTTGACAGAAGGGTGACATGGGTTAGGCAATCAGGGTTAAGTGACTTGCCCAGGGTCACATAGCTAGAATGTGTTTGAGGTCAGATTTGAACCCAGCTCCTCCCTATCCACAGAGCCACCTCACTGCCCCATAGCATTTATTTTAAATGCTACCTATGTACCATATTAAGCAGTGGATTTTGACCACTGTATGCACCTGGTTTCTTCACCAGACTTTTTTATGGTCTGGCTTCGAGATCTGTCACACTTCTGCTCATGTTCTGCTGAATGTATTCTAACNATTCTATATTACCGTTATATATTACCTATATGTATAGGTCTATATAATCATATAATACATATTTCCCTGTTTATCATGTTGTAAAACAAGACATATATTGCTTATCCCAAAGAAAAATTCATGGAGGAAATAAAGTAAAGAATGGTATGTTTCAATCTATATTTGACAGAAGGGTGACATGGGTTAGGCAATCAGGGTTAAGTGACTTGCCCAGGGTCACATAGCTAGAATGTGTTTGAGGTCAGATTTGAACCCAGCTCCTCCCTATCCACAGAGCCACCTCACTGCCCCATAGCATTTATTTTAAATGCTACCTATGTACCATATTAAGCAGTGGATTTTGACCACTGTATGCACCTGGTTTCTTCACCAGACTTTTTTATGGTCTGGCTTCGAGATCTGTCACACTTCTGCTCATGTTCTGCTGAATGTATTCTAACATTCCTAACATGGGGCATTTGAGATTGACCATTGTTGATTCATATTGAATTTTCAGTCCATTAAACCAATCCCATATTTAGCACAAGAACCATTTTTGTCTATCTATATCCTCCCCAACCTATTCTTGTGAGGCTGATTTCTTTTAACACAAGTATAACTTAGGCTAGAGGATTTTTAAGCTAAATATCAAGATGGCATAGTGTATGGAAAGCTAGCCTTGAAATCATGAAGAACTGTGTTTGAGATTGTCCTCTTCCACATCCTGGCTGTGCAATCATGAGCAACCTTTTAATGACTCAAGCAGCTCTCTAAGAATGCAAGTGGTAGCAGAACAATGCGAGATTCTCCCAGTGGGAGAGCTCCTTTCACAATGAATTGGTTGGTATATATTTTCCTATGTATGTTTTCTCTGATTTCTGTTTTGCTATTGACTTTGATAAATTAATTTCTTTGCTATTTGCTATGTATGTACATTTTGAAACAAGCAAAAAAAAAGGATACTAGATTCTTTCATCCCTTCAAGGCATTTTCCTTTTTCTTTCCTTTCTCAGCCAAACTCCTCCAAAAGAGCTATGTATATTTGGTGCTCCAACTTCTTATTCTCTCTCTTTTAAACTCTCTGAAATCTGGCTTCTAATCTCATCATGTTTTCTCTAAAGTTACCAATGATCTCTTGATTGGCAATTCCTCTCCTCAATCCTTATAATTCTTAAAATTTCTGTAGCATTAGACACTGCTAACCACTTTCTCCCTGACACTGTCCTCTCCTGGTTTTTATGACTACTTTCTTCTAATTCTACCTGTTTCACTCCTCCCAGATCCTTTCTGGATTTTCATCCTTTCCAAGTTCCTCTTTGTGGTGTACTTTAAGACTTTTCCCTGAGCCCTTTATATTCTTTCTCTGTACTCTCCCACTTGATGACCTCCAGAAAGCTATCCATTCCACATATGCTGAACTAATACCCCTTTATTTTATTTTGGACACACAATAGTTTTGAAATAATTTTATATAAGTGAAAGTTTTCTTTTCTATGATCTTTAGAATTTATTCTAAATTAGAATGTAATTCTGTGAGGAGACTAAAACTAGAATATAGGCTATACATAGACCACAAGCCATACTATATAAATGTTTTTAAGTATAACTTACTGAAGTCAAAGTGAAGTGTAAAGAGAACTGACTCTAGAGTCAAAGGACATTTTTTCATATCCTGCCTCTGGAACTTCATACTTGTATGAATCTTTGGCAAATCATGAATATTCCTTTGGCTTCAGTATCTTCCTTAGTGTGGTGCCTGGCACATAGGATATATTTATTATTTATTTATTGATTGATTGATTGAGGGCATTGGACTAGATAATCAGTCTCTGAGGTAATTTCCAGCTTTAGCTCTGAGCCTTTGATTTTCTCCTTCCCTCTCTCCCTAGGACTCCCTTCTCTACCCCTAGCCTCACCCCCAAATACTACTATTTAGTAAGTAAAATAAACATTTATAAGTTTTTACTATGTGCCAGGCAGAGCTGAAGTTACAGAAAAGGACAAAAGCATGGTTCCTGTTCTCATTTGAATACAAGAGGTAATGATAAATATTTACTTCAAAAATAAATAATTCTGAAACTAAGGGCCATTCTTCCATTGACACGGATCTTAATCTCTTTCTTTAAAACTTAGCATCTAGCCATGAAGAATTTCTTGGTCCCCCTTAATTAATCATCCCAATGCCCAACATATCAGAAGTTTCTCTTCTGACCATGGCCAGATGGTTCTCAGGAGACAGCTGATATGCAGAACATATCCTAACCTATCCTAGAAGTGTGTTCACTTTGACCTGATGTACCATAACTTGCATTCCACAGGCAGAGTCTTTGAAAATGTAGGGTCACCTCCAAACTGTAATGCAATTTCAGAATGGGATTTCACCAGGAGAAGAGAAAATGCCAGTTCAAACAGAATTTTTTTTAAAATAGCAATCCTTTAGCTCAGTGGTATCAAACTCAAATAGAAATGGATGTCTGCAGTCTATATTTTGACTTAGAAAATCACAAATTAACATTATCTGTATTATAGTATGTTTTATTTATTTTTGTTAAACATTTCCTAATTGCATTTTAATCTGGTTTGGCCTGGGGAGTTTTGTGGATCCATATGGCTAGCATTTGTGAGTTTGATACCTGAGCTCCTGCTGATTTGGTACTAGCTAAAAAAAAAAAGAGAAGCATGCAAGAAATTAGGTACACAGCATACAGAAGCTAATAAACATTGTAACAGAATGTTCAATAAATCCATAGACTCTAGTAACTACAAGAAATAACTATTTGGCAAAAACTGCCCCCTTAACTGGATATAGACTGAAGGAAATCAGGTTTATACTAATACCTCATGCCAAATATCCATATAAACTCCAAATAGATACATGACCAAGATATGAAAGGTCACATCATAAGGAAATTAAAGAAACAGGAAGGAATTCCTTTTCAGTTCTTGGACTAGGGGAAGAGACTTTGACTAAATCAATGATAGGATCACAGAGGATTAAATAGACAACTTTGGTGACATACAATTTGAAACTTTTTTGCACAAACAAATCTAATGGAATTAAAATTAGAAAGTAAAATGATAGATGCTAGTTGGGTTTATTTTTCATTAAAAAAATTCTCAGTGAGGAGTTGTAGGAGAGAGAAATCAATAAAGAAAAAAAATGGAAAGGATCATTTTTCTAAGAGGAGGAACATGGGGGGAAATTTAGATGATGTAAAAATAAGGCATATCCAGAAATTTTTATTTGAAATAAAACAAACAAAAGTTAATTCTTCACTAACTATGAATGAGTTGGGACCACCTGGGAGGCACCCATTTACCTGGCCATCCAATTGTTAAAGGGCAGTAGCAGAAATGAGACAGACTTGTAAGGCAGCAGAGATCATCATTTGAAATATTGGATAGGATTAGACCAGTGATTCCCAAAGTGGGAGCTACCGCCCCCTGGTGGGTGCTGAAGATCTAGGAAGGCGGTGATGGCCACAGGTGCATTTATCTTTCCTATTAATTGCTATTAAAATTTTTAAAAATTATTTTCCAGGAGGCTAAGTATTATTTTTTCCGGAAAGGGGGCTGTAGGCCAAAAAAGTTTGGGAACCACTGGGTTAGAGGCTGGACATAATTTCATCAACATAGAAAACTTGCAGGTGAAGAAATTTCCTTGTCCTATATAGGCTAGTACCTTCTCTTCTACTTATTATCCAGAGAGTTGCCTAGAAAGGAAAGAGATTAAAAGTCTTACTCAGAGTTACACAAGGATCGTGTGACCAAGATGGTATTTGTACACAAGTATTCCTGGCTTATGATACTAACTCTCTAATTCATTATGCTATGCTGCCTTTAAATACTACGCTGCATTTAAAGGCCCACTAGGGCTGAATGACCACTGATGACCCCCAAGGAGGTAGAACTGAGTAATACATTCACCCTGGAGCCACTCTAAAGAGAATTTTATTTTGACTTTGTTCAGGAACTGCAAAGCAGAGTAGGTCCTAGAAAACTTTACACGAAGAACTTGGCAATGAGACTTAATGGGAGTGTTTTTTTTAACTTTAGAAGAGCCACAAATCACTGCTGTGGGAGGTTTTTTTCCCCCCCAGAGTCATTTTAGGACTGAATCATATTTGGGAACAGTATTCAAAGTATCAGATGCCCTGGGGAGTGGAATATCAGTGAGGTGTTTCCCAAAGGGGTGTCTAAATTTCCATTCCCTTTCCAATATTTGCTATTGTGAATAATGCCAGATATTATCCCTCCCCAACCTTTATAGCCCAGAACCAACAACAATATCAACTGATATTCCTGAGCTTTAGAAGGGTCGTGGCTTATACCATTAAATCATTTACAAACCTCATGGCATCCCAAAGTTTTCATGTCTAGATCAGTCAGATCCAGAGATACTACTATTACTTAGACCTGAGTCATTTATCAGATCGTAGCATCCATGGATGGGTGGAACAGTTCTGAATTCTTTTTGAAGAGCTTGGTTGGTTCTTCAGAGAACTACAATCAATACAGATTAGTTTTCTAGGACTACTCTATTCTGGCCACACATGTCCCAAATTATCCTAGAATTCTGACAAACTCCAGGTTGAAGTGTCCCTTTCAAGAAACTCTAGTGTCTGTAATCTGCTGGAAAAAATAGAAATTTAGACTTTCAAAGCTCTTTACATGACCTTTCTAGGTTTCTTGCACTTCAGACTCTTCCATGGGACTCTAAGATTAAGATGTTGACCTTGTTCCTTAAAGATGACACCACATTTCCCTTTTCCATGTCTTTTCACTGGCTGTCCTCCATATCTGGAATGCTCTCCCCCACTTACCTTCACCTTCTGTCTTCTCTGACTTTCTTTAAGCCTCTGGTAAAATCCCACCTATTGCAAAGATCTTTCCTTGTTCCTTCTTCCTTCTACCTGAACCTTTCCCACCATGTCTTTCCTCTGAGACTACCTTCCATTTTCAATGTCTGTCTATCTATCTATCTATCTATCTATCTATCTATCTATCTATCTATCTATCTTTCTATCTGATATGTATGTAATTGTTGGCTTGTTATTTTCCTTGTTAGAATGTGAGCTGCTTGAGGGCATATTTTTGCCTTTCTTTGGATCTCCAGTATTTAGCATAGTTCCCAATATATTTTGTGGTTGAAGACACTCAGTTGTTTTAGCCAAATCAACTCTTCATGATCCCATTTGGAATTTGATTGGCAAAAATATTGGAATGGTTTGCCATTTCCTTCTCCAGACCATTTTACAAGTTGGGAAATTGAGGCAAATAGGGTGAAATAGCTTGTTCATGGCACACATCTAGCAAGAATCTGAGGCTATATTTGAGCTCAAGCCTTCCTGACTCCAAGCCCACTATATACACTGCCCCTCCCAGCATATAGTAAGCATTTAAAAATCCTTGCTGACTTGACTTATCCTAGGACCCATCAGTACCCTTCAATCAATCCACAGTCAATCAACAAAGTCAGTACTTTGATACTAGGACATAAAGATGAGATATAAGCATCAGAATAGAGAGCCACAAATTTAGATCTATTTTAGGGATTAGGGAAATGAAGTCCAGTATAATTAAGTAATGGTATCAAGGTCATATAGTAGGTAGCTGAGTTGTCATTCACAACTTGGGAGTCATCTTTGATCTTCTTCCTCTTGTCTTCCCTTGTTTCCAATCAATCAGTTGCCAAGTTTTGTCTATTCAAACTCCACATCAGATCTTGGATTTGTCCCTTTCTCTCTATTCCACTCCAACAGCTGTTACCCTAATTGAAGGCTTTGTCCTTTCTCATACAGACTATTACAATAGGCTCCTTATTGCTTTTTTTTTAAATTCCAGTTTTTCCTAGACCCAATCCATCCTCTATACCACTGTCAAAGAGTTACTTGCAAAATATTGATTTGACTATGGTACTTCCTCATTCAAAAAAACTTGTATAGCTATTTTTCCCTAGGAAAAAACGTAGAATCCTCAACCTGACAAAAAAAAGAACAAATTTGTAGTGTGGGTGTAAACTGGCTTATGGGGGCCACTGTTTAGAGTATGCGCAGATATTCCATGACTGGTTCCAGTCTACCTATCATAAACTTGGCAGAAATCAGCTTTGACTACATATGACTCATTGTGGAAGTACATGCTAAGAGTTAATGAGGAAAAGCTATAAATTGGCTAAGGAACTGGAGGTTAGTGAATAGTCAAAAGTGCCTCCTTTTCTTCTTGGTGACAATTGAGTTAGGATTGGTTTGAATTGCCTTCTCAGAGTGTGATTGGGTGGAGTCTACTGGTCTCCACTTACTCATAATGGCTGTGAGCACTTGGCTGCTTCTATCTCTTTGTGTTTATTTTTTCCTGACTTCCTGAGAAGGGAGGATCCAGGAGACTTTGTGAGTTCCCCAAATGACTGAGGATCTTGGGAATACTACAGAATACCAGTTATGATGTCCTCAAAGTGGCTCTGGAAGACTGCAGGGAGAGCTATCGGTAGCAGGAGCAGAGACATTGAGTAAAGATGGATGCTGCGAGATTGCCACTTAAGAAGAGTTAGTTTCAGGGAGGGTGGCTCCTTGTGTGAGAAAGGGTATTGATGGCACCCTCCATACCAAGGGGATCTGAGTGGGAATTCTTATTACCTGGATTTGTGAGTTCCCTATTGGTGGTACCTAATTAGCATCCTAATCATAATTTGAGCTCACTCTTCCAATGGAGGCTGTGTGTATTGAAGGATGGCTATACTCTAAGGAATGTTTTTATAACTTTAGTTTTTTGCTGTGCTTTTGGAGTAAATATCAATACTAACTGCTAATTGAGCCAACAGATTATTGTTAATAGGAAGTAAACCAGAAGTGTAGGCCCCAATAACAGCATTTATTCTGTCACTGAGGCAACCTGCTGGTACCAGAAAAAGTCTGGAGGGACAGCCTGAAAGATGAAATTAGAAACAAAATGGTTCCAACATACTCTTCCATCTTATTTCCCATTATTCCTTTTCATATAACTTCTGTTCTAGCCAAAGTGACATTCTTGCTGTTCCCTATACACAACATTCTCCTCTTGGCATAAATGTTTCCTCACATCTGAAATATACTCTCTCCTCTCCTATGCCTCTTAAAATCTGTAATTTCCTTAAGAATTGAACTCATATGCCAACTCCTACACAATGCCTTTCCTGATTCCCCAATTATTCACATCTTCCCTCTTGAAATTAATAAGTTTTATTTGTATAGTCTTTGAAATCTATACATATATCCCTAGCAAAATATAAGCTCCTTGAGAACGGGATCCATTTTGCCTTTTTTTTTTTGTAGTTCCACTTACTATCACAGTATGTTGAACACCATTATTTGTTGATAAATGTTTGTTGAATATATCCTAGCCCTTTAGTTCCTGAAACCAATATACTTTCCACTGAAATATTATGACAAAAAACTTCAGTATCTTTTGTACTGTGTCTTAGCAAAAAAAATAGTTGATCCTCTATCCAGGGTTTTAGTACTATTTTAAGAATCTATACTATCTGAGTAACTAGATGGAAAAACAGTTTTCTTCTCTTGAACCATCTCTCTCTGTCTGTCTGTCTGTTTGTCTGTCTCTCTCTTCTCTCTCTCTCTCTCTCCCCCCATTCCTTGTCCTTCCTGCCCCACTGCTTTTTATAGTGACAGGATCCCAGAATATTTTAGGTTTATTCTGAATTCTTATACTCATTTCTTTTGAGGTGTTGGAAAGCTGAAGTGTATTTGGAGTGTAAGAGAATTAGTGTGGAGAAAGAGGGAGGAGTGGATGCCTTAAAACAATAAAAAACAAAAAAATTAAATCAGTATTAAATATACGGAAGCAACATTTCATTGTTCCAAGCTGCCAAAACACATTTTTATGGAACCCAAATCCATGAAAGGTTGGCTGCAGTCCATGTGCTATTGTGAGCTCAACCACTTCCATTTGGCTTCTCTTGTTCCTGGAGCTGTGTGTAAGAGAAAAAAAATTCCTGCTGCCACTGTGCTCCCTTTGGGCTTTTTCATTCTAAGGGATAGGAAAGACCAAGCTATGATTCCTTTTGGGAATACTATGCTCAAAACCATTTTTGACGGTAGAATTTGAGGAAGCGATGTATTTATTGTATGTATCCCTTTATTATCTGTTTCCTGCCTGTAGTTACTTCCATTCTCTCTTGCCAATCCATGTCACTATTCAAAAAGTTCCCCTTCAGAGGCATGTTTCTGAGATTCATCAGTGTATATGGATGTGCTTGTTTGTCACTCTACAAGTCCCTTTCTCTGCACTTTGCAATCCCAGCCAAGTACTTAGCTAGCGAGATTTCCAGCTGGGGTCATTTCTGTTCACTAAAGCAGCTCTGCAGCAAAGTCTTGGTTTTAAGTTTCTGAAAACATAGATCCCAGATCCTTAGTGGAGGGAATGGAGAGATTGTGAGTTTTGAGAGCTCAGTGTCAAATGGACTTTAAGAGCTCTTTATCTGAGGAATATAGGGTTCTGGGTGAGTTGGAAGGTGGAATTTGGTTTGCCTGTTTGCCATCAAATGCTGCAAAGTCAGTTTTTCAGAAGTTTTACCAGCATATTCAGCAACAGAAGGATCGAATCATTGTTCAAATCACACAGTATCATACATCATAGATTTATAGCTGGAAGGGACCTTAGAAATCACTTAGTTTAACATCCTCATTTAACAGATGAAGAAATTGGGCCTAGAGAGGTGAAGTCACTTGGCCAAGGTCATGGGAACATCAGATCAAGTATTTTACATGATCAAAAGGTCATCTAGTCCAACTTCTTATTAAGATGAGCAAACTGAGGCCCACAGAGGTTAAATGACTTTGCCAAGGTCCTATAGGTAGTCAGTTGCACAGTCAGGTTTTAAAACTACATCTTGGGGACTAGGTGATTCAATAGATAGAAAACCAGGCAGGCCTGGGTTCAAATTTGACCTGAGATACTTCTTGGCTGTGTGATCTTGAACAAGTCACTTAATTCCAATTGCCTGACCCTTACCACTCAGTATTGATTCTAAGACAGAAGGTAAGGGCTTAAAAAAACTAAACTACATCTTTCTTCATATTACACATGCCTTCAAATTGATCAAGACTAAATCTGCTATATTTCTGTAGCTACTGAGAGATACTTCTGGGTCTAAAGCAGGGAGACGGGCCACCCTCATCAGTCTGGCTGAAAGTGAATCTTAAGAGGGTTCATCTATCTTATTTGTAGATATAGGTCACAAGACTAAATAGAATGGAGAGATTCTAAGTGATATAAATTCTCCTTGCTTATTAAATTGTTCTGTTACATCTGGACTGAGGTGGTGATTGATGGATCTCACTAATGACTGCTCTAGTATTAAAGTAGCCTGATTTGGGAATCAGAAAGTCACCCAGCAGTGTTACACTGAGATTGTCTTGTCATCACAGCAACCACAGTAGCTCACAATTTCATTTCAGTTCCATCCAATTTAATTCAATCCAATTTAATTGAATGAGCATTTAGTTAAGTGTCAGTTATAAAAAAGGGAACAAAACATTAAGCTTTCTTTCTTTACAGATTCTTTTTGGCTGTATGTTGCAGCAGAGTCACATCCACCATGAGCATCTCCGTTATCTTCTGGAGTAGTAATTATGAGTTTGCGGGCAGCAGTGGTGCTTCACATCCCTATTCAGCACTGCTAAAATGTTAGCATTGAAAATGTCAGCCTTTTCTTTCCAGGGGAAGCTTAGGGTTCAGTAAGAGAGCTTTCATTTTCCTAAAAGCAATTTAGTCCTCAGCTATCCTCCTGTTCGACTCTGATCCCTTCTTTTTGTCCATTCCTATTGTCTGTCCCAAATGGTCATAGCTCTGAAGGAGCTGAATATTAGACATTCTTCATCATTTTTGGACTCTCGAGTAGATAGATGGACCAAACACTATTTCCGCCCCCTTACCTTCTGTCTTAGAACCAATACTGTGTATTGACTCCAAGGTAGAAGAACAGTAAGGGCTAGGATATGGGGGTTAAGTGACTTGCCCAGGGTCACACAGCTAGAAGATGTCTGAGGTCAGGTTTGAATCCAGGATCTCCTGTCTCTAGGCTTGGCTCTCAATCCATTGAGCCACCCAGCTGCACCCAACCAAACACTTTTGAGTGCTTTTAGATTTCTTCCAGGAAGCACTGTAATCTTGAAACAGGTTAAATCAGGACATACAGGAGCATCTTATGTACCTCACCATCCTCCATGAATCCCTCTTTGACCTGCATTCTTTGTTAGAAAATCTCTCTCTCTCTCTCTCTCTCTCTCTCTCTCTCTCTCTCTCTCTCTCTCTCTCTCTTTTATGCTTACCAGTGATATGTAATACCAGGCATTTATTGAATTGGTGTTGCTTTTTTCTGTTGTTACATTTTTTAAAGAATCTTTAATGTACATACATGAGATTTGCTTGGCTATAAAAGGGTCTGTGAGACAAATAAAATTACTTCCTCTAAGTAACACATCATTCACACAATGGAATCTTATTCTTCAATTAATCATGAAGTGATAAAGCTGTCTACTATTACATATTGATTGCTTGTGGAGTCTGCTTATTCCATATATACATATAGTTATACTAAAACTCTCAGCAATGGTGCCTTTTATTACTGTGTAAATGCCTCTCATAAATATTTTGAAGAGATGGGAAAGTTGGCATATGGATCAATAATTATGTGTTTTCTTGGTCACTTTTTTGATGTTAATAGAGTCTGCAATCTTTTTTGACTGTCATTGGTATCTTCCATCCTGCTGATATTTTGTGCACTAGGCTGTCAGTATCCTGCTAATGCCATTATCATCAGTCTATCTCCTGTATAAAAATACTCGATCTAATTCATTTTCTTTTTATATATTTCTTCTCTTTTGTATTTTTTATATCTCCTCTAAAGGCACATTAGGAAAAAGGTGTGTGTATGTGTGTGAGTGTGTGAGTGTGTGTGTGTGTGTGTGTGTGTGTGTGTGTGTGTAGTCATGTCCAACACTTTGTGACTCTACTTGGAGTTTTCTTAGTATAACTATTGGAAAGGTTTGCCATTTCCTTCTCCAGGTCATCTTACAGATAAGGAAATTGAGGCAAACAAGGTTAAGTGGCTCGTCCAGGTTCATATAGTAAATGTCTGAAGGCAAGATTTCAACTCTGGAAGATAAGTCATCCTTACTCCAGAACTGAATTCTATCCATTATACTACCTAGTTGCCCTTTGTAAAATAATTAGACTTGTCCATAAATAAATGCACATCTAAATTTCCCAAGTTATATTAATGCTAAAGTTACCTCAGACCTAGGTTGGCCATTCTGAACATCTTTGGACTAGGATGGTATCCCCTTCCATCATGCCCTTAAATGAGACGAGAAAGATTACCTTTAGAATATATACATTGGAGGTAGCTAGGTAACAGAATGGATAGAATACCAATTGGAGGAGTTGGGTTCAAATGTGACTTCAGACACTTCCTAGTCATGTGGCCTTGGGCAATTCAATTAAGCCTCTAATTGCCTAGTCCTTGCTACATTTTTTGTCTTAGAATTAACACCAAAAGAGAAGTAAAATAAGTGAGTAAAAAGACTCATAGGGGTTTCTAAAGTTGTTGATGCTATATATTCAGAGGAACTCATTCTCCAAGCCTTAGTAGGTGTAAGAGTCACTCTAAGGACACAACATGACTTCCAGGTTTAGATGGCTGCAGAGTAGTAGTAGAACTCTTACTCTCCTCACCACTGAACTATATATGATGCCTCAAAAGGACAAAAATTCCAAGTTTAGATGAATGAAGGGACTCCACAATAGGGCACAGCATTGAAGGGATTTGGGCATTTCCATGCTATAAGGGGGCAAAATAGCTCCAACCAAAACATGAGCTGATCAACCCTCCCCCACTCCACCTATGGTGCCAGAGTCAGAGCCAGCACCAGAAGTAAAGCAAGCCAGAGTCAGAGCCAGTGTGCCAGAATTAGAGTGGTGTGGGACAATCTCTAAGTTCTTGGCAGCTGATTAAGAACAACCTTGAGAGCAGCTATACCTGAGAGCCAAGGAGGCTGAAGAGTGCAGACCTTGGGTGTGGAGATAGAGCAGAGAGGGGAGAAGGGTGGCACACAGTAGAAGCCAAGAAAACTTCAAGAATACTTGAAAAGTAGCCTCAGGCAAAAACTGCTCCGTAGTAGCTCCATACACAGAAAGCCTGCCCTCCTCACTCAGACTTCTGAGGCAAGGAAAAAAAACAGCATAGTGATGGCTAGCAATGTCCAAGAAATACCAACCATCAAAAGGAAAGAGAAATGCACTGACCCTGGTTAATTTTTACAGAGAAAAAATCCATACCACAGTGGAGAGAGCAGAGAAGGACAAACAAGTAAATGCATCCAAACCTTCCCCCCCCCAAAAAAAATGGAAATTGGTCACAAGTTCTTGAAAAGTTCCAATCTGAGATCATGAGAAAGGAGGAAGCGATTTGGCAAAAAAAAGTTGGAAGTGGTTCAAAAAGAAAATAACAGTTTAAAAGAAAAAACTTCGCAATTGGAAATTGAGGTTCAGAAATCAAATGAAATGATAAGCAAATTGAAGAAAAGAAATGATCCAATGGAAATCATGAGAAGCAGGATAGACCAGACTGAAAAGGAAAATCAAAAGATTATAGTCTAAAACCAGTCTTTAAAGCCTAGAATTGGGCAAGTAGAAGCTAATAATCTCACAAGACAGCAAGAATTAATAAAGCAAAGTCAAAAGACTGACAAAATAGAAGGAAACATGAAATATCTCACTGAGAAAATGACTGACCACCAAGAAAATAGGTCTAGAAGAAACAATTTGAGAATCATTGGTCTTCCTGAAAAATCAGAAACAAACAGGAATCTTGACATCATACTACAAGAAATTATCCAAGAAAACTGCTCTGATGTTCTTGAACAAGAAGGCAAAATAGACATTGAAAGAGCCCATAGATCACCCCCTAAACTAAATCCTCAAAAGACAATCCTCAGGAATGTAACAGCCAAATTCAAAAGCTTCCAAGTTAAGGAGAAAATATTAAAAGAAGCCAGAAAGAGATAATTCAGATATCAAAGAACACCAATCAGGATTACACAGTATCTGGCAGCCTCCACACTAAAGGGAGGCTTCTTTAAGGGCTTCAGTATGATAAAATTATTTATTCTTATATGGAAAAATGTTATTTGTAACTCTCAAAAATTATATTCATTATTATATTAATTAGAAGAATTATACATAAGGAAAGGTTGGGGTACTAAAGTAGTCTAAGATGTTATGCAAAAAAAAGAAAAGGGGTGGGGGAATTGAAGATGGCACCAAGAGAAACTTGAAGGAATAAGAAAAATAGGATAATCTATACCACATAAAGAGATGCATGGGAAGGAGAGGGGAAGAATACTACTATAAGAAGGAGAGGAAGAGGGTGTTAATAGTTAATACTCAGTGGAATCAATTCTGAGAGGGAAGAGCAGCTAGATCCGTTGTTATATCGAATTTTATCTTGTTATACAGGGAAAGTCAGAAGGGAAAAACCAAAGTGTGTGGGGGGAATAGAGAGGGGAGTACAAAAAAGGAGGGAAAGAGAGGGGGGAGGGAATTGAATAGATCCTAAAGAAATAATAAGAGGGGAACAAAAAGGGAGGGGATGGAAAGGGAAGTAAAATAAAGATGGAGATTAGGGGGACTGATTATAAGGAAACCACTGATTTAAAAGGAAATAGCAAGAAAAGAAAGGGCAGAACTAGGAGAGGATATCAAAATGTTGGGGAATACACAGATGACAATCATAACTCTGAGTGTAAATAGGATGAACTCTCCCATAAAACGGAATCAAATAGCAGAGTGGATTAGAAACCAAAATGCTACCATATATTGTCTACAAGAAACACATATGAGGCAGGTGGACATACACAGGGTGAAGGTGAAAGGATGGAGCAAAATCTTTTAGGCTTCAACTGAGAAAAAGAAGGCAGGAGTTGTAATCTTGATAACTGATAAAGCCAAAGTAAAAATAGGTCTGATCAAAAGAGATAGAGAAGGTAATTACATCCTGATAAAAGGCAGTATAGACAATGAGGAAATATCAATACTTAACTTAAAATGGTATAGCATGCAGATTTCTAAAGGAGAAACTGGCAGAGCTCAAGGAGGAAATAGATAGTAAAACAATACTAGTAGGAGACCTGAAGCTTCCCCTATCAGATCCAGATAAATCAAACCAAAAAATAAATAAGAAAGAGATAAGAGAGGTGAATGAAATCCTCAAAAAATTAGTTAATAGACCACCCCAATGCAACTATCAATAATATGGAAATATGGAAATAGGTCTCGATCAATGTTACATGTAAAATCAGTGGAATTTCATGTCAGCTATATGGGGGGGGGAGTTGGGAGAGGAAGATTAACATGAATCGTAACCATGGAAAAATATTCTAAAAAATTAAAAATTAAAAAAATAAAGACATATGCAACTGGAAAAATAAAATAAAATAAAATAAAAAAAATAAGGACACAACACTATCTGACTTTTGTAACAATAAAGAGAGCCAGTAACCAATGTTTGATAGAGGGGAGAGAGAGGTGAGTCTCTCTTCCAGCACTCCCCTGGGGCTGAATATACGCTGGGAGATTTTAAGGGGGTGTCACCTCAAAACTGGGTGACTTGGATGGTTGTGCCACACAGGAGTTGGGGGCAAGGCTTTCCTATAAGCTGAGGTATGTGGTACCCCAATCCGATTCTGAATAAGGACAGGGTTCACACAAACCTCCCCTGATCAGTTAAATTCACAGTGGGTTGTCCACCTTTAAGATGGAAGCAGCCAGACCAAGCTGTGGTTCCCCTCTCCCTCGTTGTCTCTTAGGCACTCTGGAATGCTATCTGACTGATGAATGGCTTTTATTATTCACAATTCAGGGATTGGGGAAATGGGTGAAGGGCAGAGGGATTTTAGGGTGCCCTCTTCTTTATTTCTATGGGGTCCTTCACTTGTGTGGGAACCTTTGGGGTTCCCTCTCCCAAGATTCTTCCCCTGTCCCTTCTCCTTTTGTTTCTATTTCTAATTTTCTACTTTTATCCTTTTCTATAATTGTAAGTTTTGACTGAAAGGGGGTCTCTCAGCAAGGTTGGGTAATGGGAGAAGGAGACTAAGAGATTGCTCCCAAAATGGAGTCCAGACACTTAGCTGACTCGATGATTGAAATCTTGGAGGGTGAGATGCAAAGGAATGACTTTGATCAGGGAATCAGGGTTTCAGTTTCCAAAGAAAGATCCTCAGGAAGCCTTTAGGACTGGATCTGAGCTGGGATGTCCTTCTCCTCTCTCCTCCCAGTTCCTCTGCTGGCAGCTCCTTTCCTCCTTTTTCCTCAGAGAAAATCCCAGAGTTCTCTCTGGTTTCAACTGTCAGTAACTGTCACCAACTGCCTTCTTCTGGCTCCTTTTGTCCCATCCCTCTTGCACAAATCCCATCCTTACACTTTCTGCGTAAAGCAGTAAAATAGTTAATTATAGTAAATTAAAAGGATTTTTAATTTAAATAATTAAATAATAAAACTAAAAATTAAATAAAAAGTTAAGGATTAAAAGTATTTAAATAATTAAATAATTAAAAATATATTAAACAAAATACATTGGGTTACATTGGAAACACTGAAATTCAGATATAAAAATATTTTTTAGAAAGTTCACAGATCTCAAGTAAAAAGTCCAAGTTAGAGCAACTTTTGGCCTACAGACGGTTAGCAAGACAAATTGGTTAATTTCATAATGCCACAGTTTTCTCTCTGATTTAGTGTGTTTCAATACTCATTCTTCCTAGAAATAATTACTAAACATGTTTCAATCCTGAGGAATAAGTTTAAACTTTGCCTATCTCTCCCTCTTCTCTCAGTTCCTCAAACTTAAAAGGAATGAATTTTCTTCATGGTGCTTTCTACCTCCCCCCCCCCCCAATTAAATGAGAAATTTGAAATAGATCAATCAAGTCAACTAAACTCAACAATATATTTTGTTTGTTTTTAGCATTTGCTATATACTTATTATATATATTAGGTACTGGGACTGAGGGAAATAGGCATTAGACTTCGTACTTCATTAATAAAAGGAACTCTTGGATGAGGAAACTTTCTCTCTGCCTTGACATTATCACTGTTGCATCTTATAGAATTAGGGCATGCCTGGAGTGCTGGCAATTTAAGTAACTTTCCCAGTGTCATATAACTAGGGTATATCAGAACTGGGACATGAAACCAACTCCTCTGGATCCAAGGCGGGTTTCCAATCCACTTTGCCAAGTGATTGAAAAAATAGGCCTTTCAGCTTATATTCTACCAGGATCTTGAAAGTCTATCTCAGCCCTAACATACTCTGATTCTACCATAAGTACCAGCATTAGTCAGGAAGTAGCCCTTCACCACTCAGAAGGCAGTGTTGGCAGTCAGGCAAAGAGGAGGGAGTTCTGAGTATAGAACCAACATACAAAGTCTTTGTGTGGCTCTGGCCTACGTAGCTGCCCCTGAAGAAAATCAGGCAATGGGCATTTATTCTCAACAGGTCACATTCTTAGATTTGAAGCATAATGTTTTGTTGCTTAGTTATAAAAGCTTAACATTTAGAAAAAAGTTTACTAAAAAGATTAGGGCAACTAGATAGCACAGTGAATAGAGTTTTGGGCTTGGAGTCAGGAAGACCTCAAATCCTGCTTCGGATATTTACTAGCTGTGTGAGCCTGGGCAAATCACTTAACCTCATTTATCTCAGTTTCTTCATCTGTATAAGGAGCTGGAGAAGAAAATGACAAATCATTCTAGTATCTTTGCCAAGGAACTCCCAAAGAGGATCACAAAGAGCTGGGCATGACTGAAAGGACTGAACAACAACAACAACAACACATATAAAGGTTATGTGCTGTTTCTAGGAAGCAGGTCAAGAATAAAAGAAAAAAAACCTTCTGCCCTTCTCTTTCAGGTTATACCCAGGGGTCACAGCATAGCATGGAGAAAAGGCAGCAGTAATCAGCTAAGTTTCAAGGATTGCTGGTGGAAAATAAGAGAGATACATACAAATTTTAACTTTTAAAATTGTGTTGAACTTTAAGTTTTTAAATAAATGATTAATAAAATTGATCCATATTAATATATCATAATATATGTTTTGTAAATAATATATTAAATTGTTATAATTATATTTAGAAATGATAAATAACAAAATTAACTTTTTGGATTTCATAAATTTTAACTTTTATGCATTTTCCTAAATTCAAGTGAATCCACAGTGAACTCATACCATACACCAAAGAAAGCTATAATTTTGAAAGATGGAATCTTGAAGACTTTATCCTCTAGTCTCCTCATTTTGTAAATGAAGAAAATAAAACTCAAAAACCAGATACTCAAGCAAGCATCTGAATTTTGTGAGTATTCCCATGCCACCTGTCTACTTTATCTGTGAAGTTAAATTAAATTCAATCCAATAATTATATAGTTTCTTTCATGAATTTGATAATATTCTCTGTTCTTTTAAATATACAGAAGAAATAAAACTCCCAATCCCTGCTCCTGAGGAGGGATAATAATTTCTAGTAAGCAAAAATCCCATACAAAGTGTCATGATGATACTTGGAGGGACCAAAAGAGGAAGGTGGTTCCAGAGTGTCCCAGAGGCTATACTAATCACATCCAGACCAGTCCTTGCTCCCCTCAATGACTAGTGCTTTCCCCCTCTCAGATTACCTTCCATCTACTCTGCATAAATCCTGTATGTGTCTAGCTGGGTGCATATAGTTAAATATGTGTAGTTGTCTGTGCCATGTCTCCCTTATTAGGATGTAAGCTATTAAGAATTCTTGGTTATGTAAAATGGTTTCTGGGGGATAAGAAGGCAAGAGATAACAGGGGAAACAGACTATGGAAACACAAAAAATAATCACTAAAAATGTGTTTATTTTAAAAGAATATAAGCTCTTTGAGAAAAGGTGATATCTTTGCCTTTCTCTGAATAAACATTTATGAAGTGTATCTTGAGAAACTGGCTGATTTACAGGCATGATGATGTAGACCAAGAGGACTCATACAAGAATAATTATTCCAATTGGCTATTTTTATCGTGCCTATCTTAATATGATATTAATTGTATTTAATATGAACATTTTTGTTGTGCTTAATTGGAGTATTTTCAAGTATTACTGCTAATATTAGCTGACTACAATAGACAAGGCATCTTGCATAGCTATGAGATAGAAGGAGATGTCTCTGTAGGGAAAGCTTGAATTCAATTTCTATTTCATTCCCTTCAAGTCAGCATGATTCCATACAATTAGAGGTATCAAGGTGACATGATAGATAGAGAACTAAGCCTGGAGTCATAAAAACCTGAGTTCAAATCAAACTTCAGGCTCTTATTAAGTTTGTGACTCTGTGAGAACTACTTCACCATTGCCTCAGTTTCCTCAACTGGAAAATGGGAATAATAATAGAACCCACCTCTCAAGATTAATTGGGAGAAACGAGATGAGATAATATTTGTTCAGTATTTAGAACAGTGTCTAGCACATAATAGATGCTGAAACAGGATCCTTTTATTAAGAATCTATAGTGCATGGACCCTTATGGTAGGTACAGAAGAGGTTTAAAGTTCAAATTAAGTAACAGTGATAATAGTATATTTGTGAGGTTGAAGTTGGGGGAGGACAGGAAATTACTATTCTTAGGATTTCATTCAGGGGCATTCAGAGACCCAAAACTGGGCAAAAGATTCAGGAAATAAAGAGAAGAGCCTTTCTTACCTTTGAGGCCCCACTTACTCAACCACTCATTTCCTCTTGAATCTGAGTGATGATATCAAAGCTTTACTCTATATGATGGGGCATAGGTAGAGAGGGTGCAAGTTCCAAGTCTACTGCCTGGGAAACTTCATGATTTCAATGAAGGAATGATGCCTTGTAGCAAATAAAATGTGTGTAACCACATAATTTATGGTGAAAGAGAAAATTGAAATTATTAATTTGATGGCTCTGGATAATCATGCAAATAGCTCAGAATCCCACCCAAATTGTCGGCTCTTTTTATCAATCAGATGGTCTAGAAAATCTTACTTAATCAATGGGTTTACATTTAAGATAACTGAGAGATCATCTAAGACCAACCTCTCCATTTTAGTGAGGAGTAAAATGAGGCCCATGGAGAAGAAGTGACCAAGGTCACATAGAGGGATAAGTAGCAGAGCTAAGACTTGACTCCAGATTCAGGAATCTTTCCTTTGCACCATAGTAGCTGACTTTACATTTGATTTTATGTTGTCAAACTTCAGTCTTTTTTTCTGAACCTTTACATTCTGCCTCAGAATCAATACTGTGTATTAATTTTGAGTCAGAAGAGTGGTAAAGCCTAGTCAATTAGGGTTAAGTAATTTAGCTAATTAGTAAAATAAATAGGAAGTATCTGAAGTTAGATTTGAACACAGGACTTCTCATCTCTAGACCTTGCTCTCAACCCACTAAGTCACTCACTGCTCCTATAAATCTAGTCTTTAAATAACTATTTCCTATAGTTTGAAATTAAGAAAGATAAAGGACTTCTGGGGACAGAGCCAAGATGGCAGAATAAAATCCAGCTCTCCCAACATCCTCTTACAAACAACTTTAAAATAATGCCTTGAATTGAATTTTGGAGTGGCAGAGTCACTCAGAATGAAACATCTTTCCCACCTAAGACAACACAGGAGATCAGAAAGAAAGATCTATGATATGGAAGAGACTGACCCAGAACCCATGTAGATGAAACATCATTGGAGGGACTAGGTGGTAGCAATGGAAGTAGCAACAACTTAGGGATCTTTCAAGCCAGAGATGGAAAGGGATCGAGTGACTGGTCAGAATGAGATTATAGGGTACTCCTGTGCTAGCACTGGATGGAGGGCTAGACACCATTTGGCTTATACTCACTTCTGAGTCATAGTTCAAGGGCAGAGAAGAACACTTTTAGTCAAGAAGGAGTGGAAATCCTGGGGGTCATTAATACTTCTGGCCCTAAGGGAGCAGAGATCCAGAGGAACAGTACCATTTCTGGCTCCAAGGGAGGAGAAGCCCTGAGGAGAAGTAAGAAGTGAAAAGAACTAAAGAATCAGGGGCTCCTCCTGGGCCCTAGAGTGCAGACCAAGAGAGCAGGGACCACATCTCTTCCTAGATCACACTACTTTGGAAGCACTAAAAGCTTCCATCTCACCAAACTAGATTTGAGAAGAGTGGTGTGAAAAAGCCTGAAGCTTGAGACAGTGGCCCTCCCCATCCCAAGCACTGGGAACAGAGTCCAACATTAAGATAAAGTTACAAATAAAGAGACTGGAAAAATGAGCAAAAATGGAGGGGGGAAACCCATTATCATGAAAAGCTACTATGTGAACAGGGAAGAGCAAGACAAATTCAGAAGAAAATTAAGTCAAAACAGCTATAAGCAAAGCCTCAAAGGAAAAAGGGGATTTTACAGAAAGCAACAAAAATTCCTGAAAGAGCAAACGAATTATTTTCAACATCAAATAAGAGTGGTCAAGAAAAAATTAGGTAAAGAAATTAAAGCAAAGGAAGAAAATTATGAAAAAACAATTAATAGTTTAGTAAAAGAAGCAGAAAAAAATACTGAAAAAGTAATACAACAGAAACAAAATTAGCCAAGTGAAAAAGAGGCAAAATGTTTAATTTTCACTAATGAAAATAACAGAAGAGTTTTTATACAAATAAAACTAATATAGGCAAGATTAGAAGGAAAGCAATAAGTTGTGAAAAAAATTGCAGACACTTTCTCAGATAGAGGTCTAATATCTAAAATACATAGAGAACTTTATCAAATATATAATAGTGTGAGCCATTTTCCAGTTGATAATTGATTAAAAGATATGAACAGACTGCATTGGGGTGAAGAAATCAAAGCCATATATAGCTATATGGAAAATTGCTCTATCAGTGATGGAGAAAATTGCTCAGTGATGAGCAAACTATGGCCCGCAGGCCAGATGGGGCCCCCTGAAATGTTCTATCCGCCCTGTGACATTATTCCTAATCTGACGAATACAATGAGTAGGATACAATACAATGAAACTTCGAAAGAGTTGCTTTAGAAACAGACTGACAGATGAACATTTCCTTTTCTTTGGCCCCCTCTTTAAAAAGTTTGCCCATCACTGCTCTAAATCATCATTAATTTGAGAAATGGTAATCAAAACAACCCTGAGATATCATCTTATACATATCAGATTGGTAAAAATGATAAAAGGGCAAAATGACAACTGCTGTAGGGGAAGTAAAAAAATAGATATACTAATACATTGTGGGTGGAACTGTGAACCAATCCAACAATTTAGGAGAGCAATTTAGATTAAAACACACCATTCTTCACTTTATTTCCAACATGAATTTTTCTCTAGTGTAAGCAGTGTAAGTAAGTGTGTCTTATTTTGCAACATGATGAACAGGGAAATATGTAAAATATGTTAATATATGCAGAACACATCTATTACCTTCTTTTGGGTGGGGTAGGACTGGGAGAGAGGTGGGGGGAAAGAATGAACTAGATTTTCAGATATAGCTAAAATGAGAATTTGTTTCTCTGGAATAAACATATTTATTATAATTTATTATATATTTATAACAAACCACATGTATTATATTATGATGTTATATATTATGTTATATAAAAATAATTATGCTTTCAAAAA